>NW_026731626.1:0-600000 GCF_028476545.2 Physella acuta
ATCGTCAAACATGTTCATCGTGTCAGTGTTTTCCGTGCATGTCTAATTCGTGTGTTGACAATTTTTTTTTTCCATTTTAGTTAAAAGAATTCGTGTGTTGAACCGTCCGCACCCCCCACATAATACCAGCCCTCTTCCCCCTCCCTCTAGAATATACTGACACTATAAATGTAGGCTTACCAACCCCCCCCCCCCCCCCCCCGACGAAAAAGCTGTAGGATCTTCTGACTACCCCACCCCATCTACGAACTGTCATAGGGTCAGCTATACCCGTTGGGTCCCCCCCCCCCCCCCCGACCCGCACCAACGATACATCCGTTGGATCACTACCCCCCCCCCCCCCCCTCCTCCATACTAAAAGGCTTAGGGTCACTCCTCTTCTACAGACGATGAAACCGTAGGGTCACCTGTCCCCTCCCCACTCACTCCTAGCCGAGGGGTCACTTCTCCTCCCCCCCCCCCCCCCCCCGGACGATAAAGCCGTAGAGTCAACTGTCCCCCCCCCCCCCCGGACGATAAAGCCGTAGAGTCACCTGTCCCTACCGTTCCCAGGCTCACACTGGTGTCACCCGTTACTTTACGACCTAGTTTCTCCCTAATTGAGTGGACAGGACCCACACCCGCTTCACACCCTTGAGGACTCGCTTCTGCCGAGTCGTCAAATGGCGTCACTCATCCCGTGACGCAGACCATCAGGTGGGTTTAGTACCCCCCCCCCCCTTCCCCACCCACCTGACTACTATCTAACCCTACCCAGCAGCGATAGCGAGAACACGCTGAAAGCAGACGACTCCCACCCCCCCGCATTCAACCCCCTCACCACTGCGGCAATCAAACCTCTTGTCCGCCCCGACTTCAATACAAACTGACACCCACACTCAAATCGTCTTAAACCCATCTTGCTTTTCAGAACCGATCTGACTCTTTCAACACCTCCCCGGGTATAATGACAGCCGCCACCAGCCTCGCGCATTGATCCCACGGGCTCACAAATTTATTCCCCTCCCGGGGAGTCGGATGCAACAATAGGGGGCCACTTGTCTGCCGTCTGGACTCCGCTCTCCATTAGCATCAACGGCCATTCAGCGGCCTGGGATGTTTTCTTGCCCGTATCCCCGGGCCTGAACTAAGTCCAAACAAACCTCTAGGCCCGGGCGATAAATCACTGACCAGGGGTCAGTTACTGCCGACCAAGGGTCAGTTACAACGGCGTGACGCCGAACTGTTATCAAAATATCAGAAAGCTCGGAGCAGAGTTCAAAAGCCACACACGTGAGAAGTTAGGTGGACAGACACCATAAAAGTTTGAAAAGGGGAGATAACTTTTGAAATAATAGGGAGATAAGACAGACTTGGAAAAATTCGGCTTGCCATTCCTCGGAAATTAAAATTATCTACATGTACGTTGTGTTGATCAAATAAAAATGTATCCGCTTTTTAAAATTATATTTAAAATATTTATTTAACCCAAGTGGAATAAAATTTCATAAATAAATACTTCTTTTTCACAATACGTTTATTTTGCTACGACGGCATATAAAATAATCAACTCAGTGGTTGTATCAATAGTAAGAAGTATAGGTGCTTAGGAACTATTTTGTATTTGCGAGTGTTGATAAATTTCTCATACATATATGAGAAAAGAAAAAAAAAATATAAATGGACATATAGAATCAGGTAGCGGCCCGCTACTTAGAAGTCTAAGTTCCTCAATGCCACTCATAAAAAAAACCTTTCTAACCCAGGGGTCGGCAACCTTTTGAAGCGGAAGAGCCAAAAGTTACAATTTTCAAAATTTCCTTGGTTTTAAAGAGCCACTAACATTTTTTTTATTTCAAATATTTTATTTTTTTTATTAAGATTATTAGTATTTGTGCAAGGAGCTGGAGAGCCGCATCTTCATATCAAAAGAGCCGCATGCGGCTCGCGAGCCGCAGGTTGCCGACCCCTGTTCTAACCCGATCAGCAGATGGGGATATTTTAAGCCTTGGCGGCATGCCCCTAGCAGAACCCCATTAAAAGACAATTATTGAGCTATTAATAAGTCGTTAGACTTAGACCTGCTTACGGGGTAGCACGGGTTAACCCTCAAAATGGCGGAACACGGGTTAACCCTTAAAACGCTGAGGTCCGTGTCAGTTCTCCTACAGCGTTGATATATTTTTCATCGGCGTCAGGTTTGTCTAGAATGTCGTGGATGCACCTATTAAATGATGACCGCCACACACATGTTCCTATTATAAGACGAGCGTCACACTTCATGTCATTCATAATATTTTCGAGGTTTATAAAACGTCCAAGTTCATCCATGTTTGTATGGCACCTTCATATGCCACCCTGGACCCCCCCCCCCTCCCCATTCGCCTTATTCCACAAATATAAAACCTGATACCACTGATCCAAAATTGATTCCACGAGTTTTCTTTGTATCGTTCAAGCGTTTCTAGAAGTCCAGTAGCCGACGCCCTCAAGTGGGCGGTGATCTGTCACAAGGCATGTCATAAGACGTGTCACATGACATGTCATAAGACGTGTCACATGACATGTCATAAGACGTGTCACATGACATGCCACAAAATATTTGTCGTCAAAAACTAAATCTCTCGCAGCCACAACGTATTCAAAAAGCCGGGTGCCATTTGGGGATTGTAATGATGTCTGAAGTGTGCTCCTTCATATACTTTATGTGGCCATGGCATGCAAAGGCGTACGGTTTCTCTGTCAACGTGGCATGCAAAGGCTCATGGGAAGGAACGGTGTAGCAAACTGTCCTAACTGCCCCATTCCCAAATTGCCCAAGTCAGATCGTAACATCAAGGACTGAATGGGTCCTGTATTTACTGCCCCATTCCCAAATTGACAGTTTAAGATGATATCACCTTGAGAGTATTTCACATATAACAAACGTTGGCTTCTAAAAAACATTTAGTTTAAGGCTATCGCAATTTACATTTAAAAAAAAACAAATACTTTGTTCTACTTATGTTCGCGGTGTTAAAAACATGGTTTCATTAGTTTTCAAAGAGTTAAAAACATAATTGCATTAGCCTTCAAAGCGTAAAACGGGTTAAAAATAGTTTAATTAGCGCTCAAATGGTTAAAAACATAGTTTCATTGGCGTTTAGGGGTTAACCCAGGTTTAGCCGGGTCGGAAGGTCGGATGGGGCGTTGTTTGTTTACAAAAATAAGATTTGACATGCCCCACACGGTAAAAACGTAAACACGAGCCTGGCTTTAAAGGCTTCATCAGCTGGGCTAGGTTTACATAATAATGACCTTCGAAGGTGACGGTTGCCTCATATTTGGCTTACTCAAGGTCACTTGCGTAACAGGTGGACATGAGGACAGGTACACCAAATGGAAGTTTTCAAATAACCCACCCCAGCGCAGAAGCATACCTGATACTTTTTATGGGGGGGGGGGGGGAGATAATCAAAACAGACCAGAAGTATTTAGGGGTTAGGAGATAGCTGAGAATATTTTATCCGCTGAAGTTCTCGGCCTTGGCGAAATTCCATGTTAATAATTCTGTTAACGGAGTCGACAAGGATTTGATGATATAGAACATTGTTTTTTGTATCGGATGTAGTATAACAATATACCCACAAGGTAGTCGACAAGGCGTAACATATACGTTTTGTTATTAATGATACCCTGAATCTTAACCCAACATTGGCCTTAAATAAACCTGCGTTAGTTCTATACATAACCTAAACCTAATTCTAGTCCTTAATCTTAACGCTAATCCTCAACATAACCCTACCTGTAGCAACAACCCTGGCCCTTATTTTTATGTAACCCTAACTCTAACTTCATCATGATGAAAATTACTTAATTCCATTCTTTACTGTCATGCTTGTAACTCGCGTTTCTCAAAGAATAAAAATAAAATCCCACAAAAACAATTCACAACAAAAAGCCACAAGGATTCTCAAACTGCCCAGACTTACCCTTCTCCCAGCCTCGTTGTTGTGGAGGTTCATCACCGACCTGGGCTTATTCCTCCTCTTCTTCCCCTTCTCCCTCGCGTCCACGAACACCTTGGAAAAAGCGATGCCGTACGCGATATTGTCCGAACAGCCGGACCACTCGAAGTTCTCGTCGCTCCGGCCACGGAGCGTCCGGTCACAGCCACACTTCTGGAGCTGACCGCTGCTGCATGCTCTGGTCACGGCGTGGGCCACACCCGCAGAGGATATGGAGTGGACGAAGGCAGCTTCCCTTGTACCTGAAGCAAAAGGAATCATTTGGTTAAAGCACGTCCAAGTCTCAAACTTTACATGGCTCTGTGGTGTTTTCTTTTTCAAGAATTGATAGCACTCCCGAGAAAATAAATATATCATACTCAATGATATTAATTTCGTATTTTAAATAAAATCTGAAGATCTTTATATATACACCTATATATGCGTATAATATACACCTACACAAATGATTATGTATAAAAAGTTACTCTCTTGTACCAGCCAAATGCCAATCCATGGGTAGATGAAGTAGTTTACCTGTATTTATGACCTCGGCATATGGGGGAGTAATATGGTCAGCACTATGTCCAGTCGCCTTACTTTCCCTAACGTAAGTCAGGTACCGACCAGAGCTGGGAGGACCCAGGACTTCGTATGGATCCTTGCCCAAAATCTTCGAACTAAAGACTCGCGGGTCAGTAGTCGTACGCGCTACCGTCCGATTATCCCACCCAAATATGTATAAGCTTTGAGTTACTTTACATACCCAGCCTACACATGCATCCACGGGAATACGTCTTGTTACAACAAATCAATTACCAGATACAAGAGAGTGTCTGTTTCTAACATCTCTACCTGAGGACTGTCAACTCTTATGGAGCTCATAAACACAATGCCTAAACTCTCGATATTTAGGTACACCACACTCACACTCTTATGGAGATCATAAACTCTATGACTAAACTATCGATATTGAGCTACCCCACACCCATTATGGTGCTCACACAATGACAAAACTTTCTATATTGAGCTACGCCACACCCCTTTTAAAGTTCATAAACACAATGACTAAACTCTCGATATTGAGCTATGCCACACCCCTTATGGAGCTCATAAACACAATGACTAAGCTCTCGATATTGAGCTACACCACCCCTTATGGAGCTCATAAACACAATGACTTAACTCTCGATATTGAGCTACGCCACACCTCTTATGGAGCTCATAAACACAATGACTAAACTCTCGATATTGAGCTATGCCACACCCCTTATGCAGCTCATAAACACAATGACTAAACTCTCGATATTGAGCTATGCCACACCACTTATGGAGCTCATAAACACAATGACTAAGCTCTCGATATTGAGCTACACCACCCCTTATGGAGCTCATAAACACAATGACTAAACTCTCGATGTTCACCTTTCCCGTCATATAGCCGAGAGGCGATCGATTTCAAAGGCATCCAACCGTGGAGGTAATGCGATTCGCCGCGCGCCCCGGGTCAAATTGTTCTCAATGGAGGTGTCGGGCTAATCTTTGACACCAATCTACAGTAGCTTCGGAAATAAATGTCGCTTATCCTACACATCGCATCGTAAAAACGGTTTACAATTTCAATCCTGTGCAACTTGTGAAATCAGGAAATGAACATAAACAATTTAATCTAGGGAAATCGGCAAAGCTAAGAGGGAGTCTCAGTTTTTTTCTGGCACTATGAAATAAAAAAAAAAGATTATACAGTTTAATCTATGGCAAGCCTTATATATACCAGGGAGTCTAAAAAATTTGTCTGGCATTGTAGTGAATTGTTTTTATATATGATGAACTATGGTTAGGTCAGGAAGCCTCAATTTTTTTTCTAAAACTATGAATTCAGTAGGCCTACTGTTTAATGTATAACGAACTATAGATGTCAGGGAGTCTCAAATGTTTCAAGCTCCGGTTCTCGCGTGACCCGAGACTCACGTAAAATCTAGGAAAGATAATTCCATTGTGTCATGTTTCTATATTATTCTATCTAGGGGACAGTGGTCTACCGAGTGTTTATATTTAAGATTTACATTTCGCTAAATAATACAGTATTTAAATATTTATAAACCATTTGGGGATAAACCAATGTAAAACCGAAATAATTCATCAACTCTACTTTAACTTGTCAGTCACATGACCATTTATATGAAGTTAGATTAAGGTAGTATTGACAGCTAAAAAAATAGAACTAGACAATACATCCATTCATAGCGAAAATTGAATCGCCTAAACCACTTAATTTTAAACACAACCACAGTCTTAAACCGTTTGTTGCGTAATTCTATGTGATACATACAAGTTAGCTATGTGTAGATGTTCTTGATAAGTAACCTACAGTACAATTAACTCAGCACAGTGGCTTCTAAGAGCATTTCTCAATAATCAATATGTAAGTAATATGCTTCCCTACCCCCACTTCAATACACCCAATCCCCACCTCCATGCAACCCCTATCCCAACTCCGTTACAAGCAACAATGTTAACATCCACGTACATTTTAAAACCTTTTTTTATTCAAACTAAACCTAACTCATGTGTTTAATAATAATATACCCCATCCACATTCATAAACAATAACGTAACACTAATTCTACCCAGCGTCATACAAATGATAGATTTCTCGGGAAATTTTGTTTACCAATTATTACGAATATCCAGCCTGTCCTTCCAAAGCCAAAACTAACCCAAACTTACAATAAAACCTAATCAGTAATTAGGACAATAATTTACAATTAGGACTTCCATGGGCCGTGTTTCAAAGAATTCCTATAATTAAGTTACATTATTGATCTAATTCACATCAAAGTAGTGCATAGACCATCTGGCGTTAAATATATTCCGACATAGTTCCCCGTCTAGTGTGATGAAAGGGTTTCAGCTTTGAAACGCCACCACGGGCACTAGCAATCCCCGACCCTAGGGGCGCGGGGCGTGAAATAATATGCGTCATTATACCGTCTGGTCGCAGGCGGCCCGAGACGACTGGTCAGACTCGGACTGACCATTAACCGTCGTTCATTAGCGAGGCTTTATTCTTCACAGGCCATCACCAGGCTGACCAGTATAGCGTCACGCCAATGGAAACAGATGATATAGCTGGACATTCTGGTGGTGCCAAGACGCTGACCAGCACAGCGTCACGCCAATGGCTCCAGATGATATTGCTGGACATTCTGGTACCATGATAAAAGCAGTGTTCAACATATGAAGAAACAACCTGGTTTATCTAGCACGTAAACTCTACTCCCCCTGTTTAATTAGCCCCCCCCCCTGGTCTTGTCTGAAATCTTAACAGTGAGGTACAATTGAAATTAATTTGACTCTAATTAATAGACTGCATGTGGTTTTAGGAGGTTAGGTTAGGTTTGCCTGTCGCCCCTCCTGGGACATAGGCCGCTGACAAGAGCTTTCCAGGCGTCTCTGTCCTGGGCTAGTCTCTAAAACTGTCCCCAGGTGTATGTGGTTTTAGGAGAGTATGTTGTATTTTTTTTCTAATCCCTGATATGGTCAGAAATCGGACCAGGGTTTCGGTCAAGGAACAGGTTTAGCATTACTCTTATTATGATTAGCCTGAGTTTTAGTTAGCGATGTCAGCAAAAATAGCTTACATAAGAGATTCACTTAAAGTAACTTAAAAACAAATTGGTGACATAAGGTTAGGTGTCGTCACCCGATGTAATTCACACCCCCCCCCTACACCCACACCGCTTTGACACAACTGCAATAAAACTAATTTACATTTAGTGTAGAACCAGATTTGTTCTTCAACTCTATTCCTACCTCCGAGTTTTTACAGTAAGGATTAACTATAAAGCAATTGCTAATTAATTAAGAAATTTTATAACTAACTGTAAAAACACTTAAAAGGTCACTTTACGATGTGCATTTTAAGATTCTGCACGCTGTTAGTTGTACACACAATTTTGCCTAGCATGAATACAAAGGTTCAATTGAGATAAGCCAGCTTAAGGAAAAAAGGGCCTCCAATGATGAAATCAGGCGTGGAGTTACACCCCCTTTAATACAGATCTCTTTTGAGACTTTCTTCATTGAAATAAATTTACGGTCTATTTAAACGGAAAAATTAAAATTTAAAATCAAGCTTAATTTAATTTAACAAAAGAAAATAAGTAACATCTTTTTTTTTTAATTGGGTAAGTTACGCCTGAATGAAATAAAAATTGACGATTTTTTTTTAATTAGCAGTTGTGTATGCTGCATATTTTCTGTTTTCCCCTGTGCTGTAATCCTATAGAATTTTCCTCACCGCCCCGCTTTCTGTGAGATACGCCTTGGTTTCAATCTGTTTAGCTAAATGAACATTTTTCAAACACTAAAAAAAATAATTAAAAAATAAATAAATACAAAATAAATACTTTCTTTCACGAGCAAGGATTCGACGTTTTTAAAAAGGGCTTGATTGAACGAAACAATTGGCCCGGAAATTCCAGAAAACAGCCTTTGTTACCTGCGATTACGGTGTGCATATTTCTCTGACAGCTGCGTTGTTTTTAGATTATTTTTAGAACATTTTTTCCCCAGCGAGGGCTATCTATTTATTTAAAACATTAATTAGGTAATTAAAACGGTTAAAAAACGAAAACTTGAGAGTGAAACGTAACCATATCTCATTTTTCATTGTCTGAAAAACAGTGTTCCCTCTAAGCTGCGCGGCAGCGCGGCCGCGCAGTACTTTCAAATGTGCCGCGCAGACATTTTCTGACCCCGCGCACAGATTATCAGAACGTCGGGCAAGCCTGATTCACTAAAAAATGGTGGTCAGTGGCTTGAATTAAGCGACATTTTTAGTGCCTGTTTTGTTAAACAGTCTTTGTGTTTTGGGTATAAACAGAAACTACGGTTATCACTGACGGGGGGGGGGGGGGGGGAAGGGGGTGAACTCGGTTGTCATAGCACAGGTCTAGTTTATGACTTAACTCTGACCTGAGCGGTGCTGTGTGACACTCCCATTGCTTGATTTAATGGTTTACCCGAAAACTGACCGTAGCTGACATCTAATACCTGCATTGTATTGTGAATTGAAGCTGACCCTGCAAGTTTTTTTAATCGTCGCTTGCCTCCCCCCCCCCTCCCCCTCATCTTGAAACTTTGACGATTAAGCCAAGTCAGATGCAAGTTTTACGTTACTTAAGGTGGATGTTTTCGCTGTGTTTGGTTTAAAGATTTATATATTATATATCCGATTCTTGGGATTATTACGTGCATGTGGATCGAAATGTTTTAGTATATCACACACTGCTTAGGTAAATCAGGAATAAATGTCCACTACTGTGTACTATTTAAAAATGTTGAGGAAAAAATGTGTGTAACAAGCAGTACAACAATGTGGCACAAAAAAAAAAAAGCGATAGATTCGTTTAAACTGGAATGGCTCAAAGTTAAAGTAACAACCAATACGCCAGATCAAAGAATGTTTCGGTTGAATTAGAAAGCATCTTAGAATATTCAGATGAGATTGGACTGAAGTGTAGGTTCTGTGCTGCTACTACTGGTAACAAAACCAACAAGAGCAACGAATTGGTCACAGGAAAGCTCTGGGAATCATGGGCGCTTGACTACTGAAAACGTCATTTATTGTCTCGTGTTTACGTAGGAAATGTTGCGATTTCGTACAACCGCTCACATGGAACATAACTTAAACGTCTGCTGGTTGAAACTTACACTGAGCGAGGAAAACTAATTGAGCAAATCGAGCGCCAGCGATCAATCGAGGATTAAGTTCGAATCCTAACGGATAATGTTCTTCTTACCATAAGGATGAACGCCTCGATGCTGTCGGTACAACTGATTCATAACCACATGGGGAAGTATGTTTCTATACCAGACAGTTGGCGAAGTAAGAAATACGACTTTGAGTTTGTTCAAGTAATCAACGATGTAGTTGTAAAGAACATACTGACAGAACTTCGAGCAGCATCATTCCACACGCTTATAGTTGATGGCATAACAGTACATAAAATGCTAATCCTTTATTTTAAATTTCGTCCAGTCAATTCTGTATTCTACAAAACCGTTTTTAGTGGAATAACTCAGTCTACTGTAAGTTATGCCTTAGCTCTGGAGACAGCCGTAACACAGCACTACACTGAACATTAAAATCAAGAAAAGAAAAGTGTGAGTCGAAAGAATCGACCCTAGGCAAACCACACAGTACATACAATCAGTCTGCGAACATTTAAATGTTAGGTTTCCAGGAAATGAACTGCAGTTTTGGTCATCTTTTTTATTCTACAGGTTTAAAAAAAAAAGTGCATTTGAGTTTGGCGTCAAAGATATCAAAGAACTGTGCGTAAAGTACAAAGACGGGTTACGTACAACAAACGATCAGTTAATTACCACCCAATACAACGACTTCAAATTTCGATAAAGTGAAAAACTCAGATCTGTGTCTGTAAATTATATGTCTGAATATGCAAGATTTGTCAAAACAAAGAACAATTTAGCTCACTGGCAAAGTTAAGTGACATTATTGTACCTTCCAAGCATGCAGTGCTGATTACGGACAAGGTTGTAGCCTTATTAACATAATAAAAGTGCAAGCACGAAATAGACTTGAAGCCACACATTTGGAGAATCTAATGCAAATTAAATTATATCTAAATGCTGGAGAGGATGTGTATTTAAACATAGCATATAAGGTGTGGAAGCAATGCAAGGTTAGACGCGAGAAATTGCAATAAATGCCCCTGAAAGGTTAGCTAATATTCGTTTTTAAGTCAGCTTTATTAAATGTAGCATATTTTAAACTATTGTGTTTGTATTACCGTTATGGTATTAGCATTATTACCATATGACTGTCTTACTTTAACATAGTAAGTCGACCATATAACTTGTTGTCTAAGTATAACTCTGAAAGTTTTTATTAGTTGTTTTTTTTTATGGTATTCGTATCTCCATTTAATTGCATACGTTTCATTAGTTACACACATTATACTATTAATTTATCAAAATGCATGCCTTCATTATTATGCTTAAATTGCAAGACTAAAAATACATATTAACTTGCCCAAGTCATTTTTAGCACCGCGCATACTACATATTTTTTGCACACACACTCTTGGTCCTTAGAGGGAACATTGCTGAAAAAGTGTATAGCCGTTTTCTTCTGAATGTATGTGAATAGAGTAGAACACAACCCATTAATTCTAGTTTTATTTTTACTGTCAGATATAGCGTCTCATTTTTTTCATTGAACTAGATCTAGATATAGTCACTGGGTTCGTTTGCTTTTTTTCTAAGTTTTTTAGTGAGTTTTTCTTGGATAGTAGTGCTAATTTTTTAATACATTCGTGGGGATTTAAGTACATGCCTACTAAGAAGAAAATAGTTATGTGCAATATGTATTTTGTATATCCACAAAACGACTTATACAAGGTTATTTGTATTTTATAAAATGACTGCACGTCGTATTCAGAACTATAGCGCGGCTGCGGAGTTTTAAGAGAACATTGGTCATTAGGGTGAAGTCATTTTTTAGAGAACATTTGTCATTAGGGGAAGTAATTTTTAAGAGAACATTGGTCATTAGGGGAAGTACTTTGTTAGAGAATGCTGGTAATTAAGGGAAGTAAGTTTTAAGAGAACATTGTTCATTAGGGGAAGTAATTTTTAAGAGAACATTGTTCATTAGGGCATCAAAGAAGCAAAGAATCTGAAAAAGAAATATGAAATAGAAAATATCATTCCTGAAGCAATAAAAACTCAAAACCTCTCCCCGCCTTGGATCTCCCACTGTCACTTAACCATTATTGACTCAATAGACACCATAGGAAAAAAATCTGACTATGATCTAGAAGAACTTAAGAAAATAACAAATAAACACATTAAGGCCACTGCCAGATCCAGGGTAACGAGATCGCAGACCAGCTGGCAAAAATTGGGGGAAAGAAACCACAACCGGAAATTTCGCTACACCCAAAAGAAATAAAAAGAATAATAAAAAACAAACAAACGCAAATGTGGTCTGTCACACACCCTCACTACATTAAAGACGACGGTTATTATAATTTAACACGAAAACAACAATACATAATCTTTCGACTTAGAACAGGCCATAACAGACTAAATCAACACATGCACAGAAAACTGAAGGTTGGGTGTAGCGAAATGTGCCCTTGTGGCAAGGCCCCGGAAAACACGGAGCACGTACTCCAGGAATGTACTTTGTATAGCCAGGCACGAGACAGACACTGGCCCCAGCCCACCCCACTCAGGGAAAAATTATATGGGGCACCTGACAAACTGAAGTTGGACTTGTTGTCTGAATCCTCCACCATATTCACAATTAAGAACGAAGAAGAAGAAGAAGTTCATTAGGGGAAGTAATTTTAAGAGAACATTGGTCATTAGGGGAAGTAATTTTTAAGAGAACATTGGTCATTAGGGGAAGTAATTTTTAAGAGAACATTGGTCATTAGGGGAAGTAATTTTTAAGAGAACATTGGTCATTAGGGGAAGTAAGTTTTAAGAGAACATTGGTCATTAGGGGAAGTAAGTTTTGAGAAGCAAATTGTCATTAGGGGAAGTAAGTTTTAAGATAATCTTGGGCATTAGGGGAAGTATATAGGTCATCAAGGGGAGTAAGTTTTAGAGAACATTGTTCATTAGGTGAGAAAATTTTAAGAGAATATTGGTCATGAGGGGAAGTAAGTTTACAAACGGACGTTGTTCTTTCGGTGAAGTTCAATTTTTACAGAATCTGTATACAAATTAAACGTGTGACAATTCAATGACAAGACAACAGGTTGGTAAGGTAACAAAGCGGAGGTAGTGAGATAATGTGAGATGAGATAGTGAGGTGAGCACTATTCCTTCTAATGTGCAAAAAGCTTAAGTGCAAGATATATTGTATGTGCGCGGTGCTCACAAAGACCCTATGCCATGGTTTATTTTACAAAAATAACTGCGCTATAGTTTTGTAAATTTGACAACCTAAAGTTAGAACCGATGAACAAAATACAATTTTCCAAATAGTCAAGGTCCATAACAGGGAACTTATATTGTAGGAACATTGTGGAGGGTGAGTTCCTTCATCAAACAGATTAACGGCTCAACTGGACTTTAATAAACATTGTGGATGGTGAGTTCCTTCATCAAACAGATTAACGGCTCAACTGGACTTTAATAAACATTGTGGAGGGTGAGTTCCTTCATCAAACAGATTAACGGCTCAACTGGACTTTAATAAACATTGTGGAGGGTGAGTTCCTTCATCAAACAGATTAACGGCTCAACTGGACTTTAATAAACATTGTGGATGGTGAGTTCCTTCATCAAACAGATTAACGGCTCAACTGGACTTTAATAAACATTGTGGAGGGTGAGTTCCTTCATCAAACAGATTTACGGCTAAACTGGACTTTAATAAGCATTGACCAGCATCTCATTATTCATAGCCACTCCCCCATTTCCTGGCTTATGAGCCCTCTTCCCCCCCCCCCCCCCATCAACAGCCATGACGAGCCATAAAATCAAGGACCGGATGAAAGGACAGGGGCAGGGGCGTGGTTGGGGAGGGGGTGAGAAGGGGGTGAGCAGGGGGTGGACGTGATTAGAGTCACGAGTCCCATGATGCACCACAAAACAGCCGTTAAAAATATTGGTTGGGGTCGGGATGGGGGAGCAGTAAAATGTGTGAAAGAAACTTAGGGGGAGGGGGGGGGGGGAAAGAAGGGAATTGATTGCTAACTGGCTTTTATTTACATCGATAAAACTGGGATGTATTTGATGATTCAATTAGACGTGGGGTATTTTTTTAAATGAATCAATCGATGTGGAGTTAGTCATTTGTACACTCAAATATGATATAATGTATAGTGGGATTGTCATACTGAGTAACTATAATTCTCCTCAAATGTAAACTACACAATTAGAAAGCACTTTTGAGAGAAATCTGGACCTTTCAAAGGTTAACACTTTTTAGCGCAATTTCCATTCTGGAGAATTGCGTTTATTAACTCGTCATTTCTGGTAATGTATAGATGGATGTGTGTCCGCAGCTTTAAGTCGTCTTTAAGTCGTATCTCCTCCTCAACGAAGCAATATCGAGGACTAGTTCCAAAAGCAAATATGGTAAGCAAGTTCCGAGGATGAACATAGGCCAAAAAAAATTCCCGGAAAGCCAAAAAACCTCGAAAAAAATGCAGTTTTTGGCCCATATCTCGGCAACCAGACCACTTAGCGACTTGAAACATTTATCAATCGATTTCTGCTATAATTTAGAACAATATTGCCGAAGAAAATTTTCAAAATTATCCTTTCGTTCGGCCACAAAAAATTAATTAAGAATTTTTAAACTGAGCGTTGTGTAGGCCTAGGACTAGATCTAGGATGATTTAGCGCAAAGCGCTGAGGTTCGAAAGGATTTTACCATGGCGAATGAGCGGAGGTTCGAAAGGATTTTTTCTATTTTGTTTTGAATTATTGAAACTACTTGTGTTGCACTATTTATTTGCTCAATATATGATTTATCTCGATTTAAAATTGTTATGGATAACATGAGGAAAGTGCGCTTAAATTGTCACTAGACTTTTATTAACTTGTTTTCTTGTTTGCAGTTATTATGACTAAATGTTTTTTTTTTGTAATCATAATATTTTTTAGCTATCGGTCGATCTTGTGACAAAGGAAGTATAGCTACTAGTGTATTTGTAGGGCCCATTTGTTTGAATCCACAGAAAGTAAATACTTGCAGTATCCTCGCTCTGTCAAATCCTGGTCACCATTTACAAAAATCTAACACGATTTCAATAACCAACTTGGCGTAATCGAGATTCGACAATGAACCCGCCCCAAAAATAAGGCTCTTTTCTTTTAAGGGCTTATGGAGAATATATTCCATTTTGTAAGGAGTTCATTAATAGGTTTACTTTCTATAAAATAATAATAAGGCATACATTTCATTACATCATTGAGAGCATAGTCTTTTATTTCTAGTTATACCAGAATAAAGCCTTGCAGAAAAAGTAATTTTAAAATGAATATGAATAAAATTAATTAAAATGAGTATTTTGCAGGCAAATAAAAATTGTTTTGTAGGCAAACTAAACTTTTAGCAAATTTTTCATTTGCAATTTTTGTTGTTGTTCGTGAAAATAATGAAAACCTATCCCTTTAAAAAAAAAATTGTTAAATTATTTTCTCCTACGTGATGAACGGTGTGTCCCATCTCATCCGTTGACTCCCCCGACACGCTCCCGACGCCCCGAAGACGTTTCCACGGACATATTTGTTTTGTTCCCCGGGTGACACCCTCGGATTCCAGAACGTTCCTTCATTACCCAGACCTCGACCGATACCTCGGTTTGTTTGCGGAGTAGCATCCCCCCAATCTGACGAGCATTTCCTGCCTGTTTTATTTACCCACCCACCCGCCGAGGCGAGGTGTAGCGAGCAAACACCTCCCCCAGGTGGGTCTGCTCCCTGGGTCCCCCACGGATAAATACCTGTTAGTCACGACCGGGTATTATTGCGAGCGCTGGGCGTGTGGGGATCGAGGCTAGGGCTGATCTGATTGTGTTGGGGACCGGTGGCACTCCGTTCACGGCATCGAGAGAAAAAAATTGTTTAAATTTTTAACGCCCACACGAATTGTTTACAAAAATGTTTTATTTACACGTTTTTTGTAGGCTACCTTTTCTAATAAGGGAATTTTTTTTTAAAATGTACCTTTTGAGGCTTTTATCATGTTCTGGTAAAGATACAATGTCGGACCTGTTTTATATAAGGCAGGTGAAGTAGAGTTTACATATGTCTGTGGCATATATGAAGTGATAGAGTGGTCAGTTCTACACCGAGACACCTTTGCTTTTCCAAACTTGAGTCAGGTACCCATTAGAGCTGGGTGGACTCAAGTACTGGTATTGGAGTAAAATCAGCTCTCCTTACACCATGAGCTCTGAAGCAAAAGCGAGGATAAACTCATTCCGTGAATCCACAAGTTAAAACTAGTTAAATACGGATAGAATTTTGTCGGGATCTAGTGAATTGGACTAATAGATTAGCTAGTAATCAAATGTTAGTAACATCAGATTTCTACAGATATTAGATCCTCGAATTTAACCAATTTACATCGGAGTTTTTTGCTCTCGCAAACTAAATGTACCTATAGCTTCTAAGATGATTAGTATTTTCCCGTAGAAATCACCGCCGCCCCCTCCCCTTCCCCGGGACGAAATTAAAAAAATATATATAATGTGTTTATAAAAAATATACTTGAACCAGTATCTTACCCCCCCCCCCCCCCGTGCCGGAAATTCCAAGTTACCCAGAAGAAAACTGTCTAAAAGAACTAAACATGATTCGAACTACGAACGATTCAGCCTACGACCGCTGGCCCGTGTTGTACTAGCCTGTGAGAGAGGAGAGGACGGTGTAACTCTTCAGCTCAAATTGTTTTCTGCTTCACCCCAACAGGTGGGAAACTTCTTGAACATGCGCAGCCTGTCAGCGCGGGGCACATGTTGTGTGGCTCTGCCGTCTACGTCATCGTGACGGGACGTCCTGCAATATCGCACCGCGCATGCCAGGCGGCAGCAACTGTTGTGTGGGTCTGCTGCCTACGTGACGAGACCCTGTGTCCAGACGTCTAGCTTCGTGACGTCACGCAACATATTTCAGCAAACATTTTTTTTTTAATTTTCTATTTTCCTCAGCGAATTTAACTCCGGCAATCCATCATAAAAACTCAAAGATGAGTGTTGAAAGAAACAATTTTTAGTCTACGTGGAAACAAGAAAAAAAAATCATAGAAAATATATTGGCAGCTTTCAGACTTTCTATTTCTGTTTTCTCAATCTTTTTTGTGGGGCTAGTAAAGAAACATATCAACCTATTAAAAAATGATGCGTTTCGATTTTCCTTACTACATTTAAAAAAAAAAAAAAACTTCTTTGCATTTTTCAACAATATTTAAAAAAATAAAAAAAAAACACTACATATTATTTTGCCTATCATTGATAGTGAGTAGTTTGTTGTTAAGATAAATACGAAAAAAATTCAAGCTTTCGTCCAAGACAATACACAATGTAAAAACTAAACCTACTCGAAATAAAAAATCAACCGCAGGTGTGTATAAGGTATTGAATTAAATACAATGGACACATTTGTAACGAATACACAACCTTACAAGTCCTATACATTGCCAAGAGAAGACGTTTTGTTGTAACGTCTAGTACCAGCCAGTGAAAAGTATTTCTTTATCAAAGCAACACCGCACGTTGAGTTGTACAGTTATAAGAGAAAAGTTCTCAAGCTAGCGTTGGGGTAAGTTACTACGTCACACTTTTTCGTGACTTGTGGTCTTGGTGTCGCTAAAAGATGAGTACGTGCATCTACAGGGTGGGTGGTGTTGCTAAAAGATGAGTACGTGCATGCACAGGGTGGGTGCACATGCATGCAAAACTACATGTTCGCTGTCTATCTGTCTGCAAAAAAAAAATGTGAGTACACTTGAGTCTGTCGTTGTTTATATATGTGTATGCGTGTGTGTTTAGGGTGAGTCTGCTGTTTCTGCGTATGTATATGTGTGTGTGTGTGTGTGTGTTTGTGTTATAAGCATACGCCTGTTGTTTTGTCCGAGCACGAGTGTGTGTGTGTGTGTTTCAGATGTGTGTGTGTGCACGCGATTGTGTGTGTATGTGTCTGTCTGTTACAGATGAGTCGATTGTTTGTGTGTGCACGTGTAAGTCCGACTGTGTGAGTGCATGAGAGCAACATGCCGGATACACTTGTAATGAAGAAAGTCGTCTGGCCAATGAATAGAAACCCGTCACCAATCGACTGTTTATGTCTCTTGTAGAGCAATGGGTGCTCGCCCTTGAATACAGGGAGGTAACTCGAGCACTGTCTAGCAACATGATGCTCGGGTTGTCGTTATATTTGCAAGAATGTACAGTTCTTGAGAAAAAAATAATTCAAACCGAATTTTAATAAAGGATTATTACATTAGACTATATGACAAAGATTATATGACCAGTGTATTAAACAGACGAACACGACAAACACCACTAGAACATTAAAGTTGACATCTAATTCTTGCTGATTTTATGAAAAGGTATGTTCGTACAAAACAATATTTTCTGTAAGAAAACCTTGAATTTTAACCAGGAATCGAAATTGCCATTTGAGCTTTAACGTTAACAAACATCCCACGTGATCAGGTTCTTGTTAACCAACATATCACGTGAGGTTCATGTTAACAAATATATCACGTGATCAGGTTCATGATGAGTTTTCATGATTGTTTTGTTGGCGACTTGCCTTAAGTTGAACGCAAAGTTCTGTTTCTTTTCTTTCAATTTTCAGGTAGAATTGTGTTCTTATTATTGCCAATTTTGTGCTGGGGGCATACACTATTACCTCCCCATGCTTATAACACACAAATGTAATTTTAACTAGGAAATGTTGATTCTAATTAGATGAAAACCAAACATTTAAACGTGTATGAAGCTGAGAGTAAACAAAAGTTATCCCCCTTGCCAAATAGAATTCTGCCATTTCAAATTATAAGAAAAAAAAATTTTTTTTAATTTTAAAAATTTTGCTGACGAAGTCTGTTTTACAAAAAAAAATCAATCTAAAGTCTATTGTCATGTATCAAGACTATTTGATTGTTGGTGCAAATTACACAAACCAGATCAGAAATCTTCTGGAAAGTCAACAAACGATGTTAAGTCACGCAACGCTGGTTAGTGTGTCGATACGACGCCCTTCATCAGTGGTACTCAAACACGTCCATTGTTGGCCAGTTGACCGGCGGTGGTCTAGTCATCACGTGATTCGTGGTCTGGCGCCCAACACTCAATTTTAATTTACCTGTTAATTACTTCAGTGGTCACCTGTTTAATAGGGGCATCAAGGGCATGTTGGCAGGCGGAATAGTGGGGTATAATTACACTAATGGTCAAATATTAGACTAATCTAAAATAAGACCGTGTCAATTGTTAATGCTCAATTCAAGGACACGCAGCAAATTCACTCACAAATCAAATGATATACGACTGTACATATTCACAGCATCTATACATAGATGTATACATTTAAATAAATAAATAAATAAATAAATAAATAAATAAATAAATAAATAAATAAATAAATATATATATATATATATATATATATATATATATATATATATATATATATATATGTATATATATATAGGCCTATATATATATATATATATATATATATATATATATATATATATATATATATATATATATATATATATATATATATATATGTATATATATAGGCCTATATATATATATATATATAGGCCTATATATATATATATATATATATATATATATATATATATATATATATATATATATATTTGTATGTGTGTGTGTGTGTTTATGTGCATGTGTGTATATATATACAGATAGATTGATAGATATGCCTGACACACAAGGGCGGAATGAACACGTGTAGAAAATTGAATAACGATAGAATGAGTTCACACACTAGTGCCACTAGGGTAGTACATCACAGACACTTGGTTCGTCTGTTTATGCCAGGAAGTCGCCCGCACGTTGGCCGCGCAAATTGTATTGCCAATTTGGCTTGAAGGAAATTGAACTTCTGGCGACGGGAGAACGACCCTGCCAGCAACTGTTAACACTTTAGCTTTCCTTATTTTAACCGACGGAAAATTGAACGACGTGTATTTGGGGAAGGTGGGGGTGGAGGGGTGTGGGGGGGGGGGGGGAGGGTGGGGGTTGCAGAAGTGGCACGAACATTGAGATATAAGCAAGGAGAAGTGGCTGGTTTTGATTGGACAGAATTGGTCACGTGGGGTAGGTTATTTTGGTCAGGAATTGTTTAAAACGCTAAATATAAATCGTAAATATATGTGACTAAAAATATAAAAAAAAAACATCCTATGTTTATAAATGGCAAGTTGAGTACCACACGAACATTATTTTATGTTAGCTTCATAACTGTATAGTTAAAACTAGGCAATGCACAGAATTCAAAACTTATACGTTTGAAAAGGGTTAAACAACAGAAAACAATAATCCCAACACTAAGAAAATCGTAGTGCTGACATCAGTTGTGTCATGTGACTTTAAGAAAATCTAAATTTAGAACTCTTCCTCTCCTTATGTTGGTATAGTTTTGTTTTATTTTTAATATAATATTTGTGTTTTAACTCCACAATTAAAACAATGTTTTAAGTAACGGATAATTACTTTGATTGTTCTTTAAATGAACCAAGCATGAAAGAAGTTAGAGTAACTAAATAAAGGACCGTTTCGAAACTGATCGTAAATGCGATAGGTGATGTAGAGTTAATCTTTTTTAGTGAGCTCGGCATATGAAGGGTAGTGTGGTCAGTACTTTGCAAAGACGTGTTTACTATCCCTAATGTAAATTAGACCTGGATAGACTCAAAGACGCTCTACGGATACGAACCCAGGGTTTCGAACTCAAGATTTTCGGGTTAGCAGTCGTATGCTCTAACATCCAACCACGCCGTCCCCTGTAGGAAGTTAAACAGGGATAGCAAAATTTCCTCAAAGACCCAGACAAGAGGACGTTCAAGACATGACGTAATACGACTTAGAACCACGTGACCTACCTTGCTTCAAGATGACGTTACCGAAGAGCTTGTCGCTCTCTGTCGAACAGTTCCAGCGCCGGTACTTGAACTGGGACTGGCACTCCTCGATGGCCATGAGCGCCCCGGCCCGGACGCTGTCCATCAGTTCCAGGTGCCGCCTGCACAGCTTCTTCTGTCGCTTGACCAGTCCGGCTAGCGAGTCACAGTTGTCCTCGTCACTTATGTGGGCCAGAGATGACATCTGAGCTAATGCCCTGGGATAAATGACATTTTGTAGTGACATTTGAGATAATGCCCTGAAAGATATGAAATGGTGTGGTATATAGATTGGCGTAAAGTTTCCATTACAAAAATGAATGACATTTCAGAACAAAAGCATTGGAAAATTTGAAATTATGTGGTATATCGATTAGTTTCAAGCGTCCATAACAAATAATAAAAGACATTTCAGAAATAAGTCATTAAAATATGAAATGGTGCGGTATATAGATTTGTTTCAAGTGTCCATAACAATTAATGAAAGACATTTCAGAACTAAAGTATTGAAAAATTTGAAATGGTGATATATATATATATATATATATATATATATATATATATATATATATATATATATATATATATATATATATATTCTTTTAGTGTGAAAGATATTTAAGAAATAAGTCATTATAAATATGAAATCTTTTGGTATATTTAGTTATAATTAACTTAATTAAAACCATTTAAGAAAACGTGAAGGGTATTTAAGATGTAGTCTAATTAGGATTAATACCATCAAATTTCTGTATAGATTATTTTCTTTAAAGATATGATAGGGTTTACTTTGCCTATTAATCTTATACTTTGACAAATTACATTTTAAAATATAATAAAACCAACACAATTGAATTAATTATTGTGTTTTAAGCAATATTTAAAAACAATTATGGCACATATTGTTTATGTAAAAAACACCTTTTAAAAGCAATTAAATACTTATCTTTATTGAAATAAGACTATTTTAAAAAATAGATTTAATTAGACTTTATTTTAAAACACGCTCTGTGTATATGGCTATTATTACACACGATTACAGCTATCATTACAAATTATATACACTGAGTTATAAAAATAAGTGCCACCCTTGGCCACTTAACCCTTCCTTATACCGCCCCAACCTACATAGCTACGCCTTACGGCAAAAATACACCCCCCACCCCATTACTCCTACACCTTTTATCAACCCACTACACCATCCACATACGCGATTCCTTTGGAGCCAATGCGAAACTACTCAGAATTTACCTTGATTTTTAAAAAAAGGTTACCCCTACCCCGCCCCCACCCTCACAGTTAACACAAACATCAAAGGCAATTCACGTGCTCCGAGTGTAATCTAATATAACCCGTTCCTAAATTTTAACCACCGCTGACCTTGAACTTTCTTAATACGATTACAAACTACAAGAAACTTCATTCATTATTTTCCCACCCCAACTCCTATTCTTCTGATTCTAGTCTCTGGTAAATTTTGGCATCTTCATGCTAATGTAAAAACCAACAGCTTTTATATTTAACACAAAACGCTATAAAAAAAATGTGCAGGCATTTTTTTTTCAAAAAAATTCGTTCACAAATGCCTAAAAGAATGTGAAGATCTGGGGTATTGTGTTTCCTTTGTAACCTTTAATGTGATGTTATTGTACTTTTCCTTGGCCCTCTGACTCGCGGGAAGTTTCAAAATATTGTGGCCGAAACTCGGTGATGGGGTGTGTGATGGTAGGTGGGTGTAACTCGTGGGGAGGGGGGGGGGGGTAGAGGCTGAATCGGGGCAGTTCTTGTTAGCATAGGGACAGGGAACGACAACGAAGATGGTAGGATAATAGTGAGATGTTTATATCCTATCCTAGCCAAGCCTAACCTAGCCTAACCTAACCTAACCTAACCTAACCTAACCTAACCTAACCTAACCTAACCTAACCTAACCTAACCTAACCTAACCTAACCTAACCTAACCTAACCTAACCTAACCTAACCTAACCTAACCTGACCCAACTCAACCCAACCCAACCCAACCCAACCCAACCTAACCTAACCTAACCTAACCTAACCTAACCACATATTTTAGAACTTCCATGTAATGATCTATTATCACAATAATTATTATTTTTCATTAGACCATACAAACTTCCTAAAGATAATGTTTTTGTGCATAATTATAATAATGTATTATAAAAATTGCAGTATACCATAAAGTTATCAGTTTGTTTCTATATAAGTTTAGTAAAAAAAAAGGACCTTATAACATTGCTGATAGACCTATATGTACGATGTTACTGTTTTATCATCTACTCAGCAACGGATAATCGAGGGTGCGTATGTGTGAGTGTATGTGTGTGAAACCGATGATTAAGCGAGAGTGTGTTTGGTGTGTGTGTATGTGTGTGTGTGTTCGTGCAACGTGTGCACGTGTACGTGTGAGTGTGTGTAGCTCTAATTCGGGGTGAGTACAGGCTAATGCCCGATGAATTATCTCCCCTCACATCTCATGCATTACCTCCCCTTTGACGTAGCGAAAGGGCACTGTGAGCATTAGCGTGTCCGAGGCCAAACGCGAAATTATAATTTACGGCCGTGTAACAATTTTCCGGGGTAAATGCTAGACGGATGTCTGTTCCACACTGCCACGTGTGATCCGTGGTTCCACTGTCACGAGGATCACGTTCGCCATCTTAACTGAAATGTAATCTGTGAAAATGCTGGAGAATGTAATATGAGCTCATCGATACACCGAACTAAATACTGTCTTCTACTCGATGTTGATGCAGACTTCTTTGCTTGATCAATGTGTAGCCTATATTAAATTATCATAATTTGACGAAGATCTTTAGCCGAAATGTGATTGTTGTGCTTGATTCCCACACCTTTATAAAAAATACATCGTTTTTTTTCCTACCAAGATACTCTAACTTTCAATAACTTATGTCCCTTGCATTCTTGAGTTAAAGTTAACTTGTTTTATAAATTCCTGTATTGTGTCGAATTAACTGACGACGAACGCGCGCGCACACACACACACACACACATACACACACACACATATATATATATATGCGGTTAATTAGAGATAGGGGTTTAAGGTGTTATCACTCATTTTGCGATAGTGCTACCTGCAGAAAAATGTGATTTGTTTCATCATATCTGGTCAGTCTTTTGTGTTCGTCTGTCTGGGAAAAAGCACTTGCTCGATTCGATGGATATGACAGACTGTTATTGCTCTTAGACTGTCGGGTTTAGTTTTGTACCATACTCAAGATAGTATAGTCATTATAATACATGGTGAAATTGTTGACGGTGTCAAAGTCTTTAATCTCACGAAAGCAATTAGTGCTGGTCAGATGATTACAGTTTTAATTAGATATTTACACCTCTTTCTAAATGTGAGATATTATTTTTTAAAATACAAATGTCCCTTATATTTTGTTAATAATTTATATTCGGTCAATTAGTCGTTTTCTTAATGCTTGTCTACATCATCGATATCGATCTACTTCAGTTGACACTGGGAAGTTGGTCAGTGCTTGACTTAAACTGAAACTAAATATATGAACGATGAGTTGTTTTCGTTAAACATCGTCAGTTTTTTGCGTAAATGTTCTGCAATGGTGCCATGAACATTGGTAACTAATCTTGAAGTTAATCATGAGTCTAGATATAAGTTGATTAAATGTTTAGTTACCTATTAGAAAAACAAATAGGATGGTATATTGCTGATGTGCTGTACACTTTGATGTTTGTATGTCAGGTAGGTGAAAAGTGTGACTTATATGTTCAAACTAATTAAAGGAAAAAAAAGTATTTACATGCTCACCTCCAGTAGTGTATATACGGAGGTGGGGGGTGGTATATCATGAAAAACGAAACCTTGTTTTAGGTAGGTAGTTTGTTCACACTTCTCAAATATTCAGGTGCTTGTTTGTAGGTAGATTCCTCACCCCCCCCCGACCATTTACATTCATTCAGTGTAGGAACGTAGGAGAAAAAGAAACGGTTGGGGGGGGGGGGGTGAAGGATTTGGGAGGGGTGTCACCTTAGTATTGGAACAAACGAGAAACTATTTGTAATCAGTCAAACATGGAGGATGGATTTACGGGGGGGGGGGGGGGGTTGAGATTGATTTAAGGCCAAGTCAGGCATACATATCAGATTATGGTGAAACTTTATCAACAGACATGCATCAATGACTAGGGTTATGGAATCCTGAGATTTGTTAAAGATGGCTCTAGACTAAAGTCTGTAGACTTTAAATACTAGAGGGAAAATACTAGAGGGAAAATACTAGAGGGAAAATACTAGAGGGAAAACTGGACATTAGACCAACTGATTGATCCGGTGAGCTGGGTTTAGGAATGTTATTACAAATCTTACAGTTAACACGAGCATAATTAAGATATTCTACCCGCGGGAAACGACGTATAGTTAGAGATAGTAATAGCTGTGAGTTTAAATTAAAACCACTGTTACAGTCGAGTTGAATCTTGGCTCAAATCAGTAGTACAACCTTGACTCCACCCAGCTCATATGGGTACCTAACTCACTTTAAAGAAACGAAGGTGGCTGGGAATAGTGCTAACCACATTATCACCTTGTATGACGAGGTTATTTAAACAGATCCGCTCTACTTCATCTGCCCTATGTGTTTTGAGCGAAATCGGCAAATGATTATTATAATTGTTACATCACCAGTTTTATATTAGACAATAGCTTGCAAAGACACAGTAAACTGCCAAAATAGCTATCTTAAGTTTGATATAAAGAGAATATCTTAGGTAAACTTTAGGAACGAAAACAACGAAGTCTAGAAGAAATGACCGCGCTTGTTACTATTAGATCTGTCAAAAGGTCTGACAGGTTTGGTCGTGGGCATGGGCTTCTAATCTAATAAGACATATGGGCTTGTAAATACAAATATAGTACTAGTTCATTTTAATTCAAAAGTAATTTTATTCTTTGGGATCTGACAGTCAATAGGGAAGGTGAAGTAGAGCTCATGTGTTTCTGTGGCTATTAGATATGAAGATAGAATGGCCAGTCGACTTTATAATGTATAATTGGCAATTGATATTTTATAATAAATATCACAATATTTTTGTACAAGGTTTATAGAAATATTTTACAATAGAGTTTACAAGTTATTATCTTATTTTCTTATATTTGTGCGGATTTACTAAAATGTTTTATATTTATATATATATATATATATATATATATATATATATATATATATATATATATATATATATATATATATATATATATATATAGCTATTTACTTATTTTTCTTATATGTAAATATTTATAAATAATATTTACATTGTGAGCTATACAGGTTCGAGTTGAGTAAAAATTGTAATTGCTAATTACTGAGATGAACACCCCGGTCCCACGTAGACCTCAGGTGAATTTCCTCGTATATCTACCTGCCTGCCAATACATACCTGCCTGCCAATATCTACCTGCCTGCCAATACCTGCCAATATCTACCTGCCTGCCTGCCAAAATCTACCTGCCTGCCAATATCTACCTGCCTGCCTGCCAATATCTACCTGCCTGTCTGCCAATATCTACCTGCCTGCCAATATCTACCTGCCTGCCAATATCTACCTGCCTGCCATTATCTACCTGCCTGCCAATATCTACCTGCCTGCCAATATCTACCTGCCTGCCAATATCTACCTGCCTGCCAATATCTACCTGCCTGCCAATATCTACCTGCCTGCCAATATCTACCTGCCTGCCAATATCTACCTGCCTGCCAATATCTACCCGCCTGCCAATATCTACCTGCCTGCCAATATCTACCTGCCTGCCAATATCTACCTGCCTTCCAATATCCACCTGCCTGCCAATATCTACCTGCCTGCCAATATCTACCTGCCTGCCAATATCTACCTGCCTGCCAATATCTACCTGCCTGCCAGTATCTACCTGTCTAGCCGTGTCCGTCAGCGCTAGACTCAGGAACAGATTTCACGCCTTTGATTACCTCCTCATCACGTGACAGGGCGAGAGAACGGGTTTTACCGGAAATAAATGTTTCGACCCGCTGGTGTAGGTACTGGTCTATGGGAGGGTGGGGGGGGGGGGGAATCTAAACAAATTATAGGAGACTGTGCGTGGAGGTGTGAGTGTGAGTGTGTGTGTGAGGAGATGTGTGTGTGTGGAGATGTGTAGAGGTGTGTGTGAAGGGGGTGTTTGTGTTTGTGTATTTGTGTGTGTGTGTGTGCGTGTAGGTGTGAGTGTATGTGAGCAGATGTGTGTGTGTGTGTGGAGATGTGTAGAGGTGTGTGTAGAGGGGTGTTAGTGTGTGTGTGGAGGCGTGTGGAGGTGTGTGTGTGTGTGTTTGTGTGTGTGTGTGAGTGTGAGTGTGTGTGTGTGTGTATGAGAAAGAAAGGAAGGGGTTCGTGACTGATTGGTCGACTCATGTTTTACGGTGTGGCAATGAAAAGTTACACAAACTAAGAAACAATATGGAATGAATGGCGGATAATAAATCATATATAGCCTACATGGAATTTTACTTCAGAATTATATTTAACAAAAAAAAAATACAACAAATTAGCATGATCATAAAGAGATTTAATCGGACTCTAAAGAGAATCTATTTATACACCAAAAAAAACACCAGACTTAGACGTGGTTGTAAGAAGATTACAAGATTATAAATAACCTCTAAAGAGTTTTTGATAAGACGATTATTTAATAAAAAAAAAACTGAAAAAGAATGTAAGAAGACTAGAAATATTCCATGAATTTTGCAACACAGTTAAGATTATGAGTAGATTTTCAATAATTTGTTAAATTAGTATGAATACTATACCAAAAACTAGAAACTATTTCCATTACACAATGTCTATAATAGACAAAAACACGACAACACATACACAGACTAGTCTAAAAGAATGAAAAAGATAATTCGCCTATATTAAAATCATAACTGACTTCAACCAAGCACTTGAAGAATTATAATACAACTATTTTAAGACAACGATGCTGTTATAAAATAATAAATAATCACCTCGATTTTTACATAACGAAAAAGGATCCTGAATATAACAAAAATGTGTTTTGTTTATTTTTTTTAATTTAAAATTTTTGTTTTCATAATATCGCTAATTAAGAGTTAATACCCGTGTTCTGTTACATACCTGTTTCATAAATGCACCAATGAAATTAAGCTCCCCCACCCCATCCCCCCATCCACTAAATACAGCTGTTAGCTGTGAGGATCGAGCTGATAATTTAATAATTAGCTTCCGTTGTTAAAGTTTTTTTGTCTAATTAGGTAATGATCATCTTAATTATTTCCACTGTATGAGACAAATTAAAATTAAATTTCTCACACTTAATTGGTAAATGTATAGGGATAGTATGAGATAATAGGATGCAATGTGAAGATGTACTACTTAACCACATATGTGTGTAGGCCCATAATTTTGGGATATATATATATATATATATATATATATATATATATATATATATATATATGTGTGTGTGTATGTATGTGTGTGTATGTTTATCTCTGTATCAGACACATATTAATCTTTTATATCCAACTCATATCAATCATATCTCATATTTCTAGACTCCATATTTCTATATCCCACTCTCATCAATAATTTTTTTCTAAATACATGTTTGAACAATTACATTTAACTAGATAGAAATACAACAATCACATTTAACTAGATAGAGCATACAACAATCACATATCACTAGACAGAGTAATTAACAATCAAACATCTCTTATTTACCCTACATATGTTTACTACCGATTCCTGCTGTTCTTACATTTTCACGAATTTCCTACATCGATACCGCGAAATGAAATCAGGAATTTCGATTACATTTTTTTCCCTCAACACCGTGATTATTGCTGTAGATATAGCACGTCGTTTTTTTTATCGCTGTGTTCTGGAATGTTCTTGACATTCCCGTGTGTCAATTCATTGATGGAGGGGAAACAGTGGGGAGCCGAAACATGAGGGTGTGTTTATTAGAACATTGCTGGTTTGGGGTTCAAATTACATGCAGCTTAAACCCGAGGTTTACCCTTGGTTAACCGAGGTTTACCCGAGGTAAAGCCGTGTTGACATTAGTAAACTTTATGTTACAGGGGGAATGGATTAAGTAGCGACTACAATGTGTATTTGTTTCAACACTTTTTAAAAGGCGGGTCAAGTTTAATGACGGTAGTTCATTAAGTCGATTAGTGGCCTGAAGATTATGTAACAGACAGTGGCGTCACTAGTTTGGGGTGTCGCACCCCCCCTGCCCTCCCATACCGAATAACGTACAATGCGGCTAATCAAGTATAGAGCTTTAAAACTGTGTCAAAATATCAGGATAATTCAGAGGTTAATGTTGCGTTGAATTAAATCAGTCTTTCTAGTTACATTATCATGGTAAGTTAGACTTTAATGCTGTACTACACTAAAGCAGACTTTCTAATTAAACTATCAGGATCAACCAGATTTCAATGCTTCAAGACATTAAAGCAGACTTTGTAATTACATTAACATGATATACCAAATGTCAATGCTGTATTGAATTTAAAGTAAACTTTTTAATTACAATTAGAGAATATTTGTTTTGGTGTAAATCTCTTGGATTGTGTCACCACTTTCGATGGTGTCACACCGTGTTAGTCACCTTTGGACAGAATCACCCCAAAACATGGTGTCACCCTGTGCAGTTGTAAACTTAGATGCCCCCCCCCCCCCCCTCAATTTGCGACTTTACTGGAACTATCAGTTAGAATTTTCCTTTGGTATGCACTTTCTTGAAAATGTGTAGATTAATACAGGCATAGAAGCCAGGAGAAATTGAATGTATTTAGCAAAGCTGGACAAGTTGTTGTAGTCAGGTGAATGTTGATGCTGGTGTAGCAGTCAGTTAGTGCTGATGCTGGTGTAGCAGTCAGTTAGTGCTGATGCTGGTGTAGCAGTCAGTTAGTGTTGATGTTGGTGTAGCAGTCAGTTAGTGTTGATGCTGGTGTAGCAGTCAGTTAGTGCTGATGTTGGTGTAGTAGCCAGTTAGTGCTGATGTTGGTGTAGTAGCCAGTTAGTGCTGATGGTGGTGTAGTAGTCAGTTAGTGTTGATGTTGGTGTAGCAGCCAGTTAGTGCTAATACTAATCGAGTGGCGGATGTGTGGTAAGGGTTAGTGCTAGTGCAATAGCTGGACAAGGGCTGGTGTTAAAGCTACGGTTAACCCTAGTATTAGAGACATGGTTGTTACTAGTGTTAGGGTTAGGTTAATTAATGAGTCTAATTATGTTGGAACCATTATTGGAAGTATTTATCTGATTTTATGATCATTTAATCACAAAGAAAGAGATATACATAAACTGTATCCGAAATTTAAAATATGTATCGAATAGGATAGTGATGATTATAAAGGTGTGGCTTGTTTCGTTGTAACACATAAGATATTAGGAATGTGATTCTTAAGAAATGTAGTTAACTTTAAAGAAACCTAACAATGTCTGGATAAAATTGTATACAACAATCACCATCTAAATATCCCATCCTTATTTTTCCACTAGAAGCCCCCACACACCTCATGCCCACGGTTTAAAAATAAATAGCCCAGCCCTCCAAAACCCTTTACACTCGTGCATATTCGAGCCCTCGAGAGCATCTCAGAAACCTCTCGACTTTCATGTAAATATTCTTTCATCTACCCCTTGCCTCTATTCCATCTCTAGAGCTCGTTCTTGTAGCTCAATGGCAGCGGCCTGAACATGGCGGGTAACCCAGTCTTACCTGGGACTTACCATACAGATATATATATATATATATATATATATATATATATATATATATATATATATATATATATATATATATATATATATATATATATATATATATATTACATATATATACATATGTATACATGCATATATATATGAATGTAAATATGCCGATATATATGTGCTTGTATATATATATATATATATATATATATATATATATATATATATACATGTGTATATATGCATCTAAATATACATACATATGTATGTGTGTGTTTACGTACGTGTATTCACTCGAGTATGACTAAGCACTATGTTTTAATTATATTTTCTTGTTTCTGTATGTGACTTCGTGTGTGAGTGTGTCTGTGAGTGTGTGTGTTACAGAGAGTGTGTGTGTGAGTGTGTGCGCGTGTACGAGAGAGACGAAGATATCCAAAGTACTGTATAGATAGTTTTACACATGTTTGAAGGGTGGAAGGATTGGAGTACTTTGTATTGAGTTAGGATTTAAGATAGCAAGAGTAGCTTCCGGTCGCTTCAAGTGGAACCAACCCCCTCCCAAAAAAGTAAATAAACAAATTTTCAAGTGGGTAACTGATCTACAGTGTGGTAAATAATGCTGATGTTTGCATGTAAGATCTACGGTGTGGTAAATAATGTTGATGTTTGCATGTAAGATGCACAGTGTTGTAAATGATGCCGATGTTTGCTGGTTCTAGATATTCTATGATGTAAATGTCTAAATGTGTATAATGTAAATCTGTGCAGTTATTGTTAGGATGTCTGTTTTAATTCCTGTTATTGCATGGTGTTATACATTTTCGACTTAGCAAACTTCATTTTAAAATAGGTTGTGTTTGATTAACATCGCGTCTTATAGTTCGTTGTTGCTTTGTAGCGTGTAGCTATTTAGTGGGTTGCTACCCACAGTGTAGCCATTTAGTGGGCAGCTACTTAGTGGGTAAGCTATTTAGTGAATAGATATTTCGTGGGTAGCGATTTAGTAGATAGCTATTTAGTGGGTAGCTATTTAGTGGGTAGCTATTTAGTTGGTAGCTATTTAGTGGGTAGCTATTTTGCTGGTAAAGATTTGTTTCTACAGGTGCTTTGAGTGAAAGACATTTACTCTGTAATTTTTTGCAAAATGAATTATTTGTGCCTGTTAACAATTATGTACACAAGATGTACTTGTGTCCACATTTTGTACATCAAAATATATAATTGTAAATATCACGTAAACCATGTATACACGAATAACGAAATGCTAACATACGAACAACAATATTTACGTTGTAAGCCTGATATTATGTACGCTATGCATGTGATGTACACAGTTTTAGAAACGATGAAGAAAAAAATTTAGGAGATGCTAGAGCAGAAGAAACTTGTGTGAAAAGTTTAAAAACAGTTGACTGACTGCAAGAGAGATCAAGGTTGCTGAATGGAGAGTTAATGACCTGGGGTGGCTCTTGATGAGAAAACAGGGCGGGGCAGGGGAGGTGTGTGGAAGGTGAGGGTGATCTTATTCTACAGAAATGCTGCTTTAAAATTCAGTGTAACACTTATCCCTACACAACATATACCTACACACAACACACCTCGTTACACACCACTACTACCTACACAACACCCACCTACACAATACCTGCTTACACAACACATACCTACACAACACCTAACTACACAAAATATTCCTACACACCACTACCCCATACACACCACACCACCCCATACACCACTACCCCTACACACCACTACCCCATACACACCACACCACCCCAGAAACCACTAACCCTACACACCACACCTCCCTATACAACACTACTATCTACACAAAACACCTCCCTACACACCACTACCCCATACACACCACACCACACCAGACACCACTAACCCTACACACCACACCTCCCTATACAACACTACTATCTACACAAAACACCTCCCTGCACACCACTACCACTTACACAAAACACCTCTCTACCCATCACACCTACCAAGACACCACTACCCCCTACCCCCAACTACTTCCTATTCAACTTACAACAACACTGATATATCTTAAGGAAAATATGTTACATGATATGCTTTAAAAACAGGTAAGTGTTTTATCTCTTGAACAATTCTTGTTTCTGTGTCGTAATACATTTTTTCGACCAGGGCTTAGAGATATCACACTGTAGGATTATAACTTTAAGATGTATTTTCTTGGGCTACACATTTTAAGACATATGTTATCAAACGTATTATGATTATGTTAAACTTGAAGAAATGTTTAAGTGCCTAATTTTTTTTTTAGTTATATCGTATTTTTTTTCGTAAATGGCCATTTGTTGAATACATTGAATGGCAGTGTGTAGTAATGGCCAAAGCAAAGTCGTTGCTTCAGTATAACGATACTTCATACAGAATCATAACGATACTGCATACAGAATCATAACGATACTTCATACAGAATCATAACGATACTTCATACAGAATCATAACGATACTGCATACAGAATCATAACGATACTTCATACAGAATCATAACGATACTTCATACAGAATCATAACGACACTGCATACAGAACATAACGATACTGCATACAGAATCATAACGATACTGCATACAGAATCGAGCTTACACTATGTCGCCATAGCCGTAAAATATGACATTACCGCCTTAAACTTATGCCGTAAACTATAACGTAAGTCTTAAATTTCTGAGATAGACTGATAGGACTAGGACATGGGTATTGATAGGACTAGGACATGGGTATTGATAGGACTAGGACATGGGTATTGATAGGACATGGGTATTGATTGGACTAGGACATGGGTATTGATAGGACTAGGACATGGGTATTGATAGGACATGGGTATTGATTGGACTAGGACATGGGTATTGATTGGACTAGGACATGGGTATTGATAGGACTAGGACATGGGTATTGATAGGACTAGGACATGGGTATTGATAGGACTAGGACATGGGTATTGATAGGACTAGGACATGGTATTGATAGGACTAGGACATGGGTATTGATAGGACTAGGACATGGGTATTGATAGGACTAGGACATGGGTATTGATAGGACTAGGACATGGGTATTGATAGGACTAGGACATGGGTATTGATAGGACTAGGACATGGGTATTGATAGGACTAGGACATAGGTATTGATAGGACTAGGACATAGGTATTGATAGGACTAGGACATAGGTATTGATAGGACTAGGACATGGGTATTGATAGGACTAGGACATGGGTATTGATAGGACTAGGACATAGGTATTGATAGGACTAGGACATGGGTATTAATAGGACTAGGACATGGGTATTGATAGGACTAGGACATGGGTATTGATAGGACTAGGACATGGGTATTGATAGGACTAGGACATGGGTATTGATAGGACTAGGACATGGGTATTGATAGGACTAGGACATGGGTATTGATAGGACTAGGACATGGGTATTGATAGGACTAGGACATAGGTATTGATAGGACTAGGACATAGGTATTGATAGGACTAGGACATGGGTATTGATAGGACTAGGACATGGGTATTGATAGGACTAGGACATAGGTATTGATAGGACTAGGACATAGGTATTGATAGGACTAGGACATGGGTATTGATAGGACTAGGACATAGGTATTGATAGGACTAGGACATGGGTATTGATAGGACTAGGACATAGGTATTGATAGGACTAGGACATGGGTATTGATAGGACTAGGACATGGGTATTGATAGGACTAGGACATAGGTATTGATGGGACTAGGACATAGGTATTGATAGGACTAGGACATGGGTATTGATAGGACTAGGACATGGGTATTGATAGGACTAGGACATAGGTATTGATAGGACTAGGACATGGGTATTGATAGGACTAGGACATGGGTATTGATAGGACTAGGACATAGGTATTGATAGGACTAGGACATGGGTATTGATAGGACTAGGACATAGGTATTGATAGGACTAGGACATGGGTATTTATAGGACTAGGACATGGGTATTGACAACTTAAAAAACACACTATATATGTATGTGGGCGTTGTCATTGCGTTCAAGTTAAAATGGGCCTGTCGTATATGAGCAAACGGCTGTCACAGTTTGTTTCATTGAACTAGTAGCTGACACATTTTAAATAAAAAAATTTACAGAACTGCGTTTGTTGATTATTCGAAATCACAAACTTTGTGCTTTAGACTTGTAATATTGATCCCCCCATTGTAATAACAATAAACAGCAGATTTTCTTCCAGACATCGATTCAGGGGGTGTCTTCTCCCCCCCCCCCCCCCGAAGAAAGTCTACCCCCTCCCCCATGAAGAAAGTCTACCCCCCCCCCCCAACGAAATGGAATGGAAATGTAATTTATATATACTTTTACGAGTGTCCGCTCCCCCTCCCCGAATATATCAAGTGCCCCCCCCCCCCCACCGAGTGAAAAAATTCTGAAAGAAACACTGATTAACAGCAATTATAAATAATTGTTCTCAACTAAAACGACATGTTAATGGGCTTTTTAAATACCCTCAAAACAAAAATGGAATGATCTAAAAAAAAAATGTCATTTTCTATTCTTAAGTTTTTATTTATTCTTTTAAATTTTAATTTTAATTTTCAAAACTGCAACACTTTTTTCCCCCCAGATTTGTCTCACCGCAAACCGACCCACGTGACCCAACGGTAAACAACGGACCCTCCCTGACAAAGCCTCGTTTGTTGAACTCCAGACGGAAGTCGGGTTACGGCCCCTGATGTTGACTCAACACTGACAGGCCGCTCGAATGGTTGTTTGTTTGGGAGAGGGTTGTGTACCGGCCGTCCGCTCATCCGCACTAAGACCACTCGCTCCGGACACCTCGAGTCCCATTGTGACCGGCTCTGATTAGTATCATAGGTTTTCAAATATTGGCCGTTTCAGTCTCGATTGGGATAATTGTTTCCGTCAACACAGTCAGCGTCGCGGGTTGTTTGATAAATATTGGGTTTATGGACTCTTTATAACAATATGTATAGTACGGGATCTTGTTTTTAAAACATAAATATGACACGTAAAATAGTAAATTAATGATGTCTCGTATATATATATATATATATATATATATATATATATATATATATATATATATGTGTGTGTGTGTGTGTGTGTGTAGAGAGAATATTCACATAACCTATATAAACATAAGAGACATGGAGAAAGAGAGAGAGAGAGAGAAAGGAGAGTAGATAGACAATGCTTTTTGAATATCCAGCTAGGCTTGAATTTTATGTTATTGTATATTTTTATTTTTAATCCTAAACTTAAATAAAATGTACAGATCCTTTTATTTTATTTTTTATCTCAGAAGAAGCAGCGATCGTGTGAGGTATTTAAACTTTATGTTCTACGAAAACAATGCAGGTACCTTTCTTAAATCAGACGTAAAGAACCCTTCTAATATTAAAATAATACTATTAGCTACAGGAATGTCAACAATTTATCGAGGTGTCTGTGATGGGAACCACCAATAACAACAGTTCAAGCAAGAGTAAACAAGCTTTGAATTGATGGATGAATGGATGGATGAATGGATGGATGAATTGATGGATGGATTGATGGATGGACGGACGGCAATGTTTATTTTTTTTCCAAACGTTCAATGTTATTGTTTGGTCATTTTGTGAATTTATTTTGTGTTGTGTTTTTGTAATCAAACGCACGTGAAAAGCCTCGGAATGTTGAGTTATTTTAAATTAATTTTTTCTATTAAATTTTATTATAGGCCTACTAAACTTTGTTTTTTTATTTATGTGTAAACAAATGTCTTTTGCTTCTTCACAGCAGCTGAAAATACTAAATTCTAAGAGAAATAGCTATTCAGTATGTTTTGGAAGAGTCTCAATCATGCTTTAATTCAAAATACAAAAACTTTGATAGACAAACATTTACATTGAATAGGAGAGAAATGTTGGCACACAATTTGTTTTATTTTTGTATTGGAATTTTAAACTCGTCTTGTGTTTATTTAACATCTACAGCCAGACAAGTATGTAGATTTTTCTACTAGATCTATGTTAAGTCTTTGTGCTACCTCAGTATGTACCATGTGCTACTATGTTAAGTCTTGGTGCTACCTCAGTATGTACCATGTGCTACTATGTTAAGTCTTGGTGCTACCTCAGTATGTACCATGTGCTACTATGTTAAGTCTTGGTGCTACCTCAGTATGTACCATGTGCTACTATGTTAATTTTAAGTCTTTGTGCTACCTCAGTATGTACCAAGTGCTACTATGTTAAGTCTTGGTGCTACCTCAGTATGTACCATGTGCTACTATGTTAATGTTAAGTCTTTGTGCTACCTCAGTATGTACCAAGTGCTACTATGTTAATGTTAAGTCTTGGTGCTACCTCAGTATGTACCAAGTGCTACTATGTTAATGTTAAGTCTTGGTGCTACCTCAGTATGTACCATGTGCTACTAAGTTAATTTTAAGTCTTTGTGCTACCTCAGTATGTACCAAGTGCTACTATGTTAATGTTAAGTCTTGGTGCTACCTCAGTATGTACCATGTGCTACTATGTTAAGTCTTGGTGCTACCTCAGTATGTACCATGTGCTACTATGTTAAGTCTTTGTGCTACCTCAGTATGTACCATGTGCAACATTTTAAGCATTAGTGCTATATCAGTATGTACTAAGTGCTACTAAGTTATTTTTTTGGTACTAAATCAGTATGTCTCAAATGCTATTATGTTATGTTTGGTGCAAATGTAATATGAAGCAAGTGCTACTATGTTATGTTTGGTGCTAATGCAATATGTACCAGTAATATTATGTGAAGCCTTAGTGCAAACTTTATAGCAACAAAAAATGTTTTATAAAACTTGCAGCCTAAGAGGTTTTCTCTACTATAATATTATTCCTATAATGTACTAATACATAAATACATCATTTTATAGTGTCACTGTAGGTAGAATCCGGGTTGGGGGTACCTAGAACAAAACTACTATGAGGGGTGGTGGTCTGTGAGAGTGTTATAATCACGAAATGAGGGGAGAGTGGATATAGATATCCAGTTTTTGTGTTATATGATGTGTGCGATATGTGCATGTTCCCAGATGTAGATCTATATTCTAATTTGTTTACATAGTAGCTGTAAAGCTGTTGACTATTTACCTTTTGTCTAACATTTCTAGCTCCCCTCCCCTATTCCCCATTACACACCTTAATCAATGTAACAAGTTGTTTCAAGTGGAAGGTTAAGTAGTAGGCAAATTACTTTAAGCTTAGTTGAATAACTTAGTAATAAACAATATTAAACCAAAAATTTAGGTAAATAAAAACAATTAATCTATTTTATTAATAAAAAAAGAAAATTTGGTACTTACATCCACCGTACTCCGTCCACAGAGAGCAAAGAAATATAAAATATGACAAGTCCGTATGCTATACAAATCCAATGGGACCGCTTCATAGCTGATAACGTTTCTACCGAATCTTGCTAAGTGGTCGTCTATATCAAATTTAAAAATAGTAACACGGTATTTCCTTTTTTTTTAATCCACTTGAATTGACTTGAATTAAAATCTCACAACAAAACTCCAACAGAAATAGTTGATTACTAAATTATTATTATTTTTTTTTTTTGGGAAATTTTGGCCGAATTTTTATAACATTTTGGCTATAGTGTGACGACACATCTCAAATTAGTTTCCACGTTCAAGTCGACTGTGTGTGCGCGTTACATGGGCCTGTGAGCGTCCCCCAGCGGCCTGACGACCACCGACTCCTCTCCCATCCACGGGCACCGTCTACACAGGAAGCTGCCCATTCTCAACGCCGATTGGCTGACCGCGGTGAAAGCGATCCCGTCACGGTTCGCTCGCTGCCCCCCTATAAAAAAAAAACCGCCGTCAAATCAAGCGGAACAAACGGTTTAATCCAGGTAAAGAGGAACAAAGCAGTCCCCGCCTACCTGCCTGTTGGGTGGGGATTGTTCTGAACTGGTCATAAAAATGGCAGAAACGAAAAGTAACTGCCTTTTTCGTATTATTTTTTTTTTCTTTTAAATAAAAAAAAAATACCCTCAGTATCTTGTTGCTGTGGTTACTAGCCAAAATCAACAGACACGAAGAAAGAAAATTCTTCCTCAGACTACACCGTAGTGCAGGAATGTTCGAGAGCGTTTCATCACCGTGACTCGCCCCTCGCGTGTTGCTTTTCAATTACAAAATCCGAAACTTTTTTTTTTTTTCAACACGCGTCCTAACTGTATCCGTCCTATTGGAGATGTTGTGGTGGTTGGCGTACTGTTTCAACCTGCTGAAGAAAATCAGGACAATTAGATCAGTTTACTATAGCGCTGAAGGTTAAGTTTGAAACAAATCAAGACTGTTGGATCACTTTACCATAATTATGTAGATCTAAAGTAAAGTTCCGGACCTGGTGGATCTATGTCTCAGGTGGAGTAGAGTTCACCTGTTTCTGTAACCTCGACCTCTGAAGGGATAGTGTGGTGAGCACTATGCCCAGCCGTCTTTACTCGCTTTAACGTAAGGGAGGTACCCATCAGAGCTGAGTGGAATTAGGGACGCGAACTCGAGACTTTCAGGTTAGCAGTCGAAGGCTCTACCATTCGACCAGGCCCTCCCATTTCGTAGGTGTAACAAGTAGCGAATGAAAACAATTGTACCGAGTCGCTAAATTAAGCTAGGTACAACTCAAACAAAACGATTAGATCAATTTACATCAATTTTACAGAATTAGCGATTTTGCTTTTTACAACACCGAAACTTAACGTGGTAATTATACTGAAGTATTCTATAGCCGTTATAACTAAAACAATAACTATAACAATAACATGGCACCTTATTGTATAAATGTTATAACTAAAACAATAACTATAACAATATCATGGCTCCTGTGTATCACCTACCAGCGCTGACTGTTGTTATACCTTACAAAACGAATACACGGTTTACTTATATTTTTTCTTACAACAGTCGGTAGCCGAGTTATCTTTCTTCCATTACGATACAGTCCATACCTCGGCATAGGACCCTAATCGTTTCATCTCCCTACCCCCACACCCCCTCCTATCTTTTGTAATTGTTGTAACGTTACCAGGGAAACAAAGTGGTGGAAGTTTGCTAAAATTCCAAGAACTAGTTAATTTGTTGACGTATGGACGATTTCTCATTACTGTAAAAACAAATGAAAGTGTGTGGCATTTGTAAGAAACACAACAAATCCAATGTTTAAACACACACAAATTTAAAGAACACATAAAGTTATACCTTTTAATGAATAATAAAAAAAGAAAAAAAAAACAGGAAAAAAAACCCAGAAAAAAACCCAGATAAAAACAAAACCAAAAGCTTGCTCTCGCTGTAACTCTTATCATGACTGAGCCTTAACCTGAATCCAACCTACAAATTATAACATACACAATCCAACTCTAGGCTAACACACCGTTACCCTCCCATTAACGATAAACTAAACTCAATCTTAACAAACATGATTCTACCCTAGATTAACAAGCGTAGCCAAATTTATCCATCTTCTATACGTTAAGGCGGAACGGAGTGGCCTAGCGTTAGAGCGTTAGGTCCAAAAAGGGAACTTCACTTACTACGATAAGGTCAACACACAAACAGTAAACACCGTATCCAAATCATACACACTGAGCAAAACCTCATGTTAAAAAATAAAAGCTAAACATAGCATAATCTTTTCCAATCTTTTCCAAATAGCAAACTAAATCAGTATTGAACATAAGTACTAAGTAGCCTACTTTTTTTTCAAACCTCCACCAAAGATCAAAATATGTGAAACTATTTCATCCCAAGTTATATTTTTCCAACAAGTTATGAAAGTTAATAAACAAATCACCAATATTTTAACTCCTACAGTAGTTTAGAACTGGGAATATCTAGACGCACGAGGTTAATAAAAAACACCTATATTTTAACTACTACAGTAGTCTAGAACTGCAACTATCAGGACGAAGGAACGTGTAAAACACACATTGAAGCGACGGTATGTGTTGCGATACCTTACTGCTAGTCATGGTTTATTTTCATGCCAAACTTACATCGAATAACTTCTCACAATTTTTTTTTCTCAGTAACCAAACGTTGTCGCATCGCTCAATGCATTTTTTTTTAAAACCCGCATGTCTAAGTCGTCTGCTCCGTTTTACCGTCCGTCTAGTTTTTCCCGGCACGCGCAACGTACACCGACGCTGCTCACCCGACTGTCAATCAATTTCTATTCTTGTTGTTACATCTGTTTGTCTCATACAGACATACACGCACACATATACACGCGCAGACACACACACACACACACACACAAACCTGAGGTGATGGCACAATGTTTTTGTTTTATTTTTTTCTTAATTTTTTTTTCTTCATCTTTTCTCCAATTTTTTTCTTCACCCCTCCCCCCTACCACCAACACCCACGCCATTCACCCACCTCTTCCACCCCGGCTCAGCCACCTCTTTCAGCACCGCTGGGATATCTCCCCCCCCCCCTCCCTGTTTTACCTGAGGTTTCCGGGGTGTGACAAAGTTGAACAAACTACCCGACACTTCATCCTCGTTGACCAGAGCTATCAGTCTCCACGGTAGCTCAAGTTTATTTTTTTTTGGAAGGTTTATTTTCTTTTTTTTTTTAGAATTCGTTAGTTATTATTAAAGGAAAACAAAAAACGTAGACTAAAACTTTTTATGGAAAATTTAAATGAAGATATAATATAGTAACCAGCCAAATTCCAAAGTTGCATTTTTTGTTTTCATGAAATTTAGCTTCACATTTCCGTTAAGTGGGTACATTATTTAGCCTGCGTTTCTCGCTCCTCATAAAACATCAGAGAATTTGGTAAGTTATAAAGAGTTCAAGTTAGGCATCGGCGTTAGGGTTTGGTTGAATTAACAGATACTTGGGTCCCTTACGGCAAACATTCAGAAACTAATTCAGACAGAAAGTATTAGAGGGGAGGATATCAAGGTCAAAGCGACCTCCGTCAACGGCACAAATTGTGGTTTTGGTAGTCTCAAGAATAAAAGTTGTGTTTACTGTTGTCATGTCAGTTAAGGAATGTGCATGACATGTAACAGCACGTCAATACACGTGAAATACGAAAGCCATAACCTTAACCCTAAACCAGATACTCTTAACCTTAGAACTAACCCGCATGTTGTAAGTCTCTAAACAGCTCCAAACCTAACTATAAAGATTTGGTTGGCTGCTCGTGTTATACGTACATCTGAATATAATGAATCAATTAGCTGCTAAAGCATTGATAATCTATTGATCTCAAAGTAAACAAAAAATCACGAAGAATAAATGCAAAAAAAAAAAAAAAAAAAAAAAAACTTAAACATAAGTTTAAACATATGCAACACCCAAGAAGTAACAGGTTAGAAAGACAACACTCAAAACGTCAAGTTAAAAAATGAATAGCCGAATCAAATTGAAAATCTTCCGAACCTTTTTAAAAAATGAACTAAATCAGCATTGAGGTCTTTTACAAAGTAGGCCTACGCCTTTTTTAGAAAAAACAAGTTAATTAAAAAAAGTCTAGTGACATTTATGCGCAATTTCCTTATGTTATCTAAAAATAGCTCTGACGTATATTGCTGGGGTGCGTTCAAGCTAGAAGAACGATCAATTTGTGGGTGTTTATGTAATTTTAAAATTTGTGACCGAACGAGAGGATATTTTTGAAAACTTTCTTCGGCAATATTGTTCTAAATTATGGCAGGAATCGATTGGTACATGTTTCAAGTCGCTAAGTGGTTTGGTTGCCGAGATATGGGCCAAAAACTGCATTTTTTTCGAGGTTTTTTGGCTTTTCCGGGAAATACATGAAAGAAACCCGGAATTTTTTTGGCCTATGCTCATTCTCGTAATTTGCTTAACATAATTGCTTTTGGAACTAGTCATCGGTATTGCTTCGTTGAGGAGGAGATACGACTTAAAGCCCGGACACACATTCATCCATACATTCATTCATCCATCCATTCCCAGAAATGACGAGTTAATAAACGCAATTCTCCAGAATGAAAATTGCGCTAAAAAAAGTAAAAAAAAAACCGTGAGATTTGATCTCATCTAAATTCTATTCTTCCAACGCTTTATATGAGTTACATTTTTAAAATGTGTACTTTAACAATTACAACATACCTTAGAAACGTCACTAGCTGATACATTATAATGATGATATTGTGTTATTTCACGGTAGTGTTGGTTTATTATCAATCCAGGCTTACACCGAATAACACCTCACAGTATTTTAGGAGGTCAGCATATCACCCCCCCCCCCCCCCATCCTCAACCCCAGTGTAATTTTCTATTGTCGAGTTGTAGGATTATGACGTACGCATAACTAATTTTAGCAAAAATTTCAATAATTAATCAACACAATTAACCTAATTGGGAGTCTAGTCCGACGTAATACCATACAGCAACAGCCTCACCTCCCCCCCCCCCGGGCCCTAAGTCTGTGTTGAGGCAACATCAACTGTCATCATTTCCCCGTAGGCTATCTGGGTTCGTCATTGTCAGACCCAACTCCCCCCTCCCCCTCTTACCCTCCCCTGCTCCCGACCCCGTTACCGAAGAAAAATGTTTTGATTTGCAATCAAAACATTGAGTGAGTGTTAGCGTGGGAGTGTGTGTTGGGGGGGGGGGGGTGCTGATGGTGTTTGGGACAGGGATGCGAGTGGGGAGGGGGGGGGGGGAAGTGCTGGGTGATACTAATGGTGATTGGGGCAGGGGAGTTTTCTTTCCTGGTGAATATTTATTTCCCCTACAAAAATATTTACAAATGTGAATGTCTGGAATATAGTCTATACACAGTATTCGGTTTTTTTGTGTGGAGGTTGTTTGGGGGAGGGGGGGGGTGAGACAACCAACATTCCCTCTAAGGAACAAAAGCTCTAGTGTAACGTGTATTTTGTGTGTGCGGTGCTCTGAAGTACTCACACACGTATTTTACAAAATGACAGCGCGGCAAGTTTTCAACGACTGCGCGACCGCGCGATTGCGCAGCTTAGAGGGAACAGCGGAGACACCACGTTTCGCAAAACAAAAGTTGGTACCAACAAGACATCTGCATCCTCTATACTTTACATACGGGTCTTTGCGAACGGAAGCACTGAGCATGTTTTACAGGACTGATCTTGAGACCGACTGAGGTGGTCTAAACTCTGGTCTCACTACACAACACTCAGAGAAAAAAATGCTGTTGATGTTTATGGTGCAGTTCATGTGTGATGTTGTATGAACTGACATTATATTACCGAAGAAGATGATTCATTCAGATTCATTCAGATTTATTCAGATTCATTCGACAAGCATCATGTCGCCTATGGTTTAAAGCTCTGATATAAGATTCATTGAGCGTCTTCTCATACCATATTATTTTACTTCAAATTCACTCTAAAAACCATATTACATTGCTTATACTCAATTAGCATCTCCGACTAGTATCATGTAATGACAAACCCTGTTATAATTAATTACCAACGGTATTACTATCTTTATAACACGATATGCTTATCTAAACACCTTGTTGTCATTTATAATGTGTTGATATATAAACAATAGCTGGCTCAATTAATTAAATAATTTAACAGTTAATTAGATCCAATTAACTATACTTTATTAACGTCAATTTAAAAAATTATAATTATGTGTTTTTTGTTCTTTCAAAGTGGATGTAGGGAAGGGGGGGGGGGGAGGGGGTAAAGATTCAAATTGTTCTAGCGAACTTGCGTTTATTTCAAGATGTGAGAATTTTATAAAGGAGACAGCCGATGGTTTACTTATGTACAGGAGGTGGCCAATGGCCAAACTATGTGTAAAGGCCACCAGTCGCCAGATATGTATTAGGGGCCGAGATTTTCCATCATCGCCTGTAGTGGCCCCACATCATCACATCGTCACCACCACCACCACCAGCAACGTTACGTGCCGGTCGATGTTGACTTTACTTCTCCGTGAAATAACAATCTGCTTGTTCAGCAATTAATCAAATGAGCCGATTGCCTAATGATAGACTTGTAGAAAATAAAGGGAACAAATCAACGACCCACGGTTACAGGGTAACATGTACTCATGTTTTGATCCAATATATGACAACTGGGGGGGGGGGGGGGGCAGTAGCGTAGCGAGGGGGGGGACATATGTCCCCGGGCGCCGAACTTAGGGGGCGCCAAAATGGGTTGGAAAAATAAATTGACAGGTTGAGGGGGGGGGGTGCAAATCGAAATCTCGAGGGGGGGGGGGTGCAAATCGAAAAGTTTGTCCCCGGGCGCCGGGAAGGGTCGCTACGTCTCTGCTCTGGGGGGGGGGGGGGTGATTTATGTTTCTTTCCTACAGGAATGAGGCCTATGAAACACAAGGAAATAAAAGTTCAGGCGAAACTGTTATCCAGCATTTGTCTTGAACAATCAGACATGACAAATGCGATAAAGGCTTAACATTAACATTGGTACAAGTATAGAGTCATAGATGAGGTAATAAATGTTGAATATTAGAAATGTTTTATGCCTAACGGTCAGGCAAGTGGTCAAAGGCCTAACATTTGTTCAATGCCAGATGCCTAGTGCCAGATGCCTAGTGCCAGATGCCTAACGTCAGTTAACCAATGACATAAGCCTAACATTAGCAGGGTTTAAAGCTTAACAATCATACGAAGAGTGTCCAAAGCCTTATCAATATAGACCAAACATTTAAACTCGTATCCATCAAATCTACATCAGTTATCCCTGTAATTCTACATCCCTGTGTCTAGACTAGCCTTAACCACCCGAGTAAGTTATGACAACTAAAACAAAGTCAAAAAAAATATCACCCTTTAGAAGGCGTCCCGTGGTTCTCTAGGCCTTCCACTAACTAAGTAGCTAAGTATGTGCCAAATTCCACCCCTGATAGTAGTATCGTAAAAGCCAAGCTCTCTAGCTGCCAATTCAGTAATCGAATCTCTTTTATGAATCGCACCCTCACAAAGCCTGTCAGAGCAGCATCAATAAAAACATTTCCATTCTTCCTGTCTACGTCACGGACGATAACTCTTAACACCCAATTGTTACTCACCTAAGTTGTCTTCCCTTGTCTGACGATTCGGATGCTTTGAATCAAGGGGAATTACCGCTAATACAAGCCGCGGGGCCATTCCGTGGGTTGGGTGGATCTTTGGCATAATTACCCAAAGTTCAAATCTGCGATGGATGAGCAGGTTGGGGGAGGGGGGGGGGGGGTGGAGGTGAACTGTAAGGCGATGTTTAACTAACAGCGTAACTGGTACGGGGGAAACGTAATGCAGGAGAAGTTGATACGACGCGACGTAATGCAGAAGCTGAAACGACGTAATTTCAGAAGATGAAATGACTTAATACGACACGACGTACTGCAGATGTTGATACGACATTACGTAATGTAGAAGTTGATACGACACGAGGTAATACAGAAGTTGATATGACACGACATAATGCAGAAGTTTATACGACACGGCGTAATGTAGTAGTTGATACGACACGAATTGAGGCAAGATTTGATACGACACGACGAAATAAAGCTACAACAACACGACGTAATGTAGTAGTTGATACGATACGAATTGAGGCAAGATTTGATACGACACGATGTAATACGGAAATTACAACAACACGACTTAATGTAGATGTTGCAAAGAGACAGAAAAATGGGTTGGTCTAAAAGTGAAGTAAATCGTCTCCCCTGAATGTAAAATTTGGGTACTGAGACTTTACTTGCTGTAAGAATTTAGTGGAAGTCATTTCGTCTGAGGTACTGTGAGAACACAGCTAAGTAAATGGAGTCTTTTTGTTTGAGTAAGATGTCATCCCAGTAACAGGTCGGCTTACTGTGTACTGTTCACAATACATGGGAGGGGAGGGTGTGGTGTGTCGAAGAGGGGCGGTGTCACAGTGTGTTAAGTAACATGACATCTTTGTGAAAAGTACTGACTACTAGACATGTTGAAGGACTTTGGTAGGGAGATTAGAGGGGGGGGGGGACGTTACCTGAGATAAATGACGTCACCGTGAATTGTTTCTTTTTAAAGTAGACCAAATCAAGACTAGCAGGTATGTGATGGCAGACACAGCTGACGTCATAAGGGCCGACCTGTGCTGATGACGGAAAAAGCTGACGTCATAAGGGCCGACCGGGCGCCGTATTCACCAGTAACATCTTCAACAACATGAGATAGGAGGTGAGGTTAAGAGGCGGCTGGGGGGGGGGGGGGAGGGGGGTGATGGGCGAGACGGCAGTGGAGGTAGTTGAAGTAGGTGTTGACAGCTGGTACACTCAAGAGGTCAAAGGTTGTTTTTCATGTCTGGCATGAAGTTCAACAAAAAATGTTTCAATTTAATTAAATCTTTCAGACTACTTGAGAAAATAGATGGGGTGGGGGTGGGGGGGGGGGAATGGTTGGAAGTATGGTTAAAACAGGTGCAGCAGAGTACATGTATGGGGTAGAGAAGGGTGAGGCGGATGGGGGAGGGGAAAATAGTAAAAAACAACTTCATCAACGAGGGGCAATAGTTTGTCAGTCAATATCAAATAGTTGTAGGTTGGATATATATATATATATATATATATATATATATATATATATATATATATATATATATATATATATATATGATTCAAAATAAGTAAAGTCTCGAAACAAAAAAAAACATTTAGGAGTAAAACAAGTTTTTTTTTCAGTGTACTTGAATGAAGAATGTCAAACAAGCTGTAGACATAAGGCTAAAATATGATGTTGTCAAGATAAACTCGCTGTCTATCTCCACGGCTTCTGTTCTCTCCGTTGCTACTTTTTGACGGAGTACCGCTACTCACACGATGCACGGATCGCTATCACTCACGTCCATCTCACCCACGGGCACAATCCTAGTATTCACAAAGCACACGATATAATACCCGACTCTGTTTGACGCATGACTTACGGAAGACAGTAAGAAAAAAAATTGTTACATTGAGTTACGAGGATGGGTAGGGTTACAAATCGAGTCTGGACGCCGGTTCGGAGCTAACAGGTGGTCCGTCTAGAAGAATCTGTTGGTTCTATTCTTCTGTGTCTGTCTCGCGGGAGTCTGCTTTCTGTCAGCAAGACATTGGGTAAACAATGGGGGATGAGCGAGTTTCCTAGGGAATTAGATCAGTTAAATTATGGTTTTTTTGGGACTTATACCAGTTAGATTTATGTATTATGATTTGCGTTTCACTATGAAATCCATAGACTAAAATTGTTGAAATTAAGTGTTAATGTGGATTTAGATAAGGTGAAATTATGATTGCATTTGCACGTAGGTAAAAGTATGGCTTCGTTTTGACTACCACTAGACTACCTCCAATATTGTAAGTTGTTTCTTCATTGTAATATTAGACCACTTTATATATATATATATATATATATATATATATATATATATATATATATATATATATATATATATATATATATATATATATATATATATATATATGTATATAAAGAGCGAGAGATATGGGGAGACACAGACGTGAAAGAAGGACGGAACGATAGTGAGGTGGGGGCGGCTACTTGTATATCAAATGCACCGTTTTTTTTCTTTTCCCGAAGATAAATTGTTATTTGGCTGTCAGTACATCCGTGTCTAGTCGTGCAGTCCGCCGTCTGCCACACTGGAACCGTTTGTTAGGATGCAGACGTTTCAACTACTTATCAAAAAACCACTTGGGGCAGACGGGAGAGTCTGAGACTGGTCGCGGCCCTAGACCAAACAAGGGACTGGAGTAAGGTGTTTACAGTAGTGTGACTGAAGTAAGCTGTTTACAGTAGTGGGACTGAAGTAAGGGGTTTACAGTAGTGGGACTGGGCCAAGACCAAACAAGGGACTGAAGTAAGCTGTTTACAGTAGTGGGACTGAAATAAGGTGTTTACAGTAGTGAGACTGAAGTAAGGTGTTTACAGTAGTGGGACTGGACATACACCAAATAAGGGACTGAGGTAAGGTGTTTACAGTAGTGGGACTGAAGTAAGGTGTTTACAGTAGTGGGACTGAAGTAAGGTGTTTACAGTAGTGGGACTAAAGTAAGGAGTTTACAGTAGTGGGACTAAAGTAAGGAGTTTACAGTAGTGGGACTGGACCTAGACCGAACAAGGAACTGAAGTAAGGTGTTTACAGTAGTGGTACTTTAGTAAGGTGTTTACAGTAGTGGGACTGAAGTAAGGAGTTTACAGTAGTGGGACTGAAGTAAGGTGTTTACAGTAGTGGGACTAAAGTAAGGAGTTTACAGTAGTGGGATTGAAGTAAGGTGTTTACAGTAGTGGGACTTGTGACCTACTTAGGTTCAGTAATGTTTTATTTTGACATTGTATAATACCTTATATGGAATGATGGTGCAACTCCTGGGGTTTTTCCACTGTCTTACCAAGGGTGTCTAAGACGTAGAAATTTTCCATTAAGATCTGATTGAATGATTCTGATCAGATGACCATCCCAACCAATGGCTACATGAGTTGAGGATAACCTCCCCTGTTGCAGAAGTCTTTAACTGCACCGCACACTCGCCACACGTGGCAGTCTACCTTGATCAAGCGGTCTATTAGGACCAAGCCGTCCATATTGTCCGGCAATAGATTCTGACCATTTGAACGTGAGAGAACTTAAGTCCTGTGTATGCTATGCTTTCTTAAGTTGTTTTAGTATTCTAGTATAAAATTACTTGTCGCCAAGTGATTCTTGAAGCTATAGCAGTGTTGTGTGGCCTGTGGCTATTTTTATACAGTGTTGAAATCTGTGATAGTGTTTTTTCTTACGCTTTGTAAGTTGGGTTTTGTTATTTCCTAAATTAAATATTTTATCTAGTTTAACCTTGTGTTCTGCCACAACTGTGTTCGCTTATTAAAGGTTGTATGCAGATTGGATGAGTGTTAACTTCAATAGTATCACTAGTTTTCCCTAGACATCGAGATCGAGCCCTAGTGTGTTGTTGAGTTAGTGTTCATTCATTTAGGCTTTAAGTCATTTGCATATAACCCCGAAAAAAGAATCCGGGGACGTTCACCATCTATCTGGCTGATAGATAGGTTAACGTTACAGACTGGACCTAGACCGAACAAGGGACTGAAGTAAGCTGTTTACAGTAGTGGGAGTGAAGTAAGGAGTTTACAGTAGTGGGACTAAAGTAAGGGGTTTACAGTAGTGGGACTAAAGTAAGGTGTTTACAGTAGTGGGACTAAAGTAAGGAGTTTACAGTAGTGGGACTAAAGTAAGCTGTTTACAGTAGTGGGACTAAAGTAAGGAGTATACAGTAGTGGGACTGAAGTAGGGAGTTATACAGTAGTGGGACTGAAGTAAGGAGTTTACAGTAGTGGGACTGAAGTAATGTGTTTACAGTAGTTGGACTGAAGTAAGGTGTTTACAGTAGTGGGACTAAAGTAAGCTATTTACAGTAGTGGGACTGAAGTTATGTGTTTACAGTAGTGTGACTAAAGTAAGGTTTTTACAGTAGTCGGACTGAAGTAAGGTGTTTACAGTAGTGGGACTGAAGTAAGGAGTTTACAGTAGTGGGACTGAAGTAAGGTGTTTACAGTAGTGGGACTGGAGTAAGGTGTTTACAGTAGTGGGACTGGGCCTGGACCAATCAAGGGACTGAAGTAAGTTGTTTACAGCAGTTGTAGTAAATAGGAGACTGAACCAAGTTAAATATAAAGCCTGCAGTAGTAGCTCAAAAAGTGGGACTGAGCCCGGTCAATCATGGGTTGAACAGTATACTCCAGTTGCTAATATGTGCTCCATTTAACCCTGTACGGACTTGTATCATGCATTCACTGCAATAGTCGATCAAATCTCATTTTGTTACCATCAATAGATGAGCCTTAGTGAAAGGACCACTATACACACGTCTAATTCATGATATCAATGTGTTAATACCACCACATTGTCTTACAAATATTTGTGAACGGTTTAATCGACAAGTACCTGGAGATAAATACCTTAACAAATTAAGTAAGTTAACTGTGATGGGTACCTCACTTACGTTTAAGGCAAGTAAAGGCGGCTGGGCATAGTGCTGACTACACTATCTCTTCATATGCCGAGGTCACAGAAATAAGTGAACCAGAGCCGGCGTTAGGGGGTGGCAAACGGGGCGGTCGCCCCAGGCCCCGCGCTTGAAGGGGCCCCGCGCTTCAGCAACACCATTGTTGCCTGAATTAGCTTGTAAGCTTAAATAATCTTTGCTGAATTAAATTTAAAAAAAACCCAACTAAATGGCCGAAATTGTTGTATGTTAAAACTGAGGCCACGGCTGATGTTAGTGAGTTATCCTCTACATGGACTGGGACAGACCGTTATTCTAAAGAAAGACATTAGTGTCACACATCGCTGACACGGTCGACTGGAGATGGCGGTCGCGAATTAGCCCCCGACCTGACATGGGAGGTAAAATCGGGAAAAACGTAAAAAGATACCCTATTGTTTGCGGACCGTTGAAGACGTTTTTTTTTTAGTGAGCAGGCGGTGGTGCCTGTAGTAAACAGTCAGTGACCTGATGATGGCTTGCAGAGGAGGATGGGGGGGGGGGGAGAGAGAGAGAGAGAGCGGATGGGGACATGCCCCGGAAATCCAGAGTATTTATCCCTAAAAATCATAATTTATACACTGTATGGGCATCTTTTGTGTAATTATGCATATTCACCACGATACGTTTGATAGACATCCATACAGTAATTATGTTCATATTTATTTTATATATTGCCAGGTCATCTTTAAATACATTATACTTGTACTTATTTTTATATTTTTGAAGGGCATTTATACAGTAATTATGTCCATTTTCTTTTTGGTAAACTTTAACGGTATTCGTAAAGTGATTAAGCACATGTTTATTTTAATTAATTGTAGGGACAGTGGCGTAGCGAGGTCGGGTGTCACCCGGTGCGGCACTTAATGGTGTCATCCCCCCCCCCCCCCCCCGAAGGGTAGCGACCCTTCCCGGGAAAAAACTTTCAAATTTCCGATTCGCATCCCCCCCCCCCTCCTCAAACTTTCGATTTGCACCCCCCCTCAAGTTTTCGATTTGCACCCCCTCCCCCTTCCACCTCAAACTTTCGATTTGCACCCCCCCCCCCTCAAGTTTTTCTCTATATATTTTGCTATTTTTTTGCCTTGGTGTCACCCCCCTAAATGGTGTCACCCGGTGCGATCCGCACCCCCCCCCCCTCCTCCTCTGTGTAGGGATGTTCAGTATAATAGTTATGGCCATAGTGATTCTTGTTTTAAAATAGTGTAGGCACACTAAACAAATTATAAAGTCTATACTGTTTGATACATCGGGCCGAGACTGTTTTAAGGTAAAGTTCTCCTGATTTCTAAAACGTCTAAATTACCGGCAGCCCGAGCATGCCATCGCGAAACTCATAAATAACATGACGCTTGCTGTCACATGGTTCACTTTCTAATTATAGACACGGACCTTCTCTTGTGAGAACGCGGTCTTAATCTGTAATGTAATACTCGGACGCTCTATAAACACGCACCTTCTCTTGAATGGCTGCGGTCAGAGATCCAGTAACGTAGTACCCGAACTGATTTTTTTTTAGGGTTTTTTTTTAGGGATTTAAATGTACAGTTATCCTTCACGGGCTTCACCTCACCCCACCAACTGTCACCCCCCCCCCACCAGTGTTCCACCTTACTGAGCGTCCGTGATTACATTTGAGAGTGATTTCATTTGGATATGTATAGCTGTAAACAGTGTTTTTCACGATTCGAGCTTATTCCGAAATCTATCAATGTTTTGCTATTTTCCCCGGCATCCGCACACTTTGAATGCCCCTGTAAACACACAATAAATTGAGAAAATATAGATACTATCACCTGCCACTGTGGACCGATTTAACGTTGCTTCAAAGTGCACGAAGGTATTAAGTCAGTCAAACAGTGCCTTCAGTACATTTGGAGTATTCGGGATTCCTTTCCCAATACGGCGATCGCCTACAGAATCTTGCTAACAGTTCCAGTCACAGTTGCAAGCGCCAAAGATGTTTCTCCAAACTGAAGTTGATCAAGAACTATTTGAGATCAACGATGTCCCAAGACAGGCTCTGCGGCCTGTCGATTCTGTCAATAGAAAAAGACATAGCCTCCTTTTTGGACTATGATGATATAATCATGGAATTTTCCTCACGAAAGGCAAGAAAAGTAGATCTTAGTTTGTGAACGTACTGGTAAGATTTTCATAAATAAACATTTAATGTAAAAAAATCAGATTTGAAGCTGACGTTCATCGTCTCTTTAATGCGTGTCTCAAACTTATATCTGTTTTATTTTTTACTTTTCAAACAAAAAGCCTTAACAGAAACAAGCAACATTTCAAAAGCACTTCTAAGTAAACAAATTATTTGTTAATCAGTGTCTTAATGTTAATACGACATTGATAAACAGCTTAAAAATACCATATATATCGTTATAAATATTAATTCGCGTTGAAGAGAAAAAAAAAACGCCTCACTGTACATGTTTTATTTAATTATACACCAATGAAAAAAATATAAGGCCCCGCGCGGATTGTTGGCCATAGGCCCCGCGCACCCCTAACGCCGGCTCTGAAGTGAACTCTACTTCATTTGCCCTATAGACCGTCAGGTTTAAAAAAGGGAACTTTAAAGTAAGTTACTTTTGTTTTTTACACCACAAATTCTCACTTCATTTTTCTTCAAGCTTGTAAATACACGCGACAATGTGCGCTTTATCACACCTTGAGTCTGGGAGGTGTGAGTGGGAGGGAGGGGGGGGGGGGGGTTACCTAATTACCACGCAGCGTGGGAGCGGTAATGGTGGAGCTGGTAGCTACAGCGGCACGGAGATGGGGCCGAGATTACCGGTTGCCGGTTACCATCTTCATTTATGATATAAAGATAGGGGGAGTAGTTGAGCCGGCACGGATGGATGGGGCTAATTTTTAGAGATATATGACAGGGGCTGTAGGTGTTTCACAACGCCGTAGATCTACATATGTCTATATTTTACCTATACATACATACATACATACATACATACATACATATATATATATATATATATATATATATATATATATATATATATATATATATATATATATACTGGTAAACCTATACATATATATATATACATATATATATATATATATACTGGTAGGCCTATATATATATATATATATATATATATATATATATATATATATATATTTATATATATATATATATATATATATATATATACTGGTAGGCATATATATATATATATATATATATATATATATATATATATATATATATATACTGGTAGGCATATATATATATAAATATATAAATATATATATATATATATATATATATATATATATATATATATATATATATATATATATATATATATATATATATATATATATATATATTATGTATAGATCAGTGAGTAACGTATTAGTGCTAACGACTACATTTAATCTATTCATACTTCCCGTTTTTCAACCTAGTAACACTCTATCCCCTCTATACATAGACCCCCTCCCTTAACACCCACACACTGCACCTTCTCCACGCCCGACCCACTACAACGTTTTTTTCTCTCTCTCTCTCTCAGCGCTAAACTTCAAAGTAAAGTGCTTTAACAAAGAGAAAGAGACCAAGTCAAACCGCACGTAACGGGGACTGAATGAAGACATTCCTCAAGCTGTTTTTCTTGTTCTACAATTGACCACAGGATGCACGCGTTTGGCGAGAGACTGATGTAGACGTGTGTTAGACGTGTGTTATACTCCTCCACACGACACGTTGTCGTGTGTGCTACACGCTTCGTGTTGCCACAACCCCCCCCCCACCCCCTTTTACGAAGTTTCCCCCCCCCCTGCTATTTATATAGTCTTGTATCACACACATCGTAGATATATTTATATAGTACACCTCTATATAGTCTTATATATATATCACCTTTCCCCCCCCCCCCCCGCACATTGTCGTGTGTTATTCCTATTTAGTCCTGTGGTATACGCCCATGTATTTTGTGTTACATACACCCTCACCCCTAAAGTAGTTCTCTGTCACAACCCTATTTAATCCCCCCCCCCCCTCCGCAAAACTAACCTTGTGTTGTCAAACACGTGTAACCATGCAAACCTGTGAAATACAACATATACCCTGTCTAAGTTAAGACCTATGGATAACTGACTTACTATCTTCATTACAAGTAATAACTATATGGATGTACTAATTCTCGATATGACAAACATAGTGAAATACGTTTGAATGTCTTCAAATGTTTCAAGTTTACATTTGTAAATTAACAAAACTCATCAATGAGTCAGCAACAAACACGCATTTTGTCGAATAGCTAAATATTCTGTAAAGGAAAAATGTCCTATATGACAAAGAAACATTAAAATTATTTCTAAATAATTATATCGCAACTCCGACAATGCTACCACTAAAGTTCGATTAATTAGATTTTTTTTTCTTGTTTCGATTTGCCTATTCCTATTCTTATGAAGACCGAAGGTCGAAACAGGGTGTCTCTACTAGTCTATACTGTCAACTGATGTTTATTTTGTTGGGTGGGCAACTTTTGGTGGATTGTTTGGTGGATTGATGGATTATTTGCTGGGGTTTTTTTTTTTTGCCTTTTGGTGTTTATAGTGTTTTTGGGGTTGTTGTGTGCATTTTTTGGAGATTGTTTGATTGGTGCGTTGCTATGTGGACAGATTCGTGGTAGGTGTGTTGTTGTATAGTGGTGGTGTTGTAGCTATATGTGGGTCTATGGTGGTTTAAATAGAGATTTTAAACCGCGGTATTGTTCCTGTATATTTAATCTATATCTCAGCCTTACAAGGCTGAGCTAGGCGAACCACAACCAACTCTACCAGCAGAGCGACGTTGTGTTAGGCTTAGAACTCACACTTCCCTCCCACCCTCTCCACTCTTGCCTCCCGTGTGAGTGTTTTACGTCGAGGCCGCGTACACACAAACCGACACACCGACACACAAACCGACACAGTGCGAGCCCTGGTTGTAAACACGCGCCCTGTTTCTATTGTCTTCCGGGTAACACGTAAACAAAACACACCGCACGCATGCGCGGACACCGGTGAGCCAGGTGCGTGTCTGTTACCACCCCCACCCCTCCCCACACAGCTCCCACACCTCTGGCTAGGGTTTAGATTAGGGGAGGAGTTGTCTTCCATTACCAAAACCCATCTTCAAACCCGAATTACGATCAAATTGGACAAATTATGTTATATACCAAACTCCATCTATTTGTGCATCAATCCTCCCCCACACATTTAATAAAGAAATGTCAATGCTATTTAGCTTTAAATTGAAAGACATATCAGAAATGCATGAAATCTGTACATCTGTACAGTAAGCCATTTTTTTTTTGGTTAAAATCACAATATGACACAATAAGACATATTTCAATAAATATTAGTTTTTTTTTATCTTCCATAGGTTATCTTTGTAAACAAAGGCAGATAATTAAACATTCTAAAGTATCTAATTATCCTAATCCTAAACTGACGGGTTAGAGTATGAATCACAGTTGATACTAACTAAACGTATGGTGGGAGATGGTTAAACTGTGTTAGGACAAAGATAAAAGCTGATGAAGTTTGGTATAAGCTAAACACCACTAGCCAAAACACCAATAGACAAAACACCATTAGACAAAACACCACTGGACAAAACACCACTAGACAAACACTGCAAGACAAAACACTGCAAGACAAAACACTGCAAGACAAAACACCACAAGACAAAACACCACAAGACAAAACACCACTAAACTAAACACCATAATACATAACTCCACTAGACAAAACACTACAAGACAAAAATTACCACTCCACAAAACACCACTAAACAAAACACACAAGACAAAACACCACTAGACAAAACACCACTAGAAAACACCAATAGACAAAACACCACTAGACAAAACACCACTAGACAAAACACCCACTAAACAAAACACCACTAGACAAAACACCACTAGACAAAACACCACTAGACAAAACACCACAAGACAAATACCACTCCACAAAACACCACTAGACAAAACAACACTAGACAAAACACTACTAAGCTAAAACACCACTGGATACAAACCACCACTGACAAAACACCACTAGACAAAAGACCACAAGACTAAAGACTACCATATAAAACACCACTAGTTTACAAGGTGTTTTGTGGTTGCGTACCCCTGTCCCCTATAGTAATTGGACTCAAGCATTCATTAACACTGTGACCGTTGACCCCTACACTTGGACTGTTCCATTCATTACCACGGTGACCCCTGACCCCTGTACACTATAGCCCTGCAGGAAGGGGCCAAATAACTTGTGGGAAGTTGTTGCTGGTTATCTTATCTCGACACAATGGGGGAGGGCTAGAGTGAGAGGGGGTAATGGGGTAGGCAGGGACGGGAGGGTGTGGGAGATGTTCAATAGAAAAGTGGACACGATCGATGATGTCCCAGCCTACCCCCCCCCCCCCAGCATGACAGCTCCCGTTGGTGAGCAGCTGGTGTTCTATGTTGTTGTCGTAATTGTTAAATTAAGGAAACTAATTAGGCTTTAAGCTGGCGGAAGGAACGCTGTATGGATATTATATATATATATATATTATATATATATATATATATATATATATATATATATATATATATATATATATATATATATATATATATATATATATATATATGTGTGTGTGTGTGTGTGTGTGTCTACAGGATGCATTTTAACTGTGGCAGATTTAGGATACTATTTCCGGTCCATATATATTGGAAGTCAGTCATATGTATTTTCGAATAAAAACAAAAAATTCTAAAAATCGTGAAATCTCTATTCCCCGTCCTATACTTTTATTCTACTAAACAGCTATATCGTCAATACACCCCCCCCCCCCTCCTCTCCGATCAAGCCAATGTTTTTATCCGTACCCCATTCACTTTTACCTCGCCACTGTAACAACGAAAAGACGGAACAGTTAAAATCTCAGCGTTTGGCGAAGTTGGGACAGGATAGGCGATAAACACGGGCGATTTACTTCACCTAACAACCCAGGTTGTACCATTAGTTCGCTGCTAGATTTCTCGCTCGGATTATCGCTGTCCCAATCTCGCGACAGCAACGTCTTGATGTATACACAAGTTTACTATATATATATATATATATATATATTTATATATATATATATATATATATATATATATATATATATATATATATATATATATATATTATATATATGTGTGTGTGTGTGTGTGTGTGTGTGTGTGAGTGGGTACGTGTGTGTGTGTGTTTGTGCGTGTGGTGTGTGTGTGTGTGTGTGTGGTGTGACTACCGAGGGCCGATTGAGTGTGTGTTTGTACCACGGAACACAACGCGACCCGTATGGCTAGTTTAAGGTCTGGTTTACTACACAGATGCTGAAGTTTGTACACAGTCGTCGTTGCAGCTGGCTCGCTGCAAAGTTGTGATACAACTAATGTTGTACTTGGCTAACTACTAAGTTGTAACAAATGATGTTGTAGCTAGCACAATACAAAGTTGTGATACAACTAATGTTGTACTTGGCTAACTACTAAGTTGTAACAGATGATGTTGTAGCTAGCCCCAATACAAAGTTGTGATACAACTAATTTTGTACTTGGCTAACTACTAAGTTGTAACAAATGATGTTGTAGCTAGGCCCAATACAAAGTTGTGATACAACTAATGTTGTAGCTAGCCCAATACTAAGTGGTAACAAATGATGTTGTAGCTATTCCACTACAAAGTTGTAAACAGATGATGTTGTAGCTAGCCCAATACTAAGTGGTAACAAATGATGTTTTAGCTATTCCACTACAAAGTTGAAACAAATGATGATGTAGCTAGCCCAATACAAAGTTGTAACAGATAATGTTGTAGCTATTCCCACTACAAAGTTGTAACAGATGATGTTGTAGTTGGCTTGCTACAAAAGTTTAACAGAGCTGATAGCTTAGCTAGTTAGCTACAGAGGTTTACACAGCCGATGTTGTAGTTGGTTAGCCCCTCTAGACGAAGAAAAGCTCTTGCTATTTCTATATACTATCTATTGAAATTGCTTTTTGTGTTTAAATTGAATTAGAGTTTTCCAAATGTTTACAACTAGATCTAGTGTATTGTCCTTCTTCCTTAGTAAGAAGGTGAGTTTGTATAAGCTATAAATTAAAAACCAGAAAACAGTAATTGGTCTATAAATAATCTCTAGGCGTTGTAAGGTTTAATTTATATTGACATATCGAGCTGTTGTCGTTAATTAAAATTAAGACACTAATTATAATAACATGTAATTGAATGCGCACAGAATTTTTCCATACTTCAAATAAGTAGGCCGAGTCGTTAGATGTATAATTTGAACTACACGTTAATTTCTCCAAAAATATGTCTATGTACAGATATTTCTGTTATTAAATAAAAAACCTAATCGTATTTTCAGTTTTTAATATTTTGAACAATAATTTTATAATCCATATTTTTGTGCTTATTGAACAAGTATTGTTTTTCTACAAATCAGAAATCCAAGTTTCAATCTTCAAATTCAATTAACCTAATTAAGTATTCTCTATCTATCCATACCATATCTCAGACCATGCATTTCCTTCACCTACGCATTTCAAGATAAACAATAAAAAATAAAACTTATTTGTTTTTGAAAATAATTAACTTCATTTTAAAAATAAAATAAACTCTAGATTGTAGATCTAGTGTCCTAGATCTATTCCTATAATAACAGATCTATACTGTTTTTTATATTTTTCAGGAAGCGGGATTTTAAACACAAAATTTATGGGTTGTTTTTTATTAAATTAATGATAGCTATTAAAACCGGTAATTGGATTTAAATTTGATTTTTTGAAACAAAAACAACCCACTAATTAGTTGCGATGATCTCATCTCGTCGAGGTTGGAAGAGTATTGTAATTAGTATTGTTGTAATAAATCGCGAACGAAATAAAATGAAATCAATACTTACGCGCATTCACAGAATATCAACTTAGTAAAACCTGGTTTTATTTGTACGGGTATCAAACTTAGCATCAGTTACATTAGCTAGAAGCGGAGTAGCCAAAGTTTATTCAATGCTTAAAGGGTTCAAATCTTCACTGTTTGCAGTACGTGTCATCCCGTTTAAAGGTAGCTGAACTTATAGGCCCCAGTCATCGGAACTGGATAATGAAGAGTTCTTTCCCCTCTTTGAATCAAACACGAGTTCTCTCCCGGTTCGACAGCCAGCTCCGGCCTGGCACGGACATCGCGTCATCTTCGCGAGGGGGGCGGGGCGATGCCGAAAAGGGGAGGAGTTACTGTCAATAGGGAAGAGTGGGACGGGGAGGGGCAGGTAGATCCGATGTGACAATGGGAGTGAATTGAGTCAAGAACGGGTATGAGAAACGGGGTCTATATGAGGTTGTGGGGGGGGGGGGGGGGGGGGGGAGAATGGAACCCGAGGGGGGCTTAGCTCTTCACACCCCTCCTGCAGATATTTGCGATGTGGAAAGCTGAGCTGATCACGTGGTGCGCTGGGTGGTTGAGCCGAACTGCCTACAATATCGATGTTGGTCTGATCTTTATCAAGGGCCCTCATGCTCATCATCTGCGGCCACACAGGTTGAATAAAAAAAAACACGGGGATGAATGGGGTAAAGCTCTGTAGGTAAAGTCTTTTACTACTCGGAGAAAGGGGGTGGAAGGTGGGGAAGTTAGGGAGGGGGAGGGGAGTTGCAGGGAGTGGGAGTGTATTAGACCCCCCCCCCCCCCGAAGAAAGTCTACCACCCCCCCCCCCCCCCCCGAACGAAAAGGAATTTATATAGAAAATATGTACTTTTAAGTGTCCGCCGCACCCGCATCCCCCGGAAAGTTTCAAGCCCCCCCCCCCCTCCCGAAGAAAAAAAGTCTGGAAGAAACACTGGCTATCTCACCCTCTAATACAACAGAAGTATCCCCCTCCCTGCCCTCCTTACACTACCCTATCCCCCACCCCCATCTCTGCACTCCCCCACTCGTACTCCCTGCCTTCCCCATCCCCCTCTCTGCCCTCTTTCTTTATTTTTGTTTGCACCAGTTTATCGTTAAACATTTAATTTTTTGTTTTTTTTGTAGCTACCTACTATTCCGACTAACCCAGCCAATCACACATATAACCCAACCCGTCACACATATAACCTTAGGCATTACCGGTGCTAACTTTGTTAGTCGTACAATATTTGAATTAAAAGTTAACAAAAATAACATATTACGTCTTCGCTCTCAATTGTTCTATTGAAGAGGATACCCCCAACACAATTATTCTTAACATAAGTTGTATCAGTTAGTTTTTCTTTCTGGATTTGCTTCCGTAGCATTATCCACCAAAGAATAATCTACAAGGCAGCAGTTGTTTGATTATGGAGTTTGTCTCCGATAGATGGGTTAATGTCCCCTGCCTATGGGCCTCATCGGCCCGGGGGTGCGAACTCTGGACATTTGGAGTTGGTAATTACACGCTGTCCCACCCTACCACGCATTCCACTCACTAGCATACTATGTACGTGGTGTTTATTGTGGTTTCTCAATGTGACGTATAAAAGCTAAAATGAGTATATCTAGATTGAGTGTTGATGTATAACTAGACGTGGGGTGGATGTATAACTAGACTTGGTGTGGTGTTGATGTATAACTAGACTTGATGTATAACTAGCCTTGGTGTGGATGTATAACTAGCCTTGGTGTTGATGTATAACTAGACTTGGTGTCAATGTATAACTAGACTGTGGATGTATAACTAGACTTGATGTGGATGTAATACTAGACTTGGTGTGGATGTATAACTAGACTTGGTGTGGATGTATAACTAGACTTGGTGTTTATGTATAACTAGCCTTGGTGTGGATGTATAACTAGACTTGGGGTGGATGTATAACATGACTTGGTGTTTATGTATAACTAGCCTTGGTGTGGATGTATAACTAGACTTGGGGTGGATGTATAACTAGACTGTGGATGTATAACTAGCCTTGTTGTTGATGTATAACTAGCCTTGAGGTGGATGTAGACTTGTTGTTGATGTATAACTAGCCTTGAGGTGGATGTAGACTTGTTGTTGATGTATAACTAGCCTTGTTGTTGATGTATAACTAGACTTGTTTGTTGATGTATAACTAGACTTGAGGTGGATGTAGACTTGTTGTTGATGTATTACTAGCGTTGTTGTTGATGTATAACTAGCCTTGTTGTTGATGTATAACTAGACTTGGTGTGGATGTATAACTAGACTTGGGGTGGATGTATAACTAGACTTGGGGTGGATGTATAACTAGACTGTGGATGTATAACATGACTTGGTATGGATGTATAACATGACTTTGTGGTGATGTATAACATGACTTGGTGTTGATGTATAACATGACTTAATGTTGATGTATAACATGACTTAGTGTTGATGTATAACTAGACTGGATGTATAACATGACTTAGTGTTGATGTATAACAAGACTTGGTGTTGATGTTTAACTTGAGTTGGGGTGGATGTATACCTAACCTTGGGGTGAAAGTGTAACTAGCTATGTAAAAAAAATCCGAGGCCGCCGTTTCCGCTTCCGTACAACACATGGTCTATTTTTTTTCTCTTAAATTTGGGATTTAAAAAAAAAATGACGAATCAAATACGACAGTTGAACACTTGAACAAGCCATGTTATCGCCTGCAAGTAGCTGTGTGGCCCCTAAAGTGGCTGTGTGGCCCCTAAAGTGGCTGTGTGGCCCCTAAAGTGGCTGTGTGGCCCCTGTCAACACTTGTGTTGAGGGGCCCGGGGCTTATCAGCCGTCCCTGAGCTTTGTGACAGAGAGGTGCTAGTCCGATAGCCGGTGATGGAGAACCGATGACGTCTGATGTCACGTGTGATGACAGTGTGACATGGCGTTATCATGTCAGATCAGGGGGAGAAAGCTGAACCTGCGGAGGGGGAAGGGAGAGGTCGGGGGCTTTTGTTGACTACGAGTGTTTCAGAAGATACTGTTAGACATTTCGATTGAAAAGTGTGATCTATATTTAAATATGTAGATCGTTCCTAGAATATGTTGTACTGTTAGCACCAGGATAATTCCTTGATACAACCAGTGGCTGTTTAAGCTTTTACTGAATACCTAATACAAAATAGTGAATATTCTCCTTAACGAATTAGAGCGAAAACAGCTAATTTTTTTTTTTATAAATAGTGGCCTTGGGAAGGCTCCTTAGAAGTAAATAAACACAAATGTTATGAGTCACGGCAAAATATACAATTATATGTGTAAAAAATTATGTGTGATTTAAAAAATAAATAAATCAGTAAATTAAAATGTGTATGTTTCTGTATTTATGTCTATGTATGTGTTGCATCAATATATTCCTGTAAGTAATGTTTACACGTTTCACACGCGCAGTTTTTCAAGGGATGTAAGCCAGTAAATAAATGATTTACTGACCAAAAATATATGTTGTCTCCCTTGTATTAAATAATAATTTTAAAGTTCAAAATAAAGTTATTTCATTTGACCAGAGTGTTGGTTGTAATTTTTGTAATTTTGATATGAGTTTCGGTAAATATATTTGTGAACGTAGATTTCCGTGTGTTATAATAACATAACGTCTACATTAGATAATCTAATACAAAAAAAAATGATCAAAAGAAATTGTGAAAAAAAAAACTTGTGTGTATTGTGAAAGCTAGTTCCAACGAAAAGGTTTCTTTATTTTAGTTTGTTATACATATTTATTTAATTATATTTTATTCTCGTTTTTATAAAAAAGTCAAAAATAAAATTTAGGAGTATGAAATATAGACAGTAAGAGGCGAATAATTATAATTGAACTTCTGTTGGCTACATCGTGGTTTAAATTTTCTATTTATTAATCTGTGCTAATTGTTTAGCTGTTATATTTCAGCAACGCTTGTATAATGTTACAGACATATAAATAAAAAGGCATATGATAGAATCTGTCGTTTTTACTAAAGAAGACATACTCCGCCTGGAGAGACCAGATGAGTTCCAGTGACCTCAGCAAACGAAGAGATACTGAGGTCAGTTCCATACCCAGTCGCCTGCATCTTACCTAGCTTGAGTTAGGTAAGGTGCATATAAGAACTTGAGGAATCATTGCGCACCACACAGACACGTAAGGTAAGCGAACTAGAGACTTAGCTGTGAGTCGAATGGCGCGCAGTTCATGACGTGCTTCAAGATATTTTGTGCGCACCAAATTGCATTGATCTAAATAAAAGAACTAAAAAACTAAACTTCTTAAATTTGTGATGGATTTAAACAAACAAAATATAAAACTCAATTTTTATCAGCATTTATTTTAATTTACATATAAATTAATTATTTGACAGAAAGTCATAGATCAAAATATTAATGTTTTAAGAATTAATTATACATTTGCAATTTTGGCAAGGGAAAACTATAAAACAGTATAATATTAATATATTCACCGTCTTTATTGATTTCAGTTTTGAAACTAGCTGGACCAAAAAAACATGGAGTAACCCTGGAGTTTAGTTGTAGTCCCACAGAAGCAACTGCACATTCAAGTAAAAACTGTCTTATTAATTATAATTTAGTTATTTAGTTTATATGGTATATAAGATTTATATCTTTAAACCTCAAGTATAAAATAGTTTATTTTATTGTCTCGCCTACTAAACTTTAATGATAAAGTTAATTTTATTATAATTTATCATAGCATAATAAAAACAACAAAAATAGCAATTAAATAAGAGTAGGCTTATATATATATATATATATATATATATATATATATATATATATATATATATATATATATATATATATACATATATGATTAATGTAAAGCTGATTGTAATAGTAATGAAAAAAGGAATGTGAGAGACACTAATATAGTTGCTAACTTCAGTAAACCTAGATTTTTACTAAAACCCTTAACCTAATCGTAATAGTGCCCCACCCCTGCCTTAAATGGTGAGTACCGCTACGACTGGGCTGAGGGTAGAGTCCAAGTAAATGTATGGACAAAACTGGCAGTACAAAACTTAGCTTAGTCTTCAACTCTATCACGACGCGAACAGATACTCAGATAAAAAAAGATACTATGATGAAGCTCAAGTTCAATCATATACAGCAGGGGTCTCCAAACTTTTCAGTCCGAGGGCCGCATTAACTATCAGAGGACATCGCGGGCCGCATACGGCCCGCGGGCCGTAGTTTGGAGACCCCTGATATTATACAGTAATACAACACCTAGTCAAAAAAAAAAATAACACAAAAACAAGATGTAATTAAGGCCAATAGACAACATGGTCACGGAGTATCTATTTAAAAAAAAAACAAATGGCCGCATGTTTTACTAACCTTTGACCTTCTACTAACGACAGCTTGAATGAGTACTTCAGGACCGCGTCGCACGCGCAGCTGTGAGTGCTACGTAGGGGGCGAGCGACTCTGAATATCCGGCTCCGTAGGATGGAAACTTGGACCGTATGGGACGGACATACAATGTGACTACATGGCTAAAATTGATGGACTCGGACAGCTGACCCGCGTGCAATTAAAAAGTAAGTCTTCTTTTTTTTTTTTGGGGGGGGGGGGGGGCGTGTGAGTGTAAGGGCTCTCTAGTCAATTCATTTGGCTCCTATTTTTTTATTTGGGAGGGGATGGGGGTATAGAGGAAATTTCAGGTGAAGGATAAAGGTAACTTCGTAATTTACTGTTAGTGCTACTTTCCTCATAGACATTATATAATAATATGTCATGTTTATCGGTCTTTATTGAGGGTGTGCATATTTAAATAGTCCCTGACCTGTTGAAAACTTGATATTTCTTTTGATGTGTCTCACTGTAGTCTTGCGCGGTATCAGAGGCGTAGCTAGGGGGGGGGGGGGCGGGGGACGACGACATATGTCCCAGGGCGCCGACCTTAAGGGGCGCCAAAATGGGTTGGAAAAATACATTGAAACTTTGCGGGGGGGGGGGGGGGCAAATCGAAAGTTTTATGGTGGGGGTGCAAATCGAAAGTTTGAGGGGGTGGGGGTGCAAATTGAAAGTTTGAGGGGGTGGGGGTGCAAATCGAAAGTTTGAGGGCGGGGGGTGCAAATCAAAAGTTTGGGGGGGGGGGATATGCAAATCGAAAGTTTGTCCCCGGGCCCCGGGAAGGGTCGATACGCCTCTGCGCGGATTAAATAAATTATGTTAATTAATCCGGCCAATCAGAATAGCTGTATTAACCCGCTGTTTTGGCCAATCACCAACCAGATATCAGCAACGTTGAGGGGGAGATAGACGAAGTAGAGACACTATGGAGACTGACATGGTCTATCCTCACTGGTGTGGTAAGTTTATACTGGAAGTAGTACAGCACCTACACTGTAGAGATACTATGGAGACTGACATGGTCTATCCTCACTGGTGTGGTAAGTTTATACTGGAAGTAGTACAGCACCTACACTGTAGAGATACTGCACCTACAATTTAGAGATACTGTATAGATACTGTAGAGATATTGTAGAGATACTGTTTAGATATTGTAGAGATACTGTAGAGATACTGTATAGATACTGTAGATATATTGTAGAGATACTGTTTAGATATTGTAGAGATACTGTAGAGATACTGTATAGATACTGTAGAGATATTGTAGAGATACTGTTTAGATATTGTAGAGATACTGTAGAGATACTGTATAGATACTGTAGAGATATTGTAGAGATACTGTTTAGATATTGTAGAGATACTGTAGAGATACTGTATAGATACTGTAGAGATATTGTAGAGATACTGTTTAGATATTGTAGAGATACTGTAGAGATACTGTATAGATACTGTAGAGATATTGTAGAGATACTGTTTAGATATTGTAGAGATACTGTAGAGATACTGTAGAGACTGTATAGATACTGTATAGATACTGTAGAGACGGTATAGATACTGTATAAATACTGTATAGATACTGTAGAGACTGTATAGATACTGTATAGATACTGTATAGATACCGTATAGATACTGTATAGATACTGTAGAGACTGTATAGATACTGTATAGATACTGTATAGATACCGTAGATATACTGTATAGATACTGTAGAGACTATATAGATACTGTATAGATACTGTATAGATACCGTATAGATACTGTATAGATACTGTAGAGACTATATAGATACTGTATAGATACTGTATAGATACCGTAGAGATACTGTATAGATACTGTAGAGACTATATAGATACTGTATAGATACTGTATAGATACCGTATAGATACTGTATAGATACTGTAGAGACTATATAGATACTGTATAGATACTGTATAGATACCGTAGAGATACTGTATAGATACTGTAGAGACTATATAGATACTGTATAGATACTGTATAGATACCGTAGAGATACTGTATAGATACTGTAGAGACTATATAGATACTGTATAGATACTGTATAGATACCGTATAGATACTGTATAGATACTGTAGAGACTATATAGATACTGTATAGATACTGTATAGAGACTATTGATACTTTATTGATACTGTATAGATACTGTATAAATAAAGATACTGTATGAATACTGTATTGATACTGCATATATACTATGTAGATATTGTATAAATAATCTATAAATAAAGATACTGTATGGATACGGTATAGATACTGTATAGAATATTATAGATAGTATATTGATACTGTACAGATAAAGATACTGCATAGAAACTGTAGAGATACACTTTAGCTTGGGTCTAGCTATCTTTAAGGCCAAGCTAGCGCCCTGTTTGCTTTTATTAGAATCAGGTGGAAAAGAGTAAACCACTCAACTCAAATTTTATGAGTTAACAAAAGTACACATGTTCTACTTCACCTACACCTACTCGACAGCATTTAGGCGTTGTTTCAGATTTAAATACCCAATAAGAGTGTATTATATTTGGGTCATCTTACCTTTACTTTTACCAAGCAATTTCAATACATAATCTAATCTAATCCTTACTTTTACCTATCCATTACAATAGATAATCTAATCTAATCCTACTTTCCATCCATCCCTCCCCCCCCCCCCTTCAGACGGCGTTTATGACGATTCACGCTCTGGTAGGCAACTTTCTCGTTATGTGCTTGTACGTTTGCATCGGGAGGAAAAACACAGTAAGTAATTACCATATGTTAACATCTGCAAGTGTGTTACCATTTTGTCACCTTCTACAAGTGTGTCACCATTTGTCAACCTCTACAAGTGTGTCACCATTTTGTCACCCTCTACAAGTGTGTCACCATTTTGTCACCCTCTACAAGTTTGTCACCATTTTGTCACCCTCAGTTCCGGCGCCCTGTTATTTAGCGCCCTAGGCAAAACTTATAAAAACGCCCCCTTTCAAACAAATTAATTACTTAAACATATTTATAAGAAAACAATTAACTAAAAGTGACATATCAATTTATTATCAGTTGCATACACGTTATGAGCAGACATCTAAATCAAATTTTACTAGCCTCCTTCATCTCAAAAGTTTGTACTAATTCCTTTAATTCCAGTTTGCAAGTGTAATCACATTCTATTGAAATTGTTGCTAAGTGCACGAGTCTACTTTGTACTTTACGACATAGCCCCCCCCCCCCTCCCTCCCCTCTTAGAAAATTTTAAGTGCTTCCCCCCCCCTCCCGGGAGAAAAAAGTCTGGGGATAATCCCACTAAAAAAGTTCCTGTAGTATTGGGCTCTATGCAGCCCTACCAATGTGTCTATATTGTGTGATTATGTAACGATTTTTTGGTTTTGAAAAATAAAAGGTTATACATGTTATAGATTCCAGACTAAAATTGTTATATATAAATCCTTTAGGAGAGGGTGAAAAATATGAAAAAAAAAAACAATTAATTAGATGTTTAATATACGACTAAGACTTTATGTCCATTGGCGTAGTGAGGGGGGGGGGGCGGACCGCACAGGGTGACGCCATTTATGGGGGTGACACCAAGGCAAAAAATAGCAAAATATATAGAGAAAAATGATCATTCCACTTAATTAAGTGATTAATTCGAGTGTTAAATAGTCTTTTAAGAGCAAATTTGACAAATCCCGACAAGGATGGAGGGGGGGGGGTGCAAATCGAAAGTTTGAGCAGGGGGGGGGGGGGGAGTGTGCAAATCGAAAATTGAAAGGTTGATCAAGAGAGCGCGTCAAATTGAAAGTTTGTCCCCGGGCGCCAGGAAGGGCCGCTACACCCCTGGGAGGGTGAAAAGATATCATTAAGTGCCACACCGGGTAACACCCGACCTCGCTACGCCACTGTGTATGTCTATTAACATTAAGTATTGCAATCTATAACGGCTACTGATGTATTTGTTTTTCAACTTGATAATGCTAAAAAAACCTACCAAACTATTTCGTTTAGAACTTAATCTCTATATAATTGTTACAATAGCAAATAATAACTTAAGGTTGTATTTATAAGCAAGCGGTCAACCTAAGGTGCAGGAATTTGAAATTAACGTAGAGTTTAGCAACGAATTATCTCCCATTTGAAAATCCAAATACCAAAATTTTTTTCATGGGAAATAACTTTTACAAGAATAGCTAAACTAACAAAGTGTAACTAAGACATGCTTGAAAAACACAAATAAAAGCTCTAAATTTCAGTACATAAACATTATAACAAATGTTTTATATTAGCTGAGTATCGTTGTAAAAACAATATATTTTACCTATTGAATACTTAACTGTAGGTTTTATTTGAAAATCTAAAACCGTTAGCTTTATTATAACATAATTTTATACAATTTTGATGACATACAAAATCTTTTCGTTTACAATAATAACTTAGATTAAATTTTTGGATCCCCTTATATAAAGGGATGTCTTTCAAAATATAAAACACTGGTAACTGGTAACTGCTTTAGACATCTCTAGAACTATTGATTAAATATAAAAAACATATAATTTGAAAAAAAACAAGGTGTACAGTTTGTTATAAATTCCATCCTATTTAATAAATATTAATACTTTAAGAGCGGCAATCTCGATTCCTAAAAAACTAAAGATTTTTTCAACTAGATAACGCCTACCTTTCTTTGTAGTGTGTTCCGTCTTAACTTAAATAATTTAACTTACGATAAACTCGACAACTCGATATACTATACTACATTCACAAACTTCGACTCGATATCATAACTAGACTCGATGCTCCAGAACTACGCCACCAACTCGTTTACTTCACAAAGCTCTACAAATGGTACTCCCAATCAACAACGATTTCACTGGACCTACTACTACTACACTTTAACAGTCAATATAATTCGATACCTTAATACCACAAAAATCAATACTCCCAAACTCAAGAACTACGATACTTCATCACCTGCATTCTCATTTCTCTACTACCAATCAGATTCCACTAGACCTTCAACTACACAACAGCCAAATAAAAAATACGACACTTTAGCACTTCGATACTTTATACCTAGGAAACCATATCAGCAACAGCCTTCCGCCGTTACTCCCAAATCTAAACGAGTCATCAAAACTTACCAAACAAGTGACAATACATTGAATACCCCGCCATTACAAAACTCTATACACCAGGACATATTTCTAATTCAAAGTGAGGGAAAACGAGACTCACAAGCCCTATTAAAATGTTCGAAATTTAAATTAGGAACTTATTTAATAGTTTTTTACTTCTGTTATGTGACACGAAATTAAAAAGGCAAAGTGACTGGTAAAAAGAGCCTCGACCATTCCATCGCGAATAAATATAGGCCTATATAGACCTAATTTTGGGGTGGGGTGCAATTTTCATAGTTCCTCCTGGGTGCCGAAATATATTTTGTCTCACCCCCCCCTCCCCCACCCCCAGGTCCACACTTACCAGGTGTTCCAGCTCGCCCTCTGTGATTTTGTCTCACCCCCCCCCTCCCCCACCCCAGGTCCACACTTACCAGCTCGCCCTCTGTGATTTCGTCTCACCCCCTCCCCCTCCCCCACCCCCAGGTCCACACTTACCAGGTGTTCCAGCTCGCCCTCTGTGATTTTGTCTCACCCCACCCCCCCCTCCCCCACCCCCAGGTCCACACTTACCAGGTGTTCCAGCTTGCCCTCTGTGATTTCGTCTCACCCCCCCCCCCCCTCCCCCACCCCCAGGTCCACACTTACCAGGTGTTCCAGCTTGCCCTCTGTGATTTCGTCTCACCCCCCCCCCTCCCCCACCCCCAGGTCCACACTTACCAGGTGTTCCAGCTTGCCCTCTGTGATTTTGTTGCCGCCGTCACCGTGATGCTGCCCTACCACATCAACCTCTACAGCGACGTGTGGCACTTCGGCAACACGGCGTGCATGGTCGTCAGCTACATGTACTTTCTCTGTGCTATCGAGAGCTGCATCTTGACCCTCATTATAAGGTAATTCAGGTTAGTGATTACGGCCTGTAGGTCATGTGCTTTAGTCATAGGGGTACTCTAACCTTGACCCCCGTAGTTATAATTTTATCTTTGACCCCACGTTGTTATAGCCCCTTTTTTCATCCGTGGTGGCCTAACTTTGATCTTCGTAGTTCCAGCCCTAACATTGACCCTCTTTGTTTGAGACCCAACCTTGACCTTCGTTGTTTCATGCCTTGGTACCCTTATCTTGACCCTCGTAGTTCCAACCATAACCTTGACCCTGATAGTTCCAGCCCAAACCTTGACCCTTGTTGCTCCAGCCCTAACCATAACCTACGTCGCCCCAACCCTAACCTTGACCCTCGTTATCACAGCCCTAACCTTGACCTACGTCGTCCCAACCCTAACCTTGACCCTCGTCGTCCCAGACCTAACCTTGACCATCGCCGTCCCAGTACTAACCTTGACCCCGTCGTCCCAGCCCTAACCTTGACCCTCGTCGTCCCAACCCAAACCTTGACCCTCGTCGTCCCACCCCTAACCTTGAGCCCCTCATCCAAGCCCTAGCCTTACCCGCGTTATCCCTGCCCTAACCTTGACCCCCGTCGTCCCAGCCCTAACCTTGACCTTCGTCGTCCCAACCCTAACCTTGACCCTCGTCGTTCCAGCATCGACCGCCTGATGCTGTACATCGTGGGCTCCAAGTACCGGCACATGTACAGCATCTCAAGCGCGGTACTCACCACCCTCATCTCCTGGTGTGTCGTCGTCTTCTTCACCAGCGTCACGGCCGAGCAGAACAGCAAGTTTGTCGGCCCCGAGAGGGAGAACACCTTCGTCCAGCACTGCATCCCTGCCGCGGAGGCTGAGCTCCCGGGAGCTAAACTCATCCATGTAAGTATTGTTAGCTCTTTGGTGCATTGACTCCGGGGTAATTCCTTTGATGTAACCAGTCGCTGTTCAGAGTTTTACTGAATACGTAATAAAAGATGGTGAATTTCTCCTAAAGGAATTAGAACGAAAATAGTATATATTTTTTTATAAATACTTGGTAGTTAATAAACGCAAACAAAATAAGCGAGTTTGATATGAGTGTTGTATTCGCTTAATACTTACAATATAATCTGTAATTTTGATCAAGGGATAGTACAGCTAGAGGTTGGTATAGAAGCTTAGAGCGCTACAGTCACACTAAAAAAAATCAGCTTTTGAACTGGTCCTTTTATGAGAAGGTGCTCCTAGTATCTGGATCTGTCGTGTAGCTAATGTGACAGAGCGTCCACTTTTGGCTGCCTCACTGTATAAATCATCATTGAGTTTTCTACCGAGTTTTGACATGATCCACACAAAGTCCTCGAGGCCCAACTCTTGTAAAAACATGATTCAAAATTCCCTAATTTCTTTTATATTTAAAGTTATTTTTTTCAGATTACGTCCCCTCTTACGGTTTACTTGTAAATGTTTCTGTCATTACTTCCCTTTAACTGGTAAATTTCTCTCTGGTTATCTCCCCTTAAACAGATTTGTCTGACAGTAGTGCCGCTCGCCATCGTCATAGGCATCAACATCTTCCTGTTCCGTAAACTGACCGCTCTACAGAAAATCCCCAAGTTCCGAAAACAGTCCAAGGTGACCTTCTCAAGGTCAGCGTCGGTCATTGGGTTGGATGACCAGCCTTCAACCCCGCAGCGGAAATCGAGTGCCGTAAGTAGGAGCAACAACTCCATTCAACCCACATTGTTAGCCCCCTCCCCTTTTTTTCTGTATCCAACTCTACCACCCTTACCATACAACCCCCAACGTTCACACCCCTACCCCCGCTCCCACCTCTACCAACTCCCCCACCCCCACTCCCACCTCTACCAACACCCCCACCCCTGTACCCACCTATACCAACACCCCCGGCCCTGCTCCCACCTCTACCAACACCCCCACCCCCACCCCTGTACCCACCTTTACCAACACCCACACCCCCACCCCACTCCCACCTCTAACAACACCCACCCCACTCCCACCTCTAACAACATCCCACCCCCAATCCCACTTCTACCAACACCCCCAATTCCACTCCCACCTCTACCAACACCCCCAACCCTACTCCCACTCCCATCTCTACCAACACCCCCACTCCCACCTCTACCAGCACCCCCACTCCCACGCCCATCTCTACCAACACCCCCACCCCCACTCTCACCTCTACCAACACCCCCACTCCCACTTCCTTCTCTATCAACATCCCCACCCCTGCTCCCACCTCTACCAACACCCCATACAAGCCCCACCTCTACCAACACTCCCACCCCTAATCCCATCTATACCAAAAACCCCACCCCCACTCACACCTCTACCTACATCCCCACCCCCACCCCCACTCACATCTCTACCAACACCCCCACTCCCACTCCCATCTCTACCAACACCCCCACACCCACTCCCACCTCTACCAGCACCCCCACTCCCACTAACATCTCTACCAACACCCCCACACCCACTCCCACCTCTACCAACACCCCCCCTCCCCCCTACTCCCCAGAGTATCCAAGGCATCCTCCAGTCCAGCCCATCCAAGTTCCTGCGGGTCAAGGAAGCCAAGAGCTACATGATCAAACGGGCCAAGCTACTGGTCATCTGGCGTACCTTCACCTTCCTGGGCTGCTGGGCCCCCTACTGCATCCTGCTGACCGCCCACACCTGGCACCCCGGCACCATCAGCTGGGAGTGGTTTGTCCTCATCAAGTGGACGGTGCTCATGAAAAACATGCTGGACCCGCTCACCTACGCCAGGAAGATTCCAGCCTTTAGGTGCGTCCAGCGTTGCATTAGAAGGACGGTAGAATTATTTTTTTTTATACTAGCGAGATGGTAGAATTTTTTTTTTCATACTACAAGCTTATTTGCGTTTGTTGAATAAGTACTTATTGATTAAAAATTTGTGTAGTTTATTCATAGCTGATAGTAATTTCTGTACAAAGGGAATCTACTCAATAAATACAACACAGTTATCCTATCCAGGTTACATCCCTTATAAAAAAATACAACTTTATGCGAAGGGTCGGCTAAAATGTGACAATTTTTGGTGGTTTTATTTTCGTTGATATTTCTGTGCCGATGTGAGACATGGTGTTACAAATCGTGCGAAAACTGGGGACCTAGCTCCAACTCTAACCACAACCACATTTCTAGCTATCATCAACTCCGTTTTAAAACCCTAACTCCTTGCCTTAACTGCTCCACCAATGCACGCACAACTCACACCTTAATACCCCCCCCCACCCCCCACCCCCTCCGCCCTGTCCAGAAAAGCATTCAACCGTTTCATCACGAGCGTGGAGCGGCGCTGCGTGTGTCCGCGCCTCATCCGTTTCGCCGTCACGTGCTGTTGCTACATCTTCAAGCGCGACATGCCGGCCGTGGTCAGCACGCGCAAGGTCAGCTACAGCCTCAACGACACGTCCACCACCAGCTCCTACAAGATCCACAGCAAGCTGGCCATAGACTACCTGTGGTATGTACCCCCCCCCCCCTCCCCTCCCCTCCCCCTGTTTCCAGAAACCGTCACCCACCAGCTCCTACAAGATCCACAGCAAGCTGGCCATAGACTACTTGTGGTATGTACCCCCACCCCCCTCCCCTCCCCCTGTTTCCAGAAACCGTACACCCACTAGCTCGTACAAGATCCACAGCAAGCTGGCCATAGACTACTTGTGGTATGTACCCCCCCCCCCCCCTGTGCCCAGAAAATAAGTGTAAATACAAACGAATTGGGGACGGAGTGGTCTAGCGGTAGATAGCTGGACTGCTAACACGTGTGTCTCGAGTTCGAATCCGGGTTCAAGTCAGTAGACCGTCCCTGAGTCCACCCAACTCTAATGGGTACCTAACTCACGTTAGCGAAAGTAAAGGCGGCTGGGCATAGTGCTGACCACACTATCTCTTCCTATGCCGAGGTCACAGAAACAGGTGAATTCTACTTCACTTGCCCTATAGACCGTCAGGTTTTAAAAGGGAACTTTACTATTACTACAAACGAATTATACCACTACGCAATAGTTTTGTCATGTTTTCGTGGGGATTTGTTTTATTATGCTACAGTGTAGCCTACATGTTGTCATTCTTTGTACATTCTTTATCTACTCGATTTAAGAAAACCAAAACCCATTTTTCCATTGCGCAGTTTTCAATTGCGCAACTTTCTGGCCACAATCACCCCTTGACTTGCAAATTACGTGTTGCACATATATTTTATTTACAGTTTTTACAACGTATTTAAATACTAATCTGACCCATGGGTTAATCCTAATCTTATCTGCGTATTTATCTAAACTCATTTGTGCATTAATCCTAATCTTCCCTGAGGGCTAATACTAATCTCACAATCGTATAAATCCTAATCTCCCCTGAAGGCTAATACTAATCTCACAATCGTATAAATCCTAATCTCACCTGAGGGATAATACTAATCTCACAATTGTATAAATCCTAATCTCACCTGAGGGATAATACTAATCTCACAATTGTATAAATCCTAATCTCCCGTGTGTTACAGGCGTGACCCCCACCCACCGTCTATCGTCAAGGATCAGCCCGAGAGTACGACCCCACCCACCATGGGGGAACGGGCGAGCGAGCTACTCAACAAAATCCACCCAACACATTTGAAGAGGTTACTGCCCATGATCATGTTGTCAGGGAGGTTCTCTAGGAGAAGCAGGTAGGTTTGGTAGGTTTTCTACGTGAAACAGGTAGGTTTGGTAGGTTTTCTAGTTGAAACGGGTAGGTTTAGTAGGTTTTTTAGTTGAAACAGGTATATTTGGTAGATTTTATAGGTAAAACGTATAGGTTTAGTAGATTCTCCAGGAGAAACATGTAGGTTTGGTAGGTTTTCTAGTTAAAACAGGTAGGTTTGGTAGGTTCTCCACGAGAAAGGAAGGTTTGGTAGGTTTTCTAAGTAAAACAGGTAGGTTTGGTAGGTTTTCTAGGTGAAATTTGGTAGATTGTCAAGGAGAAGTAACTGAGGCAAAGAATTATGTAAATCAGCAAGGACAATACAGTATTATGTGTTCATGTATTAAAAAGTAGAACCTTTTCTAACCCAGCTGCCAGATGAAGTAGAGTTCACCTGATGCTGGGACCGAACTCGAGACTTTCGTTTATGTAACCGATCGCTCTACCGCCCGACAAGTCCCATGCTCAAGTGAACATGATCTACAAAGCCAAAACATTTTGTCAAGTAAAGTATTCTTTCGAATTTTCCAGTCCATTTCGCATGTGAAGTAGAGTTCAACTGCTTTAGTCAACTCAACATATTTTCGGGTTAGTGAAGTAAAGTTCCCTTTTCAAACAAGTGAAGTATAGTTCACTTGTTTCTGTGACCTCGGCATATGAAGAGATAGTGTGGTCAGCACTATGTCCAGCCGCCTTTACTTTCCCTAACGTGAGTTAGGTACCCATCAGAGATGGTTGGACTCATGGACGTTCTACTGACTTGAACCCGGATTCGAGCTCGAGACTTACGGGTTAGTAAGACCACTCCGTCCCCTTCGTATTAGAAGTCGAACGTTTATATTTTCACCACTGACCTATCCACCCCCTCCCCCATTCACCTCTACCCACAGCCAAAAGTCGGACATCATGAGCGCCAGTACAGAGCCCCCCATTGAAGACGCCCTACCTCGCGTGTTTGTTGTCAAGACAACCTCCCTTGAGGGCAGCTTCCAGTCCTTCCAGATCGCTGAGAAGGACGAACCCTCGAAGTTCACGACTTCAGACATTCGCTACGAGACGGCTATCGACTAGCTGAAGGCTACACCCCGGTAGCCTTGGCTGCAGACGTCATTTCCAGCTGGGGTAGCATTGGCTACACGAAGACCTGTATCTATAAGATCTGGTAGTATTGGATACACGAAGACCTGTATCTATAAGATCTGGTAGTATTGGCTACACGAAGACCTGTATCTATAAGATCTGGTAGTATTGGCTACACGAAGAGCTGCTATATGAGATGGTAGAAATGGCTATACAAAGACCTGTTTTATATGATATGGTAGCTATTGCTATAAAAAGACCTGCTTTTATATGATGTAGTAGCTATTGCTATACAAAGACCAGATTCTATAAGATGTGGTAGCTATTGCTACTAAATGACCTTGCACTTGCTTTAATAGTGCGCTCTACACAGTGACCTTGAACTTTTAGCGTAACTGCGAATGAAAGTGAAGAAACGACTACACTAATCTAGTCGTCTATTATAACTTGGACATTTTGTCTTGTGATGTTTTATGCAAAGTGTTTTGGATCTTTTGTCGTGTGATGTTTTATTCAAACATTTTTTGATTGTTTTTATTTTTAAAGTAAGTTGTGTATAATACTACAGTAAATCATCGGTAAATTACCTTTAGATTATATTTACAACTGATTTTTTTATACGGAGCTGTGGTGTCTATATTGATAAACGTGAAATATTTACAAAAACACTTGATGTGTGGGTTTATTGTGATTTATATATACGGTTAATGTGTGGGTCTATCGTGTGGGATTTGGTGTGAGGTTTTGGTATAACTTGGTGTGTGGGTTGAATGTGGGGTTAATGTGATCTATACTTGAGGTTGATGTGTGGGTCTGTTGTGTGAGTGTAGCGATACTTAGTGTGAGGGAGCGATATGTCTGGAAGTGTACAGATAGATTGTTGGGATTAAAAAAAAAACTTTTTTATTCGTGTATTGGTTTAATATTTTCTTTACTTAATGAATCACTGATTTAAGTGTTTTTTTCTGACCGATTGTGTTGTTAAGTTGATTGGCTTACAGCCAGTATAAAATATCTAGAGGCGTCAAGCTACAGCTAATTTTCCCTCAGCTGACAAAGAAACATCAAGATTTGACGTCAACATCAACATTGTAGCTCTAAAACTATGTGTAGTTGTTACTGTACCTACTCGTTCTACGCCAATGTGTAGCTGTTACCAGAGTTTCTTCAAGGCATCTCTTCGGGGGGGGGGGGAATATTTGAATATTTATATAGTAAATATATACTGTTAATATATATAATTTTAGTCTGCCTCACCCCCCCCCCCCCCAAAAAAAAAAAAAATTCAAGCGGCCCCTCACCCCCCCCCCCCCCTCGAAAAAAAAACTCTGCAGGAAACACTGGTTGTTACCTACTGGCTCTAAAACAATGTGCAGTTGTTATTCTACAAACTGGCTCTAAAACAATGAGTAGTTGTTACTCTACCTACTGCAGATACAAATACAACTTACAAGTAGGACAATACAAGCCAGAATGAGAAATCTTTTTAATTGCTTTTAATTTTATCCTTTAAGTGTCGCCCTATTTACAGAAAACCCATTATAACATACCCGCGCCAAAAAAAAAAAAAACTTTTATTAAATGACAACATTTAATAGAAATATAGTAGAAAAAATAAAATGGACACTGGTAGTTTAGAATCATAACAACAAGGGAGGTAAACAACATTATAAACATTTGCTGTGAACATTTTACTTGTTACCTACCTTCGCATGTTATTATTCGAGGTATAAATTAGAATTTTAGAAACACACTAAAGCAACGGATGTCCTCTGATTTAAAATTTAAAAAAATTTAAGTTCATTACGGAGGTACAAGGATAAGTGGGGAATGTAAGAATTTTTCACAATTTTTTTTTTCAAACAATGTAGATCTGTATTACACAAATATAAATTTTTTTTTGAAGAATTTTCTCATGCAATAGTTTGATTATATGACATTTGTCGTTACAAAAAAAAAAAAAAAAAAAAACAAAAAAACTTATTAATAAAACATAAAATGGCAGAACAGTCTATCAACAAAGATAAACAAGTTAACAAAAAAAAAATGAACACTTGGCTAAGAATACAGTTTTGATGTGAAATTGAGTAAAAGAAAGGGCAACATTATTTTTAAAAACATAATTAAGAAATTATCAAGTAGATAACTAAATCATAAATTTTAATTTTTTTTCTAAACACTTTGTTATTTTTTAATATAAATTATCATTAAATGTGGGCTAAAATCGAGTCAAACTCAGAATATTCGCAATTTTTTTTCTCGTTTTAAAAGGTTACTTAAAAACCATTTCATATGGAATTAGAGACTTTAGGGATTTTAATGGCAATTTTTAAATTTAATTATTGTGTTCATATGTAGCAGAAGATGTAATTTGATAAAAAAAAACAGTTTTTCAAAAGTGGAATTTTTTTTTCGCTAGTTGCAACTCTCACAATGTGATTTCACAACAAATGTCAAATATAAAATGTTGCAGTGTCAAGGATCAAGAAGATTAAAAGAAAAACGGAAACAGGGAAGCCCACGCCCACGGGTTGTTGTTTTGGGCGGGTGGGGGTGTGGGTGTAACGGGTTGCATAGGCGGCATGGGTTGCCAGGGTTGCATGGGTTGCATGGGGCGGACATTGCCCAGGCTGTTCAAGAAGGAATCCCCAAGGTTGGAGTAAGGGTTGGGGTTGTACTGTTGTTGGGGCTGGATCAACCACGGCCATGATGGCAGGGGTCGCGGAGTTTGAGGGATCGGTTTAAGGGTCGGGGGTGGGGTCGAGGGTGTGGGTACAGGTTTCCGGGTGGTGAGCATGCCTGCGGTGGTTTGTGGTTTAAAAGTGGTGGTTGTGGGGGGAGGGGCGGCCTTACAGTGGGGGTAGGTGCTATTATTAGCCAGGCAGGTGGCGAAGACGAGGGCGTGGTACACGTAGGAGAGCGAGTTGATGCCCGAGAAGGCTGGAGCCCCGGGCCCCGTGGCGAAGATGGGCAGGTCGGGCCCCCCGGTGATGGTTTCACTTTCATGTAAACTCTGGAACTGGTTGCTCCATTTGTCTGAAAGTAGATGGTCAAGTTTGAAATCCTAGACAGTGTCAATCTAATCAGTCGACATGTTACTAAACATAATCAGTGTTTCTTTCAGGCACAATAGGGAGGGGGGCATGTCTCGCCACAGACAAAGTATAACAATGTATTAAATTTAAATAGAAAATAATACATACTTTAACTTATTTTTTAATTGCCTGGCCCCCATAATTTTCATTTGCCCCCCCCCCCCCCCCCTCACCCCAACCAGGGAGTAAAAATCTGAAAGAAACACTGTTTCCATCACGATTCACATTGCAACTTAATTCTTGTCAAAGTACACTGTGATAAACATTTTTTTTCCATAAAACATTATTTTTCTAATTAATTGACTATTGTTTGAGATAAATGTATACCCGACTTTGTTCATTTTTATAGGGGAGATTAAAAAAAGAGCTTAAATAGTTGAAACGTGAACACAAAACTAATGCAACTTCAACACAGAACAAGCACAAAACAAACAAAAAAATAAACACAGAACAAACATAAAACAGACACTTGAAATGAATGAACAAATAAAACGTAAATGAAACGTAAACAGACCTTCTACGGGAATGGAGTAGTTGACACTTGTCTTCGGACCAAAGGCGTAGTTCAACATTGTGTAAGGTTCACAGTATTCCGTCTGAGCAACTCCTGAAAAAATAAGGTTTACAGTATTCAGTCTGAGCAACTCCTGAAAAAAATAAGGTTTACAGTATTCAGTCTGAGCAACTCCTGAAAAAATACACAGTATTCAGTTTGAGCAACTCCTGAAAAAATACACAATATTCAGTCTGAGCAGCTCCTGAAAAAAATAAGGTTTACAGTATTCAGTCTGAGCAACTCCTGAAAAAATAAGGTTTACAGTATTCAGTCTGAGCAACTCCTGAAAAAATACACAGTATTCAGTTTGAGCAACTCCTGAAAAAATACACAATATTCAGTCTGAGCAACTCCTGAAAAAAATAAGGTTTACAGTATTCAGTCTGAGCAACTCCTGAAAAAATAAGGTTTACAGTATTCAGTCTGAGCAACTCCTGAAAAAATACACAGTATTCAGTTTGAGCAATTCCTGAAAAAATAAGGTTTACAGTATTCAGTCTGAGCAACTCCTGAAAAAATACACAGTATTCAGTTTGAGCAACTCCTGAAAAAATAAGGTTTACAGTACTCAGTCTTAGCAACTACTGAAAAAATAAACAGTATTCAGTTTGAGCAACTCCTGAAAAAATACACAATATTCAGTCTGAGCAACTCCTGAAAAAAATAAGGTTTACAGTATTCAGTCTGAGCAACTCCTGAAAAAATAAGGTTTACAGTATTCAGTCTGAGCAACTCCTGAAAAAATACACAGTATTCAGTTTGAGCAATTCCTGAAAAAATAAGGTTTACAGTATTCAGTTTGAGCAACTCCTGAAAAAATACACAATATTCAGTCTGAGCAACTCCTGAAAAAATAAGGTTTACAGTACTCAGTCTTAGCAACTGCTGAAAAAATAAACAGTATTCAGTCTGAGCAACTCCTGAAAAAAATAAGGTTTACAGTACTCAGTCTTAGCAACTCCTGAAAAAATAAACAGTATTCAGTCTGAGCAACTCCTGAAAAAAATAAGGTTCATAGTACTCAGTCTGAGCAACTCCTGAAAAAATATGGTTTACAGTATTCAGTCTGAGCAACTCCTGAAAAAATAAATGTGACAAAATAAACTTACCTGCAATACAATTTTTGATTCGAAAATTGCAACTAAATTATCTGTTGAGACTCAGAGAATAACACTAGATAAGTGTCAAGATTCTCTTAAGTTTTAAAGACATGTAGCCTACTAGGGAATTAGAAGTTCTTAAATATGCTCATTAACTAACTAAATAAGTGTGTTGATTAACACTTCTCAACTGGATTGATGGGTATTATCATTCTAGTCGTATTGATTGCCACTGATATGTTTTTACATAATAAACCTTAATCTATTGTTTTGTTAGTCTTTATTATGTTTTATTTTCTACATTACCAAGTATGTTTCTACGTAGAAACATTACAAAGTATGTTTCTACTTAAAAAAACATAATCAAGTGTGTTTTCTAATTAAAAACATTTAAGTTTGGTTCTACTGAAAAACATTACCAAGTATATTTCTACTTAAAACTTCCATGTGTATATTTTCTACTTGAAACTTTACCAAGCATGTTTTCTACTTGAAACATTAACAAGCATGTTTTCTACTTGAACCATTACCATGAATGTTTTCTACTTGAACCATAACCAAGTATGTTTTCTACTTGCCCCCCTACTTTTATTTTTCTAAAAGCCACCATCATAACCTTACCTTCCAATTCCTCGTTCAGCAGTGACCCCGATGATACAGTTAGTGTAGAACCTTGGGTTGATGCCACCACTATAAGTGTGTCGTCACGAGTCTTCGTGATTTTCTGTAATATATATATATATATATATATATATATATATATATATATATATATATATATATATATATATATATATATATATATATATATATATACATATATATATGTATATATATATGTATACATATATATATATATATATATATATATATATATATATATATATATATATATATATATATATATATATATATATATATTTATATATATATATATATATATATATATATAGTGCTTACACATAGGTTTGGGTTTGGGATGTGTGGGGTGTTGTATCTGGGGTGTGGTATGTTACAGATATCACAGAGAATGGGGTTGACTACACAGAGAATGTGGGGTGTTTGTGTGTGGGATGTGGGGTGGTACTGACGTTAGCTGTTGATATCAGAAAGGATGGCGATGAACACACAGAGGTTGTGGGGTGTGGGGTGTGGTATATGGTGTGCGGGGTGTGGTATATGGTGTGTGGGGTGTGGGGTGTGGGATGTTACTCACGTTAGCTGCGTTGATATCAGAAAGGATGGCGTTGACCACACAGAGGTTGTGGGGTATGGGGTATGGAGTGTAGTATATGGTGTGTGGGGTGTGGGATGTTACTTACGTTAGCTGTGTTGATATAAAAAAGGATGGCGTTGACCACACAGAGGTTGTGGGGTGTGGGGTTTGGTATATGGTGTGTGGGGTGTGAGGTCTGGTATATGGTGTGTGGGGTGTGGGGTGTGGTATATGGTGTGCGGGCTGTGGGGTGTTACTCACGTTAGCTGCGTTGATATCAGAAAGGATGGCGTTGACCATTTTGCCCAGTCTGTAGGCGGTGGTGGCTTCATGAATAAGTGCCAGATGGTCAGCTAAAAATAAATTCCTACGGTTAAAAAGAGGGCAAGACTCTAGTTTGAGTATTTATATTTTATTCTACAAAAACAGAAGATAATACAATCTTCATTTTAAATATAATGAGTTAATTTACGAATACAACATAATTCATATAAAGTGTATAAAAATTGCCGGATAAAAAATACAAGACATCGCCAGATAAAACTTAAAATACAGAAACTAATTGCAAGACTGAAGCAACAGATACAGTCAGTGCCACGCCTGGTTATTTAGCGCCCTAGGCAAAACTTATTAAAACGCCCCCTTTCACACAAATTAATTACTAAAACATGTCCTATAAGAAAACAATTAACTAAAAGTGACATATTAATTTATTATCAAATGCATACACGTTATAAGTAGACATCAAAATCAAATTTTACTTGCCTCCTTCGTCGCAAAAGTTTGTACTAATTCCTTCATTCCAGTTTGCAAGCGTAATCACATTTTATTGAAATTGTTGCTAAGTGCACGAACCTACTTTGTACTTTACGACATAGCCCCCCCCTCCCTCCCCTGAGAAATTTGTAAATGTAAGTGCTTCCCCCCCCCCCCTCTTGGGGACAACAGTCTGGAAAAAAAACACTAAAAAAAGTGCTTGTAGTGTTGGGCTCTCTGCAGTCCTCCCATGGTGAGTTCCAAAACGGAACTTACCTGTTTTAAGCTTGACTGTCTTTAGTTATAAATGTAAAATGTCTATATTGGGTGATTATGTAACGATTTTTTTGTTTTGAAAAATAAAATGTTGTAGATTACAGCCTAAAATTGTTATAATTGAATCCTTTAGGAGAGGGTGAAAAATATGAAAAGACAATTAATTAGATGTTTAATTTACGGCTAAGACTGTATGTCTACTAACATTAAGTATTGCAAGGCAATTTGTCAACGGCTACTGATATTTTTAACTTGATATTGCTAAAAAGCTACCAAACTATATTGTTTAGAAACTTAAACTCTATATAATTTTTAAAGTAGCAAATAATAACTTAAAGTTGTATTTATATGTAAGCGGTCAACATAAGGTCAGGAATTGGAAATTAATGTAAAGGTAAGCAAGGAATTATCTCCCATTTGAAAATCCAAATAAAATCTAAAAAAAAAATTCTATTCAAGGGAAATAACTTTTAAAAGAGTTGCTAAATTAACCAAGTGTAACTAACACAATAAAACACTTTAAATTGCATTACGTAATCATTTCAACACTTATTTTATATTATCTATGTAAACTTGTAAAAACAATATATTTTACCAATTGATTACTTAACTATAGATTTTGTTTGAAAGTCTAAAAACGGTAGCTTTATTATAACATACTTCTATTCAATTATGATGACATACCCTAAATAGCACGGCAATAATAGTAGATAAATTAAAATTTTGGATCCCTAAATAAAGGGATGTCTTTCAAAAAATCAAACACGTGTACTGTTTTAGAAATTACTGGAATTATTATTTAATATAAAAAACAACTTTAATTTGAAAAAAAAAATTCATAAAAAACGTTTTAATAACAAGCTTTTATGTAATGATGCACTAAAAAGTAGAAAATAAATTATAGACTACTATTTAAATAACTATAAAGAAAAGCGTGGGTCACTTTAGTATCTATTGGATACCTTTACTAATGTTAAGGAATACACCCACGCTTTTCTTTATAGTTATTTAAATAGTAGTCTATAATTTATTTTCTACTTTTTAGTGCATCATTACATAAAAGCTTGTTATTAAAACGTTTTTTATGAATTTTTTTTTCAGTACTTTACATGTTTTATCTACAATATAGTTACATGACTAAAAACCATTGCGCGCCTACTGAATATCACGTTCAGTAGGCGCGCAATGGTTTTTGAACGCAGCCATTACGTGGTCGTGATGGCGCAGCTATTGATGACGCGTGTGGTGTGGTTGGCTAGACATGCCTACTAATTCGGTCCAAATTTTAATTAATTCATAAAAAATCAATTAGGCATCCAATTAAGTCAAATTTAGTTTCAGATTGCATTGTCTTCATGTCTTGACCCACGTGCCAACTGTGAATCGTGTCGGTCAAGTAGAACTGTCCGAATTTTCACTCCTGCGTTTCCGTCTAGACAGACTGACGACTGACGACAGACTGACGAGGAAGTGAGTTAAATAAAAGCTTGTAAAAACAATGTTTACGGTTAGTTATAAATTCCATCCTATTTAATAAATATTAATACTTTAAGAGTGGTAATATAGATTCCTAAAAACTTTTAGATTTTTCAACTAGATAACGTCTACCTTTTTTTGTAGTGTGTTCCGTACTGAATTGAAATCATCTAACTTACGATAAACTCGACTACTCGATATACTCTACTACATTCACAGCACATATCAAACTTCGATACCTAAACATAACTAGACTCGATGCTCCAGAACTACGACACCAACTCGTTTAACTTCACCAAGCTCTACAAATGGTACTCCCTAAATCGAGATGTACAAGCCCTATTAAAATATTTGAAATTTAAATTACGAACTTATTTAATCGCTTTCTACATCAATTATGTGACACCAAATTAAAAAGGCAAAGTGACTAGTAAGAAGCGCCCCGACCTTTCCAAATTAGGGAGGTGGGGTTGCATTTTCACCATCGCGAATACATAAAGGCCTATATAGACCTAATTTAAGGGTGGGGGGGTGCAGAATTGATAGTTCGTCCTGGGTGCCGAAATAGATTGCTACTCCTTTATAAAAGTTATTAATTATTAGGTAACTTTTCATAATAGCGATTAAACCTTTTGCGACCCCTAGGGATGGCGCCCTAGTTCCAGAAGCGTAGCGACCCTTCCCGGCGCCCGGGGACAAACTTTTCGATTTGCACCCCCCCCCCTCAAACTTTCAATTTGCGCCCCCCTCAACCTTTCAATTTATTTTTCCAACCCATTTTGGCGCCCCCTAAGCTCGGCGCCCGGGGACATATGTCCCCCCCCCCGACCCCCCCCCCCCCCTCCCCTCGCTACGCTACTGCCTGGTTCGCCTTATAGGTAGCGCCGGCCGTGGATACAGTTTATCAGATGGGGCAGGATATAACTTACAGCTACCAAATTTACAAGACTTTTTCAGGACTAGATACAGCATACAATATAATAATACATACTAAACATGTATTTTCTCATATAATGTACAAATAATGGCCAAATAATAAAATGGTCAAATATACTGTGTGCCACAATGTACACATTATGGCCAAATAAATAAACCGGGAGTGATCTCCCCTAAACTTTCTCGAATATTCTTATATAAAACAACAGGGGATGGGAACTCGGGATATAGTTATGATTTTTAATCCATTTTAAATACATACACTTTTTAAAATAAAATAGAATCTCATAGAAAAAAGTATTGCACACCAAGCGAACGCCGAATAAAGATGTTCATAATGGTGCGCAATATTATTAGTACTTTATAAATTTAGATGCGTTTTTGAGAAATCGGAAATAGCGTAAATTAGTACTTCCAGTCAACGAAAATTACTCAAAATTTGACAGAACGAAGAGAATTAGATCTTTTACTTACATTTGAAATTTCATTTATCTATCTGAAATAGTACTCAAGTTATAGGCTTTTGAAAAATTCAAAGTAGAAAAAGTACCACTTCCGGTTATCGGAAATCGCTCAAAAGTTGATATGGATCTACGATTTTGATAAAATACTTATATATGAAATTTCATCAACCTAGCTGTAACGGTACTCAAGTTATCGTGTTTACACACACACACACACACACACCGACACACGGACAAGATTGCAAAATTATGTTTTTCCGTATCAGTGAGATGTAAAGCGTCGAGATTTGTAAAAAAAAAAAAATTTTGCACGATTACAAGACTTTCTCTATACTTCGTATATACGAGAAAGTAAAAATGGCCAAACTTACTGTGTGTCACAATTTACAAATTATGGCCAATTATAAAATGGCCAAACTTACTGTGTGCGACAATGAAGTAGCCTTTACTGTCTTTCTTCTGATTGAAGAAAGTAATCAGGTTTTGAAGATAGGAAGTTAGCTCAGGGTAAGATTCCGGCGTTTGTAGGAAACCTGTAGTAGTGTTGTGAATATTATAATTTAGTGGACATATATATATAGTGGATAGAGAGTATAATTAAGTTTATATTTATAATTGAGTTTATATTTATTATAGTTTAATGAATAAATATCATAATTTAGTGTATACATATAATAATTTAGTGGATAGGCCTACATATTATAATTATATTATTACTGGGGTTAATGACGCAGGGTTTAATTATTACAATTAAATTCTTGGGGCTAATGACGCAGGGCTTAATTACAATTAAATATTTGGGGCTAATGACGCAGGGTTTAATTATAATTAAATTAGTGAGGTTAATAACGCAGGGTTTAATTACAATTAAATTCTTGGGGTTAATGACGCTGGGCTTAATTACAATTAAATTCTATCCTGCCGTCAGGTTCAGGTTACGCTGACTTAATATATATAGGTCACGTGACATTAGTGCAGTCTGGGCTTCATGTAAATTGGCCTAATTTCCATAACTTATGTAAATAAAGATATGTTAATTAGAAGTTAAAATTCAAGTTTTAAAACACATAAAATTTTATAATTTTTGTCATTTACATTATTTTATTTTTAATATCACAATTAGAAAAAAACCCTTCGTTGCCTTTTTAGACAAAAAATTCAAACCTCTAACATTAGAGATGGCAAACAAAGATAAGGATAAATCTGACTACTCCGAATTTGAGGTAGATAAAAATACTGACCGACCAAATCATGGTTGGCTGGGTTAGACAGATGTTGCAGGATTTGTAGTTTCCCCTCCACGACTTTGCTGGCAGTCCTCTTCTTTAGGATCTTGTTCATCTGCCACAGCTGCAGATACAGATTGGTGTGATTGGCATTAGCAGATGGCACTTGTAACGATAGACAACTCATGTCAACCCATGGAAACTGGATACATTATGATGGGTGAGAGTTACCTTACCTTTGTTAGATCGATGTCTGATCGTGACAGAGGTAAAGAGACAAGAGTTGAGTTCTTGATGAAATAATTTCTACCTGAGCCAATGATTACCTGTAGGTACATCGAAAATATTGATGTGCTTTTTTTTTACCACAAGCCACAAGCATGATTTATATAAATACACACACACACACACACACACACACATATATATATATACTAGCCGTCCCGGCCAGGCCCTGCTCTGGCTTCTGTGAAAAACCTTTCCGTTAAAGACCATTACCTGTGTGTTTAGAAATCATCATAAACCCGGCATTGCCCACCCAAACCACAACCAACCAAAACAACAAAACGCAAACATAACGCTAACACAATTAGAAATACAAACGAAAACAAAAACCTAACAACAAACCCAACCACAACCACAAACACCAATACAAACACAAAGAAAAAACAAACGAAAACAAAAACCTAACAACAAACCCAACCACAAACACCAATACCAAAAAAAACAACGAAAAAGCAAACGAAAACAAACCAAATCCAAACGCAAAACCAACCAAAAACACAAATACAAACCCAAACAAAAAAAAACACAAACAAAAACGAAAAAAGAAAGAACAAAAACGAACCAAATCAAAACGCAACCACTAACGCAAACCCACCTAAACACAAAGAAAACACTAACGCGAACATAAACGCCCGGGGCAGAATCGCCTGTTTTAGCTTAATAAACGACTATAGTACCCCAACTTATTCATAGTTTTTGCACTCACTTAAACGAACGCGCCTGTTTCAATTTAATGAACAATTATAATACTCCAAGCTTATCCGTAAAATACCTAAAACATTTGCACTTGATCAATCCCCGCTAATTATGTAATTATTTTTTTCCCAACACCAAAACAAAGTAATTAAAAAGTAAATGCTTTTCAACTAATGCTATGGTTTTATAAAGGGAAGTAATTGTGTTTTGCCTAATTTATCAAAGGGAAGTAAGCGCTATAGGACTAAATAAAAACATAATTAGAATTTTTGTAAAAGATGATATTTTTTTAAAACTTGTGTTTAATGAACATGCCGACAATTATTACTATAATTTGAAAAATGAAAATGATTTCCCAACACTTTTAATAGTAATTTTTTAACTCATAAATTTAGACAACTGCGCACGATAATTGATCTAACACTTAAATCCGTAGAAATGCCAACGACAAACATATGCGTTACAGAATTGAGCTTTATATATTAGATATATAATATATATATATATATATATATATATATATATATATATATATATATATATATAAATCTTTTCCCGTTGCGGCAGAGGAAGTAGAGTTCACTTGTTTCAGTGACCTCGGCATGTGAAGGGATTGCGCTGTCAGCACTATGCCCAACCGTCTTTGCTTTTCCTAATGTGTGTTAGGTACCCATTAGGGCTGTATGTACTTGAACTCGAATTGGAATTCGAAACTTCTAGTTAAAAGTCTAGCGCTCTGCCTCTAAGCTAGAAAGTCCCTGATATGTATATATATATATATATATATATATATATATATATATATATATATATATATATATATATATATATATATATATATATATATATATATATATATATATATATATAAGATTTTGTGTGTGTGGTTGTGTGTATGTAAAATACCTCGACAAATATTGACGTCCATGTTGAGACCCTGACACATTCCAACACTGTTGTATTATGGACTTAGGACTGTCGACAAAGAACGCACACGATGGTTCACTGGGTCTCACGTTACTCACGTTTAAGTCCTGGTTGGTCAGCAGCTGTTTGGCGATGTCCTTGAACCTCTTGTCGTCACAGCCCGATTCCTTCAGGTGGATGTCTGACTCCACCTGCATGTCAGGGCTGGAGGCGTACGTCCCTGCCACACCTGGTGACGTCAGCCGCGAGTTCGTCACCAAGGCGGTGTATTTACCTGTAGCAAGGGAAGGGGGAACTTAGGTTGAGGCAGGGGAGGGAAGGGGAGAGTTAACCTTAAGGCGGGTGAGAGGGGGGATTGTTAACCCGTGGAGGTGGAGAGAAGGGGAGAGTTAACTTAACATTCATAACATACGTCACAAGAACACGTCACTAGCATACGCCACAAGAAAACGTCACCAGCATACGTCACAAGAAGACATCTCCAGCATACGTCACAAGAAGACGTCACTAGCTTATGTCACAAGAAGACATCTCCAGCATACGTCACAAGAAGACGTCACTAGCTTATGTCACAAGAAGACGTCAATAGCATACGTCACTAGCATACGCCACAAGAAGATGCCACTAGTATAAGTCACAATAAGACGTCACTAGCATACGTGACAATATGACGTCACCAGCACACGTCACGAACCTGCCTGTGACATCAGCTTGAAGAGGTTGGGCAGCAACTTCTTGGCCGGGTCAAACTCCCCGCAGGTGGCGTTCTCCTGCTCCACCCACCCCATCTGGCCATTCCGCTCAGGCAGGCCATTGAAGATGGCTGAGGACGCCGCGGCAATGTCGGCCACCATGCTGTCTCGGCTCTGTGGCTGGAATTGTTAAATAACTCTATGCCAGTTTTTTTTAATTAGCGTTTAATGATACGTCTTTTTTATAATAGTATTTTTTAATTAAACGTTATAAAATAATAGTAAATTACTTGTACAACTTGTTTAACAATATTTCTAATAAAACTGGTATACGTAAGTTTCCCTTTCAAACCTGACGGTCTATGGGGCAAGTGAAGTAGAGTTCACTTGTTTCTGTGACCTCGGCATATGAAGAGATAGTGTGGGCACTATACCCAGCCGCCTTTACTTTCCCTAACGTGAGTTAGGTACCATCAGAATTGTGTGGACTGACTTGAACACGGATTCGAACTCGAGACATACGGGTTAGCAGTCCAGCTCTCTACCGCTAGACCACTCCGTCCCATAATAAAACGTGGTATAAAGATACTAAAATAGATGCCCAATGCCTACCTTAAGGAACCATGTGACGTCACTAAACCAGATGCCATTGAATGCCTACCTTAAGGAACCCTGTGACGTCACTAAACCAGTTGCCTACCTTGAGGAACACTGTGACGTCACTAAACCAGATGCCATTGAATGCCTACCTTGAGGAAGCCTGTGACGTCACTAAACCAGATGCCTACCTTGAGGAACCCTGTGACGTCACTAAACCAGATGCCATTGAATGCCTACCTTGAGGAAGCCTGTGACGTCACTAAACCAGATGCCTACCTTGAGGAACCCTGTGACGTAGGTGTCCAGCTCATTAATGTTATCGATGGACGTCTCCCCCAGCTGGTGGAAGATTTTCCTCGCCGCCGACATCGTGTGGGAGTCGAGGCCCTCCACCAGAAACAAGATCACATTTTTGGCCGCTAGAACACAAACAAGATCACATTTTTGGCCGCTAGAACACACAAAACAAGATCACATTTTTGGCCGCTAGAACACACAAAACAAGATCACATTTTTGGCCGCTAGAACACACAAAACAAGATCACATTTTTGGCGGTTAGAACACACAAAACAAGATCACATTTTTGGCGGTTAGAACACGAGAACACACAACACAAGATCACATTTTTGGCCGCTAGAACACACAAAACAAAATCACATTTTTGGCGGCTAGAACACACAAAACAAGATCACATTTTTGGCGGTTAGAACACGAGAACACACAACACAAGATCACATTTTTGGCCGCTAGAACACACAAAAAAGGATCACATTTTTGGCGGCTAGAACACACAACACAAGATCACATTTTTGGCCGCTAGAACACACAAAACAAGATCACATTTTTGGCGGCTAGAACACACAAAACAAGATCACATTTTTGGCGGTTAGAACACACAAAACAAGATCACATTTTTGGCGGTTAGAACACGAGAACACACAACACAAGATCACTTTTTTGGCCGCTAGAACACACAAAACAAGATCACATTTTTGGCGGCTAGAACACACAAAACAAGATCACATTTTTGGCGGTTAGAACACGAGAACACACAACACAAGATCACATTTTTGGCCGCTAGAACACACAAAACAAGATCACATTTTTGGCGGTTAGAACACGAGAACACACAACACAAGATCACATTTTTGGCCGCTAGAACACACAACACAAGATCACATTTTTGGCTGCTAGAACACACAAAACAAGATCACATTTTTGGCGGTTAGAACACGAGAACACACAACACAAGATCACATTTTTGGCGGCTAGAACACACAAAACAAGATCACATTTTTGGCGGCTAGAACACGAGAACACACAAAACAAGATCACATTTTTGGCGGCTAGAACATGAGAACACACAAAACAAGATCTGACTTTTGGTGGCTAGAACACGAGAACACACAAAATAACATTTTTAGCCGCTAGAACACGAGAACACACAAAACAAGATCACATTTTTGGCCACTAGAACACGAGAACATACAAAACAAGATCACATTTTTGGCCGCTAGAACACGAGAACACACAAAACAAGATCACATTTTTGGCCGCTAGAACACGAGAACACACAAAACAAGATCACATTTTTGGTGGCTAGAACACACAACACAAGTTCACATTTTTGGCGGTTAGAACACACAAAACAAGATCACATTTTTGGCCGCTAGAACACACAAAACAAAATCACATTTTTGGCGGCTAGAACACACAAAACAAGATCACATTTTTGGCGGTTAGAACACGAGAACACACAACACAAGATCACATTTTTGGCCGCTAGAACACACAAAAAAGGATCACATTTTTGGCGGCTAGAACACACAACACAAGATCACATTTTTGGCCGCTAGAACACACAAAACAAGATCACATTTTTGGCGGCTAGAACACACAAAACAAGATCACATTTTTGGCGGTTAGAACACACAAAACAAGATCACATTTTTGGCGGTTAGAACACGAGAACACACAACACAAGATCACGTTTTTGGCCGCTAGAACACACAACACAAGATCACATTTTTGGGTGCTAGAACACACAAAACAAGATCACATTTTTGGCGGTTAGAACACGAGAACACACAACACAAGATCACATTTTTGGCGGCTAGAACACACAAAACAAGATCACATTTTTGGCGGCTAGAACACGAGAACACACAAAACAAGATCACATTTTTGGCGGCTAGAACATGAGAACACACAAAACAAGATCTGACTTTTGGTGGCTAGAACACGAGAACACACAAAATAACATTTTTAGCCGCTAGAACACGAGAACACACAAAACAAGATCACATTTTTGGCCGCTAGAACACGAGAACATACAAAACAAGATCACATTTTTGGCCGCTAGAACACGAGAACACACAAAACAAGATCACATTTTTGGCCGCTAGAACACGAGAACACACAAAACAAGATCACATTTTTGGTGGCTAGAACACACAACACAAGTTCACATTTTTGGCGGTTAGAACACACAAAACAAGATCACATTTTTGGCCGCTAGAACACACAAAACAAAATCACATTTTTGGCGGCTAGAACACACAAAACAAGATCACATTTTTGGCGGTTAGAACACGAGAACACACAACACAAGATCACATTTTTGGCCGCTAGAACACACAAAAAAGGATCACATTTTTGGCGGCTAGAACACACAACACAAGATCACATTTTTGGCCGCTAGAACACACAAAACAAGATCACATTTTTGGCGGCTAGAACACACAAAACAAGATCACATTTTTGGCGGTTAGAACACACAAAACAAGATCACATTTTTGGCGGTTAGAACACGAGAACACACAACACAAGATCACTTTTTTGGCCGCTAGAACACACAAAACAAGATCACATTTTTGGCGGCTAGAACACACAAAACAAGATCACATTTTTGGCGGTTAGAACACGAGAACACACAACACAAGATCACATTTTTGGCCGCTAGAACACACAAAACAAGATCACATTTTTAGCGGTTAGAACACGAGAACACACAACACAAGATCACATTTTTGGCCGCTAGAACACACAACACAAGATCACATTTTTGGTTGCTAGAACATACAAAACAAGATCACATTTTTGGCGGTTAGAACACGAGAACACACAACACAAGATCACATTTTTGGCGGCTAGAACACACAAAACAAGATCACATTTTTGGCGGCTAGAACACGAGAACACACAAAACAAGATCACATTTTTGGCGGCTAGAACATGAGAACACACAAAACAAGATCTGACTTTTGGTGGCTAGAACACGAGAACACACAAAATAACATTTTTAGCCGCTAGAACACGAAAACACACAAAACAAGATCACATTTTTGGCCGCTAGAACACGAGAACATACAAAACAAGATCACATTTTTGGCCGTTAGAACACGAGAACACACAAAACAAGATCACATTTTTGGCCGCTAGAACACGAGAACACACAAAACAAGATCACATTTTTGGTGGCTAGAACACACAACACAAGTTCACATTTTTGGCGGTTAGAACACACAAAACAAGATCACATTTTTGGCCGCTAGAACACACAAAACAAAATCACATTTTTGGCGGCTAGAACACACAAAACAAGATCACATTTTTGGCGGTTAGAACACGAGAACACACAACACAAGATCACATTTTTGGCCGCTAGAACACACAAAAAAGGATCACATTTTTGGCGGCTAGAACACACAACACAAGATCACATTTTTGGCCGCTAGAACACACAAAACAAGATCACATTTTTGGCCGCTAGAACACACAAAACAAAATCACATTTTTGGCGGCTAGAACACACAAAACAAGATCACATTTTTGGCGGTTAGAACACGAGAACACACAACACAAGATCACATTTTTGGCCGCTAGAACACACAAAAAAGGATCACATTTTTGGCGGCTAGAACACACAACACAAGATCACATTTTTGGCCGCTAGAACACACAAAACAAGATCACATTTTTGGCGGCTAGAACACACAACACAAGATCACATTTTTGGCCGCTAGAACACACAAAACAAGATCACATTTTTGGCGGTTAGAACACGAGAACACAAAACACAAGATCACATTTTTGGCCGCTAGAACACACAACACAAGATCACATTTTTGGCTGCTAGAACACACAAAACAAGATCACATTTTTGGCGGTTAGAACACGAGAACACACAACACAAGATCACATTTTTGGCGGCTAGAACACACAAAACAAGATCACATTTTTTGCGGCTAGAACACGAGAACACACAAAACAAGATCACATTTTTGGCGGCTAGAACATGAGAACACACAAAACAAGATCTGACTTTTGGTGGCTAGAACACGAGAACACACAAAACAACATTTTTAGCCGCTAGAACACGAGAACACACAAAACAAGATCACATTTTTGGCCGCTAGAACACGAGAACATACAAAACAAGATCACATTTTTGGCCGCTAGAACACGAGAACACACAAAACAAGATCACTTTTTTGGCGGCTAGAACACGAGAACACACAAAACAAGATCACATTTTTGGTGGCTAGAACACACAACACAAGTTCACATTTTTGGCGGTTAGAACACACAAAACAAGATCACATTTTTGGCCGCTAGAACACGAGAACACACAAAACAAGATAACATTTTTGGTCACTAGAACACACAAAACAAGATCACAATTATTTTCAAGTTCTCTGGATTTGCAACTTTTATAACAATGATTCTAAAAATATTAAATTTCTTAATTAATTTCAGGCATAATTGGTTTATTTGTTTTTTTTTACTTTCTCGTATATACGAAGTATAGAGAAAGTCTTGTAATCGTGCAAAAAAAAAAAATCGAGATTTTTGCAAATCTCGACGTTTTACAGCTCCCTGAATCGGAAAAACATAGTTTTGCAATCTTGTCCGTATATCTGTGTGTGTATGTGTGGATTTCTATAAAACGCATGTGAATTTATAAAGCACTAATAATATTCCGCACTATTATGCACATTTTATTTGGCGTTCACTTGGTGTGCAATTCTTTTTTTCTACGAGATTTTATTCTATTTTTAAAAGTTTAAGAATTTAAAATGGATTAAAAATCGTGTCTATATCCCGAGTTGCCATCCGCTGTTGTTTCAAATAAGAATACTCAAGATAGTTTAGGGGAGATCACTCCAGGTTTATTTTCTCATGTGTGTATTACGAAAATCTAGATTAGGGATAAACTACTGATGGCCTGTATATAAGCTATTTATGTAGCCGTGAACAGATTAGCCGATCAGTAAATGTGTCACCATTATAGAAACACAAAAACTCGTCCAGAGTAGAGGATTAGCTGGATTATCCCACAATTTAAATCTCTCTAAAGAATGTGAGTGTAATTGTAGTGGGACAAATCCCATGTGTAAAATTATTTTAAAACTCTACACTTAAAACTCTACACTAAAAACCCTACACTAAAAACTCTACACTAAAAACTCTACGCTAAAAACTCTACACTAAAAACTCTACACAAAAAACTCTACGCTAAAAACTCTACACTAAAAACTCTACACTAAAAACTCTACACTAAAAACTCTACACTAAAAACTCTACACTAAATTCTTCACTAAAAACTCTACACTAAACTCTTTACTAAAAACTCTCCACTAAAAATTCTACACTAAAAACTCTATACTAAAAACTCTACACCAACCCCTTAAAATCAAATCAACAAGACTTATACGACACACGTACCTTTAAAATTAAACAACTTGTTGTTTGCCCGCTCAATAAGCTTGGACCTGTACGTCGTTTCTATCCGGTTCAAGCTTTCTGGCAAATTAATTGTGTTAGAATCTCGTTAAGTTATATGACTTGACAAAAATAATGAAGTTAATACATAATAATGTTATACATGTCAACATAACACAAATGTTGGTATTATATATATATATATATACACGTGTATGTATGTGTGTGTGTAAGTAAAAGTAAAGTTCCCTTTCAAATCTGACATCTACGGGGCAAGTGAAATAGAGTTCGGCATATGAAGAGATAGTGTGGTCACCACTACGCCCAACCGCTTTTATTTACCCTAACCTGAGTTAGGTACCCATCATAGCTGGGTGGACTCAGGGACGGTCTACTGACTTGAACCTGGATTAGAACTCGAGACTTACGGGTTAGCAGTCCAGCTCTCTACCGCTAGGCCACTCGTGCATGTGTGTCTGTGTGTCTCTGTGTGTATGTGTCTGTGTGTGTCTGCGTGTGCGTGCGTGCATCCGTGCGTATGTGTGTGTATGTGTGTGTGTCAACATAAATAATTTAGTATTAAATCATAACGTTACCTAAATCAAAATAAATAATGCTGTGTTTGTATCTTAAGTTTTTTACAACTCAACATTAAAACAAATTCGTCTTGAACCGAACCCCCCAAGAAGCTCACAGAAATAGAAAACATGATTAGGGGCAGGAGACTAATGGAATAATGACACAATTAAGGATTTAGTTTTGGTTAATGAAAGTTTAGTATTTAGCATGATGTTATGTCAGATTTGTAGCACGCTTTGATCTCATGTAAGGATACATTTTATGGCAGTCATTGATGCCAGCACCTAGCTGATCTACCGAGTAATTGCAAAGTCGGAGGGGACCATCTCGATTAAAATTGATTTATGTTAATTTTGTATTCAATATAAAAAATATTTCTGAATATGTTTTTCTTCTTTTTAAATTTATAACTAATTTAATAATTACCGATTTAAATTGAATACACAGTATTCACACGTCATCACTCTCTTAAGATATGTCTTAATATGTGCTGGATCATCACATATAAGAAGATCTTGAAGATTTCACTTTAAGGATTAGTAGAGTTAATCAGTGTCTTTGAGCTGGACACATGAACAGATAAAATGGTAAGCACTATGCCCAGGTGCCCCTTACAGCAGACTGAACTGACGAACGTCGCACAGGCTAGACTCCACTATCCGAACTCATTTATTTTCGGGTTAGAAATTTTGTATTCTGATAGTATTGCATCTACACATGATTGCTTATAACCTGACAATTTAGAGAGTTCGGCTCCTGGAGCTGTAACTTTTAGTCGTACCTGAGTTCGCTCAGCTCTATTATGTACTCGGCTTTAGCTTATGTTGGAGAAAACAATGTTGCTGAGTAATGCTGAATACACAATCTACTTCACCTGCCTAGATATTTTTATCATTTTTCCATTCATATAAACCCGACGGGGGGCCACTACTCCCATGAAGAAATACACAGCCGTGTTCCGTGTTTTTTTTTTATTCTTTACCTTTAATTAAAACATATGAATTAAGGTGAAATAACAATGGGACATGAGTCTGGTAAATATGACAGATCATGTCTACCATGTCTGACATGAACTGTAAATATGACAGACCATGTCTGACATGAATTGTAAATATGACAGACCATGTTTAACATGAATTGTAAATATGACATACCACGTCTTACATGTATTGCAAATATGCCATACCACGTCTTACATGAATTGTAAATATGACATACCACGTCTTACATGAATTGTAAATATAACAGACCATGTCTTACATGAATTGTAAATATGAGAGACCATGTCTGACATGAATCTTGTAAATATGACAGACTATGTATGACATGAATTGTAAATATAACAGACCATGTCTGACATGAATTGTAAATATGACAGACCATGTCTGACATGAATTGTAAATGTAACCCTCACTCAGTGGGGATGCTTTTACCCACTGAGGTGTTGTGGTTAAGACGGGCTGACCCTGAGATTAAGTACACACCGACACCGACAGTTGTTGTCCAGTACTCGTTTATTTACAGCATCGAGCCATGACGGCGATGCAACACAGTAGTACAAAACGAACTAGCCAAGATAAACCAAAAGATCCAAACAATCCAAAAGACCAAAAGATCAAAAGATCAAAAGATCAAAATAGAAAAAGAACTGTAGCCCTAAAACAAATGTAAAATAAAAAAGTTACATTCAGGACAACACCACGTGTAAGCTACAATATACACGGGTACAATAAATTATGTTTTCGGCCAGTACACAGTACTGCCAACAAGTACCAATAAGTAGTACTACAAAATAAATACTTAATTTAATACATCACCCTAACTAGTGTGCACATGCAGCACTAGCAGGAATACATAAGTAAGTATTTTAACAAACATAATTTAAATAACTACCTTCATTAGGTCTACATCTTGGTCCACAGACAGCAGCCTTGCGTGTGCGACACGACTAGGCACATGTCACATGACATGGAACACAAGTAATTTCGCTCACAAAAGCATAAAAAAACGTCAACAGTTCAGTTGCAGTCCCACAGGGGCCGCAACCCAATGAATAAAAACTTCATAGTTTTATCCCCCTTTGGCTGGTAACCATATGTGTTACACAGCCCCCCCTCACAAATAAATGTACAATGGAATTCACATTTACATTTACATTTACAACTCATACATAATAGTACTTAAAAAAAAGTTCAGTACACAAGTACACAGACATTAAGTCCTTTCAACTCAAATAGATTATTCCCGGCAAACCGGTAGAGGCTCCAGTGCTGGTACTGGTCACCACTTGATGCGCCAGGTTGAGTCGCTCGACGGGTCGTCGTTGACGGGTTGATCTCCGCAGCTCCACTGGTGGTTCTGGGTTGATCCAAGAGTCATCCTCGTCCGATGCCTCGTCCCTCGCATTCACCTCATCCAGATGTGGGGCTGGCCTGACCATCACCTTGTCTTGTCCGTCCCGGGCGACAACCTCTGGCACGAAAGGCGTTGCCTCCGGCCGAAGTCTAGTTGGGACCACTACCTTGATTGTCAGTTCCTCACCTTCATCTGCCTCACTGGTTGGTATGACCTCTCTCCGTCGCTCCCCCTCCGCCACAGTGGGTTCAGCACTCGACATTGTATAGTCGGGTCGCTGCCAACCACGGCGGCGTCCACCACGTCGTCGGCCTCTCCTCCGGCGGCGTCTCCGACCTCTGCTTGTGTCATGTCTGTCTCCCAAGCGACGATCTTGCTCGCGCTGAGACTGACATTCATAGTGTGGCTGTCTACCCTTCTCACGCGCACCCTCCGGCTGCAACCCTCCTCCACGGCGGAACACCCGACAGCCGTACCTCCAGCCGCTAGGCGAGGTAACCTGAGCTGTGGTTGCTCGACACTGTGCTGATCTCGGTGGCGTAAACTTGGGCTGGGAGCTTGGCAGAACACGCATCAGCATCCGCTCCCCGACGCTGATAGACTGGCATTTCCCCTGCTGCTGACTCCGTTGCCTAGCTGCTTTCCTCGGACAGTCACGGACGAAGTGCTTCCTGGACCCGCACCCGTAACAAGCTCCTCTGTAAGGCCGTTGTCTCCGGGCTAGGATAGCTGCTGCCACCTTCTCCGCCAGACAGTCAAGTTGTTCCTCCGTGAGTATCAGCGGCGTCGTCTCTTGGCGAACAACTGTCGTTACTGCGTCGACCTGGATAGTCCTGTTAGCTGCTGCCGTGGCTACGACTGGGGACTCAGTTGTCCCGTCCAGCCTTTTAACAGCTTTCAGGACGGTCTCCATCTTCGGGCTAGCTTCCCCTGCAACCCCGCCCGTGGGTAGAAAGTCGGTGAACTCGTCCTCATCGCTGTGTACCGGAGCACACACCTTCACCGTCACGGGCCGCTGCACACTTGCCTGTATCGCCGCCATCTTAGCCGTCAATTCGGCCAACTCCTGCGACAACTTCTCGAACGTCGGCTTGGTGCTTGCCATCCTACCTCCCAAGGTCGAGCCCCACGTTGGGCGCCAAATGTAACCCTCACTCAGTGGGGATGCTTTTACCCACTGAGGTGTTGTGGTTAAGACGGGCTGACCCTGAGATTAAGTACACACCGACACCGACAGTTGTTGTCCAGTACTCGTTTATTTACAGCATCGAGCCATGACGGCGATGCAACACAGTAGTACAAAACGAACTAGCCAAGATAAACCAAAAGATCCAAACAATCCAAAAGACCAAAAGATCAAAAGATCAAAAGATCAAAATAGAAAAAGAACTGTAGCCCTAAAACAAATGTAAAATAAAAAAGTTACATTCAGGACAACACCACGTGTAAGCTACAATATACACGGGTACAATAAATTATGTTTTCGGCCAGTACACAGTACTGCCAACAAGTACCAATAAGTAGTACTACAAAATAAATACTTAATTTAATACATCACCCTAACTAGTGTGCACATGCAGCACTAGCAGGAATACATAAGTAAGTATTTTAACAAACATAATTTAAATAACTACCTTCATTAGGTCTACATCTTGGTCCACAGACAGCAGCCTTGCGTGTGCGACACGACTAGGCACATGTCACATGACATGGAACACAAGTAATTTCGCTCACAAAAGCATAAAAAAACGTCAACAGTTCAGTTGCAGTCCCACAGGGGCCGCAACCCAATGAATAAAAACTTCATAGTTTTATCCCCCTTTGGCTGGTAACCATATGTGTTACATAAATATGACATACCACGTCTTACATGAATTGTAAATATAACAGACCACGTCTTACATGAATTGTAAATATAACAGACGATGTCTGACATGAATTGTAAATATGAGAGACCATGTCTGACATGAATTGTAAATATGACAGACCATGTCTGACATGAATTGTAAATATGACAGACCATGTCTGACATGAATTGTAAATATGACAGACCATGTCTGACATGAAACTTTATGACAGAACATGTCTGACATGAATGTTGTAAATATGACAGACCATGTCGGACATAAATGTTTGAAATATGACAGACCATGTCTGACATGAATTGTAAATATGACAGACCATGTCTGACATGAATTGTAAATATGACAGACCATGTCTGACATGAATTGTAAATATGACAGACCATGTCTGACATGAATTGTAAATATGACAGACCATGTCTGACATGAATTGTAAATATGACAGACCATGTCTGACATGAATTGTAAATATGACAGACCATGTCTGACATGAAACTTTATGACAGAACATGTCTGACATGAATGTTGTAAATATGACAGACTATGTATGACATGAATGTTGTAAATATGACAGACCATGTCTGACATGAATTGTAAATATGACAGACCATGTCTGACATGAAACTTTATGACAGACCATGTCTGACATGAATGTTGTAAATATGACAGACCATGTCTGACATGAAACTTTATGACAGACCATGTCTGACATGAATGTTATAAATATGACAGACCATGTCTGACATAAACTGTAAATATGACAGACCATGTCTGACATGAACTGTTTACACAGGGCGGTGGGCATGGAGCTAATTTCATAACTGCCTTGATATACAGCCGTAGAGGTCAAAGGGTCTCCAAAGTACCCCCCCCCCCCCCCCAAACACAGCTAACGTGACCCTTAATTATAATAAAACAGCGAAAATAATGCACCTTATGAACGCGAGACCGCTGAATTTAACACAGCGTCTATTCACCTCGTTGTTGGCAAGATAAAACACAAAGGTAGTAATACATTGCCATGATTGAGGAGGCACATTATAGTGTACCATTGGGGCACATTATAATGTACCACAGGGGCACATTATGGAGTACGACTGGGGCACATTATAGTGTACCACTGGGGCACATTATAGTGTACCACTGGGGCACATTATAGTGTACCACTGGGGCACATTATAGTGTACCACTGGGGCACATTATACTGTACCACTGGGGCACATTATACTGTACCACTGGGGCACATTATACTGTACCACTGGGGCACATTATACTGTACCACTGGGGCACATTATAGTGTACCACTGGGGCACATTATAGTGTACCACTGGGGCACATTATAGTGTACCACTGGGGCACATTATAGTGTACCACTGGGGCACATTATAGTGTACCACTGGGGCACATTATAGTGTAGGGGCACATTATACTGTACCACTGGGGCACATTATACTGTACCACTGGGGCACATTATACTGTACCACTGGGGCACATTATACTGTACCACTGGGGCACATTATAGTGTAGGGGCACATTATACTGTACCACTGGGGCACATTATAGTGTACCACTGGGGCACATTATAGTGTACCACTGGGGCACATTATAGTGTACCACTTGCGTACATTGTAGTGTACCACTGAGCACATTAAAATGTCGGGGTACATCTAGTTTGCGATTTTAATACCACCAAAAGAGTTTTTAATATTATGGTGAAATTAATTTCTGTTACAAAAGCTATGAATAATTTGTTTTAAGATACTATTCCAGGCTAAACGTAACGTAAATTTAAACCTCTCTCTGCAAATAAAAGGAATAATTTAATAGTTGAAAAAAAAAAACGGGAACTTGGTACAAGATGAATTTTTGTAGTAGACATGTTAGGTAAGGAGGCGACAGTACAGGTTGCGTCACCGTCGTTTTTTTTTTTAAAGATTGAATTAATTTAATTTTTTAATATCGCAACCTAGTAATGTAAAGGTTATATGTTATGTATAATGGATGCTATATTTTTAATAAAAGAGGCTACTATTAATATATAAAAAGTGGCCTAAATAATTTAAAGTAATTTTTTATTCAACCTTCACCTTATGATAAAGATACATGTTAAATAAAGCCAAGTTTCATTATTTTTAGCTTAAATAATTAATTAAGTAATTAATGACTCACGGGTTTGTATTTTAATTGATTCACCGCCACAGAATAGCAGGAGAAGTGAGGCCAACAGTGAGGGAAGCATCTTTATCTCTTTATATCTCTTTATATCTCTTTATATCTCTGTATCACCTTATCTCTCTATCTCTCTAGTCTCTGTAAAAACTTCAAAACGTTTTTTGTGGCCAGCAATGGAGGAAGTCACAGAAAAATCGTAACACTACCAAACATCATTAGTTCAGCTAACATCAGTAGGATTCATCTACACAGCTCTTAATTACCATTTATATCAGAAACTTGGCGTAAATCCCATGTGTTGACAGCTACCAACTATAAATGGAAACAATTAAAAATACGTTACTGAAAACGTTATTTAGATTAATTCTCAGGTAATTAAAAATTAACGAATTTTTAAATGGTCAAGTTCAGGCTTAATTAATAAGAGACTAAACAGCTATTATAATCAAATTCATTCTTAAAAATATAAATAATATTTGAACAAGAAAAGCTTTTATGAGTTAAAAATAAATATTCTAACCTTTTCCTAAAATACATTGTTTTGAATAAATCATATATCCAAAACTATTTTTTTTTACAACAGATACATTCCATTAAAATAGGTAATTAATGTAATATTAAAAAATACACATATCTAGTAATTAAACACACATGCAGTAAATTCCTACACAAAACTTATTAGAAGTAGGCCTATTCCCTAATTCACAAGACAATAATAAATCTCCCAAAACTTAATAGAAATCTTTTTTAATTCACAAGACAGGAATAAATCTCACAAAATGTAATAGAAATATTCCCTAATTCACACGACAGGAATATAGCTCACAAAACTAAATAGAAATATTCCCAGACCACCTACACAGGAATAAATCTCCCAAAACTTAATAGAAATATTTTTTAATTCATAAGACAGGAATAAATCTTCACAAAACTTGATAGAAATGTTCCCAGCCCACCAACACAGGAATAAATCTCACAAAACTAAATAGAAATATTCCTGACCACCTACACAGGAATAAATCTCAATACACACAGACTATCGTGCATGTCTTGTGTGCAAGACTTCTTAATGGCTGCTCATTTACATAATTTATGCAGAATGTATTTTAAGAACCTGTTTTTTCCTTATCTGATTATGTCATTAAACCTGCCACGACCCACAATTTTATTATAATTATAATTACGTCAGCAAGCCCCACCCCCTTTTCCCCATCTTTTACCACTTATTTTGTAAATATCATAACACCCCCACCCATACTGTGCATAGCGTACGACATCAAATTTGTGACAGAGATTAATTAGCACTCAAGAAGAAGGGCAGTACCGTCATGACAACGGGACGTCGCTCCTCGCTGTGTTAAATTAGAATCAGCTGGGGTGTGTGAATCTGGTGGCACAGGTAAAGCCTGATTGACAGTTGTTGGAGCTGGCGTGGGGTTGAATCTATTTTTTTATTTATTACATGCCAGGCTAGGCGTTTACGCAACATAAAAATTAAAATATATGAAATATGTATTTCAAGCAAACTGGAATGGTTAATTTTTTGGAGCTAGTACAATTAAAAATGGGTTGTGTTTTTAAGACAATAATGTTTTGCGATAGTATTTACACTTTAAAAGTAGATATTATTTAACTTCTTGATTCTAAGACGAACTACTTCAACGCGTTTTTACAACTTATTCTCTAAGACTAACTGCAGACCAGTCTTACAATTTAGCTAATAATAAAGGTGTTTGGTAGTTACAGGTAAACTACAGGTAAACTACAGGTAAACTAAAGGGAAACTAAAGGTAAACTACAGGTAAACTACAGTAAACTACAGGTAAACTAAATGGAAACTTCAGGTAAACTATAGTGAAACTAAAGGGAAACTTCTGGTGAACTACAGGTAAACTAAAGGTAAACTAAAGGTAAACTATTGGTAAAACTGGTAAATTACAGATAAATTACATGTAAATTACATGTAATTACATGTAAATTACATGTAAACTACAGGGAAACTACAGATAAACTACATGCAAATTACAGATAAACTACATGTAACTACAGGTAACTGCATCTCAAATGTAGGGAAAACGCAGGTAAAAAACTGGTAGCTACAGGTATTATTAACACGTCGACAAGGGAAGTGTGTTAGTTATAATACAATATTCTGTGGCTTAATCTAGTGGGCCATTAATAACTGTAATTACCATCTGTCCCTAAATCGTCAACCATCTTTACTTTATACACCACAAAACACCATTTCAAATATCATGCAACTTGTTTTGACGTCATCTATACCATTGAAGCTTTCCCATATACGTTTTTTTTTTAGGCCGATTACAGGGAGATAGTCCAAACAACCTATGTGTACATCCACGTATCTCAAGCAAAATTATAACTGTTGTGTTTGTACATATAACCGATTGTTGTTATATAGCGCAATAACTATGTGGTTATGTGTGGTCAAGCTGTAGTGTAGTTAGGGTTCGAATATATGGCTGGGGTTAACAAGATAGAAGGCAGCTAAGATTCGGTATTCAGTTTTTGTCGATGTGTATTAAAGTACATTTTCAAGCTTGATTTTCTTAAGCATAAATGAGAAGACTTGTATCTGTTTTGTCGATGTGTATTAAAGTACACTTTCAAACCTGATTGTCTTAAGCCTAGATGAGAAGAATGGTGTCTGTTTTGTTGATACAGGTAAACAAGCGATTGTGTGGTCAGCAATGTTTTAAGCCGTGTTTCAATACATGGTTTTAAGCCATTATGTTGGTCATGTTGAGAGCCATGTTTTAGGCAATAATGTTGGCCATGTTGAGAGCCATGTTTTAGGCCATAATGTTGGCCATGTTGAGAGCCATATTTTAGGCCATGTTTCGGTACATAAGCTAAGCCATACTGTTGGCCATGCTGAGATCGGGCAGTTGACTTGAGAAGTACGATGGGCATAGTTTGGGCGTAGGTTGGGTGTAGGTTGGGCATAGGTTGGGCATTAGGTGCTGGCATAAGGTGTGTGTTATGTTCGGGCTATGAAGGGCATTATTTGGGCATATAACAGTACACCTGTATATAAAACACTCGCAAATATATTCTGTATTATACATTTTACCAGTACAACACATACACAAACGTGTTGTGTAACATACAGGATACCAGTAAAATATATACACAATCATACTCCGTACCATACAGTTTACAAGTGTAGTATGTAAACGAACAGTTTATCAGTATAGCATATGCACAAACATAATCTGTAACTTACAGTTTACAAGTACAAAAAATACACAAACATATTCACAAACATAGACTTAGAAATAATAACAACATGCAATGAAAACATGTAAGTAACCCTTATATACAACATCACCTATGCGAATAATCAAAAGACCCAACACACATTTATGAATATCATGAACATATAAAACACACATAAAAGAAAATGGCTTCTTTTCTTCCCAACGAGAGACGCTGGAAGCACACAAAGAGGTCAAATCCTCTCAGCCCGTACCTGGGCTATAGACGAGGAGATCACGTGTTGCCCGTGTTTCGTGATTCTCTCTCTAGACCAGTGGTCCTTAGCCTGAGTTCCAGCGAACCTTATGGGGTTCGGTGAGTCAGTCCCAGGGGTTCGGCGGAGGTCAATACACACTCCAAACTCATGGTTCACGATCGGATTTTGCCACTGTGGACGATAAAACTATGGCGAAGGGTTCGGTGAATGCACGTAGGAAACTGGTGGGGTTGGGTATCTTTAAAAAAGTTAAGAACCCCTGCTTTAGAACTTTGCTGGCATAGTCCTAAGGCTAAGAAAATGTCACTTAATAAAACATTTATATGCAGACCATATCCACAACATACATACATGACTAAAACCTAACATACAGTATATACGTGGAGACGATGAACGTACTAACACTATTCAAACCAAACGACATACAATCTTTAGATCGAACTCAAAGTAAAAATTAAATTTTTTTTTTGTTCCGCATTTCTAATTGCCACACGTGTCAGAAAGTATGGGTCACGCAGTGATCTTTGTCTGGACATGTAGTGACCCCTGTCAGTAGCGTGACTTTGTCCTGGTCCTACGGATTACCCCTGTCCCCCCTCCCCCACACACCTGGCGTGCATGCAGCGAGCATTCAATCCTACGTGTTGTCTCGCTTAGCTACACAGGGACATACACATTAATAAACACTTTGAACCTGTCTACTCATTGAAATCTTTTGTCGTTAGCTTTATTTTAACAAGGCACGTACGAAATTGCTTATAATATTTCGACCAATCAAATCAGAGCGATGTTGTAGTTGACTGGCCAGTTTCGACTATAAAAAGGGGAAAAGTTTTAGTCAGATCGACATCCTCCCTCCAATCAGCAATTTGACAACTCAACCTCAGGTAAGGCAATTCAGTGCTCAGTTAAATATTTGAACTCACATTTTGTTTTATTTGCTTAACTTCGGCGTTAGTTCGAGAAATTTCTGAGTTGTTCTAAATATTTAACATATTTTATTTCATTTTCTCATATTTAACTTTACCTCGGAAAAGTTCCTATTTACCACGGTCTTTATGTTGTTGCCAAAATAATTTTTTAAAAACAAACTGAGATAGTTTCAAACTCTTATACCGCATAAATTAGCATACAAAAAATTATATATACGCATGCATTACTTAGTTAACGAGTTGATATTGCTTTTTTTTTTAATTTTAAAAGTGCATTTTCTAAAAAATTGTGAATGCATGTGCAATCATTTATATTCCGACTTTAAAGGACACTTCGGAATGTTTTTGTCAACTGTTTAAAGCAGCTAAAGTTAGGTATTAAAATAATGTACTACTAGAAGTAAACATATTTTGTAAGTTTTTGTCATAAAATGAATGTGTTTAAACTAACATTGACAAAACTGACACAAATATGCTAATGAGATGCATCTAATTGCCTGCATCTTAGAGCAGAGGCTATTAATTACCAGGTTTCTTTGAAGGAAGACAGCTAAACATGCCTGGATGAATTTAGTTAGAGGTTAACTTAGGCCAAAAAGTATTGAGAAAGATTTAAGTCGATGAATGGCGTATAGCGTAATGTGATTGGAGTGTAGATAGTTTACTAGACAAAACCTGTGTTGAATTTACCAATGCAATTTACACACTCATTGATTAGATTTTTCATTGCTCATTTATACAAGCTTGTTTAAACTGCGAAAAGTATAAAGAAATGACCATTGCCATATTTTATAAAAGAAATTATGTAAATTTGTATGTTGTCTAATTAAAACCCGAAAGGCAAACATCTTTAAGCAAAAACGAAACTTAACAGCCTTATGTTTTTAGTTTGTTAACAGCTTTAAAAAAATAATCTGTATGCCTTTCCTCAGATAACAGAAGATGAAATCCTTCACCATTGCATTCCTTCTGGTCATTTTTGTTGGTGAGTTTTGTTTAACATTATACCCAAGGGCTAGCTCTAGTTTAACATTATACACTAGAGCCAGCCCTAGTTTAACATTGTACACTAGAGCCATCCCTAGTTTAACATTATACACTAGAGTTAGCCCTAGTTTGATGAACTATTCTGCCAAAGCCTCTGTAATCCTCTGAACCCTCCAAGTACTGTTTCATGCTTTTAGTTTTCTGTCTCCAAATATTCAATCTTTAATCTAAACATCTGTCCTCTAAACATTCAACAACCAAAATCTTCGACTCTCTAAACATTCAATCATTAACCTAAGTATACAATCATTCACCTAAACATTATGACCCTTCAACCCTCATCCTTAAATCTAAACTCCCCAACTACTGTTCTATCCTTCTAATCCTCTATCCATAAACCCTCATCCTTAAATCTAAACCTCTCAACTACTGTTCTATCCTTCTAATCCTCTATTCATAAACCCTCATCCTTCAATTTAAACTTCCCAACTACTGTTCTATCCTTCCAACCCTGCATCCATAAACCTTCACCCTCTAACCACCCCACCTCCCCTACCACCCTCTAACCACCCCACCTCCCCTATCACCCTCTAACCACCCCCACCTCCCCTATCACCCTCTAACCACCCCACCTCCCCTACCCCCAGTGAGTATGGTCCTGGTATCTGACGTCGCTGAAGCCAAATGCAAGAGCAGCAGTGGTGGGCTGACCTCGGCCCTGGCGTTACTTATCGCGTCTGGCGCCCTCGCCCCACCCGCCGCCGGTGGTGGCATTGCTCCCGGAAAATAATTCCTCGGCGATGGCAACCAAACACGGTAACACAAGCTTCTTAATTAACTTCATTAATTACTATGGTTAATTACTATGGTTTCTAATTCAAATTTTTGTAACTAAAAAAAAATCCAAAGTACATTTAAAAAATTAAGGTTTTTAATTAATCGCAATCAAGTGTCGTTAATATAATTTTATAATTTCCTGTTTAATTTTGTTTATTTTTTTTTCTCACAGAACTGTAACAGCAGCACCGCAACCTGTGAGAGAGAACAACAACGATGAAGACGTACAACCACTGAAAACCTACCTGCCTCTCACAGTTGTGTGTGTTGCTGATGTATGAATGTGCAACAACTGAATAAAGTGTTATAAATGAGTAAAATAACGCGTTTTTTAAAAATCTGTTCTTGAAGTTGGTTGAGTGCTAGATTGTTGTTTTTCATTAGCTCACGAGAAAATGGAGTTGGTCAATATGTTGATCTTTGAGATTTAGAATGAGCAGCTTTGAAACTAACGGAAAGTTTCAGTGATGTTAGCTCAAGCGAGAACGTCTTGCGGTAAAATCTACAAAGTTATAAGAGTAACCATAAATCGGATACTTACAAAGTTATAAGAGTAACCATAAATCGGATACTTACAAAGTTATAAGAGTAACCATAAATCGGATAGTTACAAAGTTATAAAAGTAACCATAACTCTAAACAACCGCCTTCACTGGGAAAAATTTAAAAATATATAACCAGGCTAACTCTCGCTCACTCACAATGAATATTATTCTTAAAAAGCCATTGGATAAAAAAAAATAAACAGGCAGATGAAGTAGAGTTCATCTATTTCTGCAGCCTTATAATACGAATGTAAAGAAATAATTGACTGGAATAACTAAATCTTCTAGTTAACACACACCACTATACACCACACCTGGTTAAAATCTGCATGTTTCTGTCAAAAATTACCTGTGGCTCAGTAGATAAGGTGACATCAAGTGAGCTATGTTTTCCAAGTAGTCTTAAACTTTAGCCACAAAACAATAACTACACAATAATTAACGCTAAGAAGTCAGGTTTATCAATATAAATTAATTACATTGTTATTTTATTGCTTAAAATTTTTGTTACAAAGTGGTAAATGTGACAATTAGAAATATATATTACAACAGTTTAGCATTTCATTTATACAACATATTTGGCTGCCAGTTTGAAAATAAAAATCCATTCAGACAATTGATTAAAACATGAAAATGGTGATGACGTCATTTTAACTCTGCTAAAAACTTCATCGAGAGTTCTTCAAAAGCCTGAAAAATAAAATTCAACTAATTAGGTTGTAATTAAATATTTGACAAAATGTAAAGACTGCTGCATTTATCACTCGTAATTAATATCTTGTTTTCTTAATAAAAACAAATAATTCTGGTATACACATTACAAATAACCTTGTTTTTCCTACTATAATATTCATAGGAACAATACTAATTTACGTATTAACTTTTTAAACCAGTTGGTAAACCTTTCTTATCTATTTATTTTTATTGGATTTAACAGATTATATAATTTAAAAAAAAATATTTCAAGGGCAATAAGCATTATAATTACAAGAAAGATTACTGTATTGAATTATTTCCCCTGAGTCGAAAATCTAATAATTTGCATTTGGTACTTAAAATATTGAGTATGAAATTATTTTTAAAATCAAAATACCGTGGTAATATTAAGAAAAATAACAGCTGATAAAGCAAGAACTATATTCCTCACCTCAATTTGTGCCAGTGTGTTCGGGTTGACCTCTCTCTTCGTGGATGGCGCTCTGGAACTCAACCCGTTTTTCTTGCCAGAGGTCAGGGCCATTTTGTTCTGGTCCCCGCCCCTGGGCGAGTGGGTCACGGAGTAGCGTCCCGTGGACTTGCTCAGGTAGGACGTGTCACTGTCTGCACTGGACTGGTGCGGGAGGGAGGGGTAGGGGGACTGTAGGAGCGAGGGGTAGGGGGACTGCTGCAGCAGGGAGGGGTAAGGGGACTGCTGCAGCAGTGAGGGGTAGGACGCCGACAAGGCCAGCCTGGACTGGAAACTCTCCAGGCTGTTTAAAGAGTTGGACAGACTGGAGTCAGCGCTCTCCAGGCTCTTGGGCTGTTTGATCAACAAGGTGCTGTGTTTCTTCCGGCTGGGCAAGGTGCTGGTGGAGACCCGGGGATCGGTCCTGAAAGAGTCCGGCGGCGCTGGAATGTCGGTGCCGTCAAGCATGAATGACACTTTACCGTTGGGTTGACCGTTGTTGTTGGTCATGTCAATCACATCCGGTGTCAGCTCTGAAAGCTGATTGGTCGAGGCGGAGAGCGATGTTTTCACTTTATCCGTTGGGGGGCTTGAAGACTTTTTGACGCGGCTCCAGTTGGCTTTTGCGAAAGTTCGGTGTGCCAGATTTTGAAAACTGGACTTTAAGCTCGTTGTTCGGTTGATGTCTTTCTCTTTGGACTTGGTCGTGTCGCTGTCGAAGTTGTACAGACTCGTGTGCTTGGTGTCTGTGGCGAGGGTTGAAACTTGAGCGTTTTCCGCGGAGTGACGCTGGGCTAGTTTCTTATGCACGTTCTCTGTGAAGTCTGTCTCCCCCGGGCTGGGCACCCCGTGGGAGGTGATGCACGTGTCCAGGGCTTGTAGAACAGACGACAAAGATAAGGCCTGCTCCTCAAGGTCAGGTCTGTGACCTTGATTGTTATTATGGCCTATCACCAGGTCGGGTTTTTTACGACCGAAAACTGTCTTTTTTTCTTTGGGCGAAACGGCTGCGGCTCCTTCGATCTCCTTTCTGATCACACTCAGCTGGGGAAAAAAAAACATCGTATAAGACTTGTCACTTAATCTTCTGTTTATTATTCATTCTTATTTTTTAATGTTGGAAGGTATTCCCTCTAACACAATTAAGTATACGTGACAACTTGTTATGTGCCATATATGCCATTGACTCCAATTTCAGCCTGTTATGCTTTTTAGATTTGCTTCCATAGCTTTGCCCAACCAAGAACAAACTACAAGGAAGCAGTTGTTTGATTTTAGAGTTGTCTCCACTAGAGGAGTTGCTACCCTCATCTGCCCGGGGGTTCGAACTCGAGACTTTACGGCTTAGCAACCATGAGCTTTACCGACTCGACCACGGCGACCGTAATCGTGGCTCACTGTCCGTCAGAGGGATTTAGATGTATTCTAACTTTGCTACACAAGTGTCATACACCAACTAAACAGTGCAACAACTTCACAAGGTGAAGCTGTAAAATTGCTATTTAAAAATGACGTAGCCTATAATTCCACTTGTAACACACACAAAAGTGTAGGTAATTATAAAATGTCAGTTGTTTAAAATTATCAAATCCATTGAAAAGTGCTCGCTGAATATTCAATCAACCTAATTTATAAACTTGTTTTTTTTTTTTTTATAAAGTTCTATAAGAACAGGTGGTTTAGATGAGTATGCAATGCAAAAGGTCAAAATGTATAACAATTTGTCAAGCTGTAGCTTTAAAACAAAACGTTGGTGGTGGGGGCAGGATTCCTGTGTTGTTGTTTTTTTATTTGCCATAGATGAAATCGAAATCTATAAAAAAAAAAATTCACAACGGAAATTTTAAAAGAAAAAAAAAATGGGTGGTTGTTCTAGAATTTTTTTATATTTAAATTCCTAACACAACAACAGAATGTACACGAGAAATACAACAACAGAATGTACACGAGAAATACAACAACAGAATGTACACGAGAAATACAACAACAGAATATACACCAGAAATACAACAACAGAATGTACACTAGAAATACAACAACAGAATGTTCACTAGAAATACAACAACAGAATGTACACGAGAAATACAACAACAGAATGTACACGAGAAATACAACAACAGAATGTACACGAGAAATACAACAACAGAATGTACACTAGAAATACAACAACAGAATGTACACTAGAAATACAACAACAGAATATACACGAGAAATACAACAACAGAATGTACACGAGAAATACAACAACAGAATGTACACTAGAAATACAACAACAGAATGTACACTAGAAATACAACAACAGAATGTACACGAGAAATACAACAACAGAATGTACACTAGAAATACAACAACAGAATATACACGAGAAATACAACAACATAATGTACACGAGAAATACAAGAACAGAATGTACACGAGAAATACAACAACATAATGTACACGAGAAATACAACAACATAATGTACACGAGAAATACAACAACAGAATGTACACGAGAAATACAACAACAGAATGTACACTAGAAATACAACAGAATGTACACTAGAAATACAACAACAGAATGTACACGAGAAATACAACAACAGAATGTACACTAGAAATACAACAACAGAATATACACGAGAAATACAACAACATAATGTACACGAGAAATACAACAACATAATGTACACGAGAAATACAAGAACACTGCTGATGATGTGGTGACTCAGCAGCTAATTAATTAATTAATTAACCTTTTACCTTGATTTGTGCAGACATACGTCTCTGCTTTAGCCTGGTCAGTGTACAGATCCGGTCACTCACATCTGTGGGGGATGTCCCCTGGGAGGACCCCAGGGAGGACCCCAGAGAGGACCCCAGTGTGGGAGAGGAGGACCTATAGTCAACGTCCATGTTCTACAAGAGGAAATATGGAATCTTTTAATACGATGCAACAACGACGATAAAGACAAATACAAAAAGACAACATTCGATATAATGCATTGCTGTTCTGATACACAATTGAAATAAAATACTTAAAAAAAACTTTTTAAAAAACCACGTTTTTCTTGTGGACTAAAAAGTAGAAAATAAATTTTCATACATTTGATGACAAAAAACGTGGGTACGTTCACCATCAAATTTCCCGACCCATCTGCCCGACCCACGTTTTTTGTCATCAAATGTATGAAAATTTATTTTCTACTTTTTAGTCCACAAGAAAAACGTGGTTTTTTAAAAAGTTTTTTTTAAGTATTTTATTTTCTCCTTTTTAGTCCGTTGCTACACATGAAAAACGTGTTTTTTAAAAAAGTTTTTTATATAGTTTATTTTCTACTTTATCTAATGACTTGATTAAGTATGAATTGACTAAGTGTTTATAAATACACGGACTAAAAAAATCTTGAGCGACCAGGATTCGAACCTGGGTTGTCGCGGCCACAACGCGAAGTACTAACCACTATACGATCACGGCCAGCGCGCTCACATCGATTGGGGCCGAAGTAACTGTGTCAACAAGCCTCCAGTCTTGTCGGTATCTTTAGAAATCATGTCCTCAATTTTATGGTCCTTTGGGCGTAATTAAATTAAGCTAATTACGGTCTCTAATTGCTAGTTTTTATGATTGCATCTGAAATTGTTAGGCGAAAGTAACCTGCATGCCAAATTTCAGATCTATAGAGCAATCAGAAGTGGGCTAATTTTCGATGTCAATTTTAACAACAAACACATCCACGCGAAGCTGAGTTAATAAAAACGTGTTAAAAAGAATATTCTGTTTCCTCTAATATCGATATAATAAGAAATAAAATATAAGTAACAGCTAAATAGAGTTAGAAATTTCATTTTTAAATTGTTAATTATTTTAATTAGGTAATGTACAACACGGTTGCAGCAGCTAAGAGATAATAAAGTTTGCTCATCAAATTATAATTTATTTTTCCAATTAGGAAGCTGCTAAAATCTAACGTCTAAATGCACCCGTTAATTTAGTCAGGTCTTTTGGATACTTCACTAACTATCACACACGTTTAATTTTTTACTGCACAAGCTAAAGTGATACAATAGGACTGATACTGCACTAATTAACCCCTTACCTTATTGCTGTTACTGAACTAATTAACCCCAAACCTTACTGCACTAATTAAGCACATACATCAATTTTGTTACTGCACTTAGTAACCCCACACCTTACTGCACTAATTAAGCACATACATCAATTCTGTTACTGCACTTAGTAACCCCACACCTTACTTCTGTGATTCATTGCATGCCTTACTGCACTCGCCCACCCCACACCATACTGCCCTCATTAACCCCACACCTTACTCAACTATTTAGACCCACACGTCAGTGCACTAATTAACCTCTACCTTAAGACTATTCCTAGCCGCCTGCATCTTCTCAAGCTCTGTCTTCTGTCTGAGCACCTCAGCTAAAAGTTTTTCCTTCACCGTTTGGGCAGAAGACACAGGACTGGTCCGTTTATCTACAGCTGAGGGTGAGGAGAGGAAACAAATGTTATCTTCTGTACAAAAGTTGACTGGTTTAATCTTCAGATGATGTCTGCTTAGTGTGTTGACATTTTCATACGGTTTAGTAAAACGGTACGTCGTCGTCGAATGGTAGAGCGTTTGGACACTAGCCCGAAGATCTCGAGTTTTGATCTCGGTTCGGCTTGTAACTGTAGGACATCGCTGTGTCCTCCTAGCTCTGATGGTAAAGGTGGTTGGGCGTATTGCTGACCACATTATCTCTTCATATATCGAGGTCAAGAAACTTATGAACTCTACTTCATCTGCCATATGGATCGCTAGGTCTAAACAAAAACTTTCAAGGAAAACAGTTTGTCGCGTTTATCCAAAGAGTGCTATCATTTTGTTTATAGCTTAATAGTTTTAGTTCAGTGACCTTGCTGTATACTAGGTTGTTATTGCTTGTGGGTTTTTTCGTTAAAATGTAACTTTTTTGTTGTTGATGAAAAACGTACGATATTCCTCTCTATGCATGGGAAAATATAGGGTATCGCTTATTTTATTTCTGTATCACAAAATAAATAAGTGCATCAAAATCAAATATAAGGACAGGATCGGCAGATTGGAGAAGGTGAGAAGAACAGACAAACGACCCTCTTCTTGTCACTAGAATTTGAACCAAACGTTCTCCCCCAGGAACCAACCTCCCCCCCCCCCCACAGGAACCAAACGTCCCACACCCCTGTACCAACAGGTGGAAGAGAGTGAGATGACCAACTGACAACACTCTCACCCCCCAGGAAACAAACGTCCCCCCCCCCAGGAACCAAACGTCCCCTTACCCCTCCCCCCACCCCCCAGGAACCAAACGTCCCCCAGGAACCAAAACTCCCCTCCCCAGGATAAAAACGTCCCCTTACCCCCCCCCCCCCACCCTCCCCCCGAAAAACTCCCCCCCCCCCCTCCTTGTACCAACTCACTGTTATGACCGCTAGGCACCAGGTCCCTGACGTCCGCCGTGTCCACCCTCAGAGATTCCAGACGTGACCGTAGGGCCGTGTACCATTGGAACATCTCGTCACGTGACTCGAGGGCCACCACCACATTGATGTAGTCCTAATGGGAGACATTGGATTCATTACATAATTAATTAGTTGATTCATTGCATAATTAATTAGTTGATTCATTTTATGCCTTTTACAGTTAATCCTAACTTTATTGTCGTAATTAAATTCTAGTTGTTTTTGAACCATTTATACTATTGTCATGTTTGAATTTAAATTAAAATCTACTTTTTAGCGCAATTTCCATACTGGCAATTGCGATTATTAATTCGTTATTTCTGGATGGATGGATGTGTGTTCGCAGCTTTAAGTCGTATCACCTCCTCAACGAAGCAATATTGAGGACTACTTCCAAAAGCAATTATGCTAAGCAAGTTCCGAGGATGATTGTGGGCCAAAAAAATCCCGGAATTCCTTCCTGGATTTCCCGGAAAAGCCAAAAAAACTCGAAAAAATGCAGTTTCTGGTCCATATCTCGGCAACCAGACCACTTAGCGACTTGAAACATTTATCAATCGATTCCTGCCATAAATTAGAACAATATTGCCGAATAAAGTTTTCAAAAATATCCTTTCGTTCGGTCACAAAAAATTAATTAAGGAAATTGCGCTTAAATTGTCACTAGACTTTTTATTAACTTGTTTAGTAGTAAATAGATCTACTTTAAGGTGCTGTGATGGAAACAATTTTTATTTTAAGAATCGTGTACAGGGTACACGGGCAGGAAGTGTTAGGATTTGAATCTTTGTTGTTGTTTTTAAGGTAGTTGGAGTGCACAATCATAAGTAAAGTTAAGATTAGAGTCAATATGGCTTGGGAGGTTGTGTGTGTGTGTGGAAGGGGGGGGGGGCAAACATAAGTAAAGTTAAGATTAGAGCCAATACTGTTTGCGAGGTGTGTGTGTCTGTGGGGAGGAGGGGGGGGGGGGAAGTTGGAGTACAAACATAAGTAAAGTTAAGATTTAAGCCAATATTTTACGGGGGGGGGGGGGGGTTGGAATACACAATCCTTAGAAAAGTTAAGATTCGAGTCAATACTTTAAGGGAGGTGAGGGTGGGGGTAGTGGCTGGGTACAAAAAGCATTTTAAAAAGATTCGAACCTTGTGCTCCAGCTTCAGAACGAATCTTCTCCCAGGAAAACTGTCGACCAACTGAACCACCTCGTAACCTTTGAGGTCGATGACCTCCAGTGAGATCCTGTCCTCGGGCCGAGCGTAGCACCACAGGCAGTCGTCCCTTAGCACACACCAATACCTGGGGGTGGGGGGAGAGAGAGAATTGCAAGTTGATGACGTCACACGTCACGTGATAATAAAGCGTTTAATTAAACTCTTCAAATTCACAGCAGTCTTTGTGGTGTCAGTATTAAACAGCCCGCCCCTTAACTCAAGCCTCAAACAATCACCCCCGCCCCCTTAACTCAAGCCTCAAACAATCACCCCCGCCCCACCAAATCAAGCCTGAAACAATCACCCCGCCCCTTTATCCCAAGCCTCAAACAATCACCCCTCCCCCTCACACCCGCCCCCTTAACTCAAGCCTCAAACAATCACCCTAGCCCCCCCCCCAACTCAAGCCTCAAACAATCACCCCTCCCCCCCCCCACACCCGCCCCCTTAACTCAAGCCTCAAACAATCACCCCCGCCCCACCAAATCAATCCTGAAACAATCACCCCGCCCCTTTATCCCAAGCCTCAAACAATCACCCCTCCCCCCACACACACACCCGCCCCCTTAACTCAGGCTTCAAACAATCACCCTAGCCCCCCCCCCCCCAACTCAAGCCTCAAACAATCACCCCGCCCCCCCCCCCCCCCCAACTCAAGCCTCAAACAATCACCCCGCCCCCCCCCCCCAACTTAAGCCTCAAACAATCACCCCCACCCCACCAACTAAAGCCTGAAAAAAAATCGCCTCTCCCCCATAACTCAGGCCTAATACAATCATAACCTCCACCCTCCTTGAATAGTGTAACGTAGAGTGAGCTTCTTAAATAACAATCCAACTCCTTGTAAGAAGAGAAAATTTGTTATCTAAATTTAGAAGTTAAGGAAATTCCCGAATGTAAAAAATCTTGAGTAATTGTTTTTTTTTTTCAACAAGTGGTATTCGATCTCGATTTTGTCGACTATGAAATGTGGTAAGTAAGTTACATGTTTTGAAACAGTGCATGCTTTGGTCAAATGCTCATTTGATACTTTAAAAAAATATATACTGGACAATTCAGGTATAAAACCACATTATCTTTCAACTGCGAGAATTAAATTTAAAAAAAAATTAAAAGTAAATGCCAGAAAAAAAAAAGGTTGTAACTGAGGATTTCTTGTAGAAAGCCCACACCACGGCAAACTTACCTGTTCCATTTCTCAGCATAGCCAAGTTTCTCCAGGTAACCTTGGTTTAATACCTGGCCGTCTAGACGGCCGACCTGTTGCTCCATCCGATCAGAAGGTTCGATTAATGTCGTCTGCTGGGGTTTTGGCGCTAAGTTAGGTTCTGTCCCTTGTGGCAGACTGGGCATGGCATTGTTCTGTAGAACAAAATGGGATGATTGTGATAAATTGTTCGATAGAACAAAATGGGATGATTGTGATACATTGTTCTGTAGAACAAAATGGGATGATTGTGATACATTGTTCTGTAGAACAAAATGGGATGATTGTGATACATTGTTCTATTGAACAAAATGGGATGGTTGTGATACATTGTTCGATAGAACAAAATGGGATGATTGTGATACATTGCTCTAAAGAACAAAATGGGATGATTGTGATACATTGCTCTATAGGAGAAAATGGGATGATTGTGATACATTGTTCGATAGAACAAAATGGGATGATTGTGATACATTGTTCTGTAGAACAAAATGGGATGGTTGTGATACATTGTACTGTAGAACAAAATGGGATGATTGTGATACATTGTTCTGTAGAACAAAATGGGATGATTGTGATACATTGTTCTGTAGAACAAAATGGGATGATTGTGATACATTGTTCTGTAGAACAAAATGGGATGATTGTGATACATTTTTCTATAGGAGAAAATGGGATGATTGTGATACATTGTTCGGTAGAACAAAATGGGATGATTGTGATACATTGTTCTGTAGGAGAAAATGGGATGATTGTGATACATTGTTCTGTAGAACAAAATGGGATGATTATGATACATTGTTCTGTAGAACAAAATGGGATGATTGTGATACATTTTTCTATAGGAGAAAATGGGATGATTGTGATACATTGTTCTGTAGAACAAAATGGGATGATTGTGATACATTGTTCGATAGAACAACATAGAAATTGTGTGGTTCTCTATAGGAGAAAATGGGATGATTGTGATACATTTTTCTATAGGAGAAAATGGGATGATTGTGATACATTGTTCTGTAGAACAAAATGGGATGATTATGATACATTTTTCTATAGGAGAAAATGGGATGATTGTGATACATTTTTCTATAGGAGAAAATGGGATGATTGTGATACATTGTTCGATAGAACAAAATGGGATGATTGTGATACATTGTTCTGTAGGAGAAAATGGGATGATTGTGATACATTGTTCGATAGAACAAAATGGGATGATTGTGATACATTGTTCTGTAGAACAAAATGGGATGATTATGATACATTGTTCTGTAGAACAAAATGGGATGATTGTGATACATTTTTCTATAGGAGAAAATGGGATGATTGTGATACATTGTTCTGTAGAACAAAATGGGATGATTGTGATACACTGTTCGATAGAACAACATAGAAATTGTGTGGTTCATCGTTCTGTAGAATAATATGCAATGTTTAAGATATATTATCCTACGGAACAAAATAGAATGATTATAACGTATTTTTCTACAGAGCTGTTCAGAACAAAAGAGAATTTTGTACCGACAAACCCCCGAATGTTATGGTGTATGTAAATCGACTTATGACATGTGACTTGCACGTAACGGTGGAGATAGACCATGACATATGATGTATGCCACATACGTTATATTTCATGACGCATCAGACATACCGGGGTGAATATTACATGCCAAAAGACATACATTATGGCTATAACCCTGGCACTATCAAATACAAATCCGCCTCTGGTAATTTCCGTTTTACCCCCGACACTCTAAAGTACCATCCGACACTGTTGAGTTCCGTTTTACACCCGGCACTATAAAGTACAAATCCGCCACTGTCGAGTTCCGTTTTACCCCAGACGCTATAAAGTACCATCCGACACTGAATTCAATCAATGCCAAATGTCAAGACCCCGCCCACGACAATAATTTTTTTGCACATCTTAAACCTGATTTAATGGCCAAATACCACCGTCTCGGCCAAACCTCAGATTTTTTATCTGGCAATTAAAAGTTTACATTTTTATTTCATCTCCTGTGATAAGAATTTAATGGCATTAATTTAAATAGAGGGTGTAGATCAGTGGTCTTACACTGTTGTATGCTAAGGCTGTTTTAACATCGTATTGTCACTTGGTAAACATTAGATCATGTTGATGGGTCCTTGGGGTAGGTAGGAATAATAATGTGGAAGTATGGATAAGCAAGGCATAGATAGGCGGGGATAATAAGATGGAAGTATGGATAAGCAAGGCATAGATAGGCGGGGATAATAAGATGGAAGTATGGATAAGCAAGGCATAGATAGGCGGGGATAATAAGATGGAAGTATGGATAAGCAAGGCATAGATAGGCGGGGATAATAAGATGGAAGTATGGATAAGCAAGGCATAGATAGGCGGGGATAATAAGATGGAAGTATGGATAAGCAAGGCATAGATAGGCGGGGATAATAAGATGGAAGTATGGATAAGCAAGGCATAGATAGGCGGGGATAATAAGATGGAAGTATGGATAAGCAAGGCAGAGATAACAGAGGATTTTTTTTTTAACATAGACCTAGTTAAAACACATTTGTTAAAGTTTCTGCATTAAGTTCACAAGAGAAATAAAGAATTAAAAAAAAAAGAAATAAAGTTTTGAATTATATTGTGAGAATAGAACTTGAACAAGACGAATATATTAAAGAAAGATCCCACCCATTACGTGTCATGCAACACCAGACAGAACGCAGACGACTGATTTTTACGATAAAATCCTCTTAAAGAAGTTAGGTTAAGAATCCCGTACGCATAACGCCGTCTCTCGCGTGGTTTCATATTTGTTTATAAACAGAGTTCTCGGCCTTCGGTCAGGAAGTGGCTGTTACAACATGTGCAGTTGTTGTATGAATAAGAGGAGGGGGTGGGGAGAGGGAAAAGGGTCAGAGGCGGATTTGGGAGGGGGGAATGGAGGATTTGTCCGTTGTTTTAGCAAGCGTGTACACACTAAACACGAAAGTCAACAGAGAGTGTCTTTCTTGGTTATGGTAGGACGAGTATTTTAGAAGGGGAGGGGGGGGGGGGATCACGTCTGTCACATATGAATAATATTAGTAGAGTTTTCTCCATCATTATCATCATCATCCTCCTCATCAACATCATTATCATCGTCAATATCCTCATCGTCATCATCCTCATCATCACCATTCTCATCATCATCATCCTCCTCATCATCATCATTATCATCTTCATCACCACCATCATCATCATCATCATCATCCCCATTATCATCATCACTATCCTCATCATCATCATCGCCATCCTCGTCATCCTCCTCCTCCTCCTCATCATCATCCTCATCATCACCATCATCATTACCATCATCATCATCATCCTCCTCATCCTCATCATCATACTCATCATCCTCATCATCATCCTCATCATCATTATCTTCATCTTTATCGTGATCATCTTTTCCATTTCGTCCCTAAGAACCACGGGCAGTCTGCGTTTCCCTAACGCGAGTCAGGTACCCATTAGAGCTGAATAGACTCAGGTAGTCCTAACTCTTGACCCCCGTGTAACGACCGTAAGGCAGGGGTCGGCAACCTTTTGAGACGAAAGAGCCAAAATTTACAATGTACAACATTCCCCGGGTTTTTTAAGAGCCACTAACACATTTATGTCATTAGTATATGTGTTTAGTATATATATAAATATAAACCTAAACAAATATTATACTATATATATTATTTTAAATACATAGCTTTGAATATATTAGATAATCTCATTTGAATTTGTGTTGAGAGGATCTACTATGTAAGTCAGAGTACTTGCATTTGTTTTGAATAGCTCAAATCTCTCAGTGAAAACATCCTTCATTTTGTTTATATTAATGCTAAAGTGATTGTATAGTAGAATTGGCTTCATAACGATATTTTTTTTTTAGATTTTTCGTAATTAAGTAATTTACCGCTCACCATGTATTCAACAAAAAAAGTTTTGTTTTTTTTTCGAAACAAACCACTTCTTCAAGCAAGACATAGGCTAGATTTTCCTTTCAGTTTTTCACTTAGCTGGTTTAGTTTCTTTGTGATATCCACTATGATGTTGAATGTTTCAATTCGAAATGGACAATGTAATAGGAAGTACATTGAGATAGGGAGTAACTAAATATTCTAATACAATAGTGAGTGTTTATTGTTTATAACTATTCTTATATCGTTTATTACCGAGTGTTGCAGACTAATATTTTTATGAGTTTTGGAAATAAAATAAAATATTATTAATATTTTGCATGGAGCTGAAGAGCCGCAACTGGACACCAAAAGAGCCGCATGCGGCTCGCGAGCCGCAGGTTGCCGACCCCTGCCGTAAGGAGATGACCATCATACTATGCTCTGTTGTTAAAATATAGGGATTTTAATAATCAACTGGTATAATAATTCATAAGAAAAATTTCACCATAAACTGATTTTTTAATTGTAGTATATTTATTTCAATACTACATAAAAGTTTGGGTCCTCCTCCACGCTCCCCTCCCCCCCCCCCTCCCAAATTTTCTGTGTCCTGCCATTAACCCACGTCAATTATTCAAAAAATATATTTTTTGTTCAACTTTGAATATTTTTGTTACTTCCCATACTAATGTTTAAAAACATAAGGGAGACTACCTATATATTAATTATGTAATTAAAAATAATTTGATTGTTAGCAAGTTACAGTTATTAATTAAATTGTACACAACAAGTAACAATGTTATTACATGTTTTATATGGTTGTCTGTAATTGATATTTTAAAAAAATATAATTATTGATTGACTATAATTTAAATAGAAACCTATTAGTAGTACCAGACGTACTAAATATCTCAGTTGCCCAAACAAAATTAATCTTTATTATTGACAATCCGTTCTGATTGCTGCGTTGTTTTTCCATCCGTTTTTATAAGTCTTTTACCTCCCCTCTCCCAAAAAAAAAAACCACCACACGGGAAAAAAATATCCTTTCATTATAATTCATTTCTGGAATCGACCTTTTAAAACATTCCTCGCACCCCCATGCGAATCCCAACAGAACATTGAATAATATATTTAAATTTTTAAGTTGTAAAACAACCCATTGAAATTAGTCAATATGTATAAATAAACTAATGAAAGTACATGTCAGTAAATCTGTATCAGTCCTCATAAGCCGATGATGAAAACTGTAATATAGCCATCCAAACTGAAGTTAAGAACAACATGTCTGAGGCACACCTATGTATTTTTAAGGTCACATAAAAATATATATATACATTAAACCAACAATTGTATACAAAATATAATTGTATGTAAAAGCAAGAAGATGCCCCCCCCCCCTTTCACACCAGCCGCTCATCATCCCTGATAGTAAATGTTGTACCGTTCGCGAATGGGAATAGTTTTAGTAAGGACTCACAGGTTGAACGGGAAGTAAGAAACAGACAAGGCAACCACCTAAGTGTATATCTGTGTGTCTGTCGTGTATGTGGGTTTGTGTGTGCGTGTGTCCGTGTTTGTGCGCGCGTGTGTGTGTATCAATACAGATGGGTATGGGGTTTGGGGATAAAAATAAAAAGTTAAAATTCCCTTTTCAGACCTAACGATCCACAGGGCAGATGAAGTAGAGTTCATATGTTTCTTTACCTCGGCACATGAAAGGAAGGTGTGGTCACCACTATGCCCAGCCACCTTTACTACAGTAGAAGGGTCTATCCCCTAACCCAAGATAGAATCGATACATACACATTACGGTGATATATATATATATATATATATATATATATATATATATATATATATATATATATATATATATATATATATATATATATATATATAAGAAAACCCCATCATCTCCAATTGCCAGTTGTACTTAAATAAGCATACACACCTATGACACGCCCCTGAGCAGAACACACCAGTAAACATTCTTCTAGTTATTAGGACAGGAATGTGTTAAGCTTGATCCTTCTATAGGCCTAATACACTGGGACCACGAACCAGTGAATCAGTGACGTGTGGGTCAACACTTGTGAGGTGACCGACCCCCGACAAACCCACCCACTCTCACCGCCCCCCCCCCACACCCACCGCCCGACTGGTGTAGCGATTAAAACGTGAATGTTTTAAAAACAATGCATACTAAGAAATGCAAAACCAATACTGGCTTTAGTGCACGTAGATTAACAGTTATCACTCACTGTTTGTTGTTACATATTCTCACCCCTTCAGTATGCAGAGTTTCCTTACGACATTTTCTTCTAGCGAAAAAGGTTGGGGGGGGGGGGGGGGTAAAACTTGGGGGGGGGGGGGGGCAGTTTATAAAATTCGGGAGTGGGGGAGGGTTAGGGACACTGGTTATATTTTCAATTTCAATTTCTTTTAGTCAACGGAGAGTCGATCATGCTCCAAGGGGTGGGGTGGGGGGGGGGAGTTCCCAGGCAGATGCCTGAAAGTAACTGTCGGTATCCATGTTTGTAGAATCAGTGCCAGACAGTTTTAAACTTGTGCTGATAAAAAAAATGGGGTCAGAAAGAAAATATTGTCACTAATAGTAAATTTAAGCACAGTATGTGACATACAATTATTTAACAATCACGTCATTTTAAAAAGAAATACATCACCACATTGATATAACCAATAACAAGGTATCGTGAAGTTCTCAAGTGATAGGATCATAAAAATATACACAACTTTTTATTTACAATCAACACGATGTGAAATTTACTTTGGCAGTTTTTGAATGGTACCTGATCAACATGAAATTCGGTCAAAATATTACAAGCTTAGAGAGTAGTTTTAGCCCGACAAGCTTCGCTAGACAAATTTGATTGGATCAATATGGGAATGTATTGGCACAGATTCACATTGATGACGTACAAAAGTAAGAACCCACTTTTATAAGGTAATTTAGATCACAAGCATTGTTCGGCCTCGGGGATTAAAGCGTGCATAATCCGCTTGCTTCGTTTACCGAGACGTATCGAGTTCGGTAATCTCGTCTTGTGTGTAGGGTCGATCACGTGACTGATACTATTGGGGGGGGGGGGGGTAGGTGGGAGGAGATATCTGGATCTCTGTGGGGATCTGAGTAAACAAGTGCGACAGTCGGGTCTGATATCTTTGTGATAGGGAGGGTACGGTATTTGTGTACACACTACAGGGGGTACAGTCAGGGGCGTAGCGAGGGGGGGGGGCGGGGGGTGGAAAAAAGTTGAGGGGGGGGGGTGCAAATCGAAAGTTTTAAGTACACACTACAGGGGGTGCAGTCTTTGAGTACACACTACAGGGGGTGCAGTCTTTAAGTACACACTAAACGAAGGGTGCAGTCTTTGAGTACACACTACAGGGGGTATAGTTTTTGTTTATACACGTAAAATAAGAGCATGACTTTTGCGGAAAGGTATGGAATTTTATAAGAGAAATAAGTGGATATGTGGACGGGGGGTGGGGGGGGGGGTCCAAAATCCAAGAAATTTGTGGACGTCATAAATGGATGACCCCTTAGATACGTAACGACCCACCGATACAAACACCGACATACTGACAGACGATTTGATAGATCAACCGACAAAGTAAAAGGAGCACATTGCCGATGTTAAAACAAAAAAAAAAGGCCGCACCAACGAACACACAGTTTAACAGCAACATTCCTGCGATGTTTGCTGTATCTAGCTGTGTCTAACTTTAGTTTCAACCGCTACTTTAATCCCACCCCCTCCAGCAGTACAAAAACACGACGTATAACAACAACATCTGATCCTAACGTATCACGTGACAATCCACTTAATCCCAACGGTAACCACGAGCCGCGTCAACACTACGTCATTGTTTTTTGTTTACCTACGTCATTGTTTATTGTTTACCTCTAGAGTATCCTATTCACTCATTCAATCAACCCAAATGTTGGTTTTTAATTGGTAAATCTTTGTGTTTGTTATACCTGAGACCCCGGCGGGTGGTGTTATTGATGGGTTTACAGCGGATCTCAAACATGGGTTAACATTCTCCAGATAAAATACACACTGACTTTATAAACATGTATTCGTGGAAAACTCAATTTTCAAACAAAATAGTTTATAAAGGTTTACCAAATGTACATATCTTAATTCATTTAATTACATGTTAATTAATTAAAGGCGTCGTGACCTAGCGATTAGCCGTACCCACCTATGTAGACATCTAAGACATCGAGACATTAACTTCAGGTATTTTGTTCTTAGGATCTTGATTTAAGGTAGGGTTACCTTTCAACTAGCAATACGATTATAGGGTCAAGGATATTAACCCCCACCCCGGGGCCAATTACCCCTTGTGTAAGTACCACGTCATCCCTAACACACAGCTAAAAAAAAGTTGTTTGAATAAAAAGGAACAATATAAAACTTTATTCCCGAATGTTTGTGTCAGAGTCAATATCTAACCGTAAATCTAAAATTAAGCCTATCCATAAATGTAATCTTAATACTATCCCTATCCATAACTCCATATTATCCTAAAGTCAACCATAAAGCATTTATTCTGTAATACTATCCCTATCCATAACTCCATATTATCCTAAATTTATCCATAAAGCATTTATTCTGTAATACTATCCCTATCCATAACCCCATATTATCCAAAAGTTATCCATAAAGCATTTATTCTGACCGCGGCAATAGACCAAGGGGGATAATGTCCTACTATAGTTTTAGTCGCTGGGTTAGGAGAGGGGGGGGGTGGTAATTGACTGGGTGGGTGATGGGGGGGGGGGGGGGGTGCTCCCGCTACTATGAGGGTAGGGCTTAGCAACAAGAAGTTATATTATGATCGACTTGTATATTTTAAGAAATGTCAAGTTAACCTTCGTTGTCACTTTTTAATAGACCGAATTAAGATAATAGTCTATATCTAAATATGCGTTCATCAAACTGAAGGTTATAAATTTGGAACGAAAAGAAATAAACATAAATAATTAAATACATTTTAAACCTATTTTTAGTTTTTATACTTTTTTTAGACACACCGGGGATCCCCATGGCTATTTATAGCCCTAACGTTCCTTATTTGTAAACACCTCTATTTCATTTTAAGGATCCCGCTCCACTCCTGGTGGTATTACTGTGATAGCCACCATCTGTGCCACTTTAATTGTGTGACGAGTGCGAACTTCCGGTGCCGCCATGTTTAAATTGGAACAGCATAGCGCCACCTGGTGCACGTATTGCAACACCTGACACAGCAATTAATTATTCCGCATCAAGATGCAAACTATGCAGGCATTGTCTGTATTTTATGCGAAATCTTTCTGCTTACACGTGAAACAGGTTACAGTATACAGATATCAACATTATTATGCTAAATGTACCTGGTTATATGTGTAATAGGTTACAGTATACAGATATCAACATTATATGCTAAATGTACCTGGTTATATGTGTAATAGGTTACAGTATACAGATATCAACATTATATGCTAAATATACCTGGTTATATGTGTAACAGGTTACAGTATACAGATATCAACATTATATGCTAAATGTACCTGGTTATATGTGTAATAGGTTACAGTATACAGATATCAACATTATATGCTAAATATACCTGGTTATATGTGTAACAGGTTACAGTATACAGATATCAACATTATATGCTAAATGTACCTGGTTATATGTGTAATAGGTTACAGTATACAGATATCAACATTATATGCTAAATGTACCTGGTTATATGTGTAATAGGTTACAGTATACAGATATCAACATTATATGCTAAATGTGCTAGCTTATATGTGTAATAGGTAACAGTATGCAGATATCAACATTATATGCTAAATGTGCTAGCTTATATGTGTAATAGGTTACAGTATACAGATATCAACATTATATGCTAAATGTACCTGGTTATGTGTGTAATAGGTTACAGTATACAGATATCAACATTATATGCTAAATGTACCTGGTTATATGTGTAATAGGTTACAGTATACAGATATCAACATTATATGCTAAATGTACCTGGTTATATGTGTAATAGGTTACAGTATACAGATGCCTGGTGTTTGTTTTCAATTTGTTTACGTAAGAGGCATTGTTCTTCATGGTTAGTACTTCATGCTAAATATTTCTGCTTACATGCACACCATACCTCTCTCTACCAAACACAAACACACCATCCCTCTCTCTACAAACACAACCACACACCATCCCTCTCCCTACAAACACAGCCATACACCATCCCTCTCTCTCTCTCTACCAAACACAACCACACACCATCCCTCTCTCTCTAACCAACACAACCACACATCATCCCTCTCTCTCTAACAAACACAGTCACACACCATCCCTCTCTCTCTACAAACACAACCACACACCATCCCTCTCTCTATAAACACAACCACACACCATCCCAACCTATCCAATAAGAAACGACAATGAGATTTACACTAAGTTTAGATCTGACGGTACGTATGACACAAAGGGTAAACACCATAGAGCATTCACTTCCTTCTCTACTGATATTCATTCAAGCATAAGTATAACAAGGACATGGCTAGATGAATTACACATTCATAATACATATAAATAGCAAGTACTAGATAAAGGAACGGAGACACAACAGATATACATATATATATATTCACATTTGAAATCTAACACCTGAGAAATGCGAAGGTTAAAATATACGATCATCTAGCACGCCATGTACAGCACACCTTAATGTAATAAAGTAATATAAATATTTATTTACATCCTGGTTTTTGGTGCTTGGATATTTAAATAAATCTCACCTTTATAAGGGAAGTAATACACCTTTGATAAACATAACATACCGCGTAGTGTTTTAATTTCTTTAATGTATGCTAGTGCATTGACGTAACTAGGGATTATTTCCATGATTCAATCAATAAACGGAAGACATATTTAGGCAACTATTAGTCAATGTGCGAATAGTATATATATATATATATATATATATATATATATATATATATATATATATATATATTATATCTTTGGTTAATACTTATGGAAGTGAAGTCGATTTAAATAATAAATGATGTGAAGTAGTTTGAATGTCAATTTGTAAAACAAAACAACCTTCCAATTAATGCTTACAATTTTTTATGTTCAGTTTTTTTTTTATACATTGACCTATGGAACCGACCTGTACAGCGCAACACGATAAGGTCTGCGCATTTGAGTTGAATTAAGTGTATAAATAAGTAAAAGAAAAATATCTTTAAATAAATAAACAAGTTATTTCAAATTTTGAAAAAAAAAACCAGGTTGGTTTAACCTACAACGTGTGAAAAGACTGGCAGCTTTGTCTTGTTATCCTCAGGCTTCAGCTCGGGCTTGCCAGGAGGGACTGGATAAGACGGGAACTCCACCCAATACGTAAAGAGGGGAAAACGCTGATAAACAGACAAGTTGTTTGTAAATACGGTTTTAAAAAAAAAACGGAAATTTTAGGCTAAAATTAGAATTATTCTGAATGCTGGTGTTTCCCTGTCGAGTGGTGGATTTAAGAAATGTATTCTACGAAAGTGACTGAGTTCGAATCCCGTGAAACCTGGTCCTGGCGACCAATTTTAAACGAGGTGGTCAAGCTGTAACAGGTATACATCTACTGGATGTCTGCTTCAATGCTACGGCGCAACCAAGACTCCACCCCCCCCTCACCCATGACACTCATTTCCCCATCTATGACACCTAACAACCCATATCCCCATGACTCATAGCCATAACCACCCCCACCCATATCCACACGCATGACTCCTACCCATACCTCCACCCATACCTCCACCAATGAACCCATGACCCCCATCCATACCTCCACCAATGAACCCATGACCCCCATCCATACCTCCACCAATGAACCCATGACCCCCATCCATACCCCCACCAATGAACCCATGACCCCCATCCATACCTCCACCAATGAACCCATGACCCCCATCCATACCTCCACCAATGAACCCATGACCCCCACCCATACCTCCACCAATGAACCCATGACCCCCACCCATACCCCCACCAATGAACCCATGACCCCCATCCATACCTCCACCAATGAACCCATGACCCCCATCCATACCTCCACCAATGAACCCATGACCCCCATCCATACCTCCACCAATGAACCCATGACCCCCACCCATACCTCCACCAATGAACCCATGACCCCCACCCATACCTCCACCAATGAACCCATGACCCCCACCCATACCCCCACCAATGAACCCATGACCCCCATCCATACCTCCACCAATGAACCCATGACCCCCATCCATACCTCCACCAATGAACCCATGACCCCCACCCATACCTCCACCAATGAACCCATACCTCCACCAATGAACCCATGACCCCCACCAATGAACTTATACCCCACCCATGACACTCACCCATACCCCCACCCATACCTCCACCAATGAACCCATGACCCCCATCCATACCTCCACCAATGAACCCATGACCCCCACCCATACCTCCACCAATGAACCCATGACCCCCACCCATACCCCCACCAATGAACCCATGACCCCCACCCATACCCCCACCAATGAACCCATGACCCCCATCCATACCTCCACCAATGAACCCATGACCCCCATCCATACCTCCACCAATGAACCCATGACACCCACCCATACCCCCACCAATGAACCCATGACCCCCATCCATACCTCCACCAATGAACCCATGACCCCCATCCATACCTCCACCAATGAACCCATGACCCCCACCCATACCTCCACCAATGAACCCATACCCCCACCAATGAACCCATACCCCCACCAATGAACCCATGACCCCCACCCATACCTCCACCAATGAACCCATGACCCCCATCCATACCTCCACCAATGAACCCATACCCCCACCAATGAACTTATACCCCACCCATGACACTCACCCATACCCCCACCCATACCTCCACCAATGAACCCATGACCCCCATCCATACCTCCACCAATGAACCCATGACCCCCACCCATACCTCCACCAATGAACCCAAGACCCCCACCCATACCCCCACCAATGAACCCATGACCCCCACCCATACCCCCACCAATGAACCCATGACCCCCATCCATACCTCCACCAATGAACCCATGACCCCCATCCATACCTCCACCAATGAACCCATGACCCCCATCCATACCTCCACCAATGAACCCATACCCCCACCAATGAACCCATGACCCCCATCCATACCTCCACCAATGAACCCAAGACCCCCACCCATACCCCCACCAATGAACCCATGACCCCCACCCATACCCCCACCAATGAACCCATGACCCCCATCCATACCTCCACCAATGAACCCATGACCCCCATCCATACCTCCACCAATGAACCCATGACCCCCATCCATACCCCCACCAATGAACCCATGACCCCCATCCATACCTCCACCAATGAACCCATGACCCCCATCCATACCTCCACCAATGAACCCATGACCCCCACCCATACCTCCACCAATGAACCCATGACCCCCATCCATACCTCCACCAATGAACCCATGACCCCCATCCATACCTCCACCAATGAACCCATGACCCCCATCCATACCTCCACCAATGAACCCATGACCCCCATCCATACCTCCACCAATGAACCCATGACCCCCATCCATACCTCCACCAATGAACCCATGACCCCCATCCATACCTCCACCAATGAACCCATGACCCCCATCCATACCTCCACCAATGAACCCATGACCCCCATCCATACCTCCACCAATGAACCCATGACCCCCATCCATACCTCCACCAATGAACCCATGACCCCCATCCATACCTCCACCAATGAACCCATGACCCCCATCCATACCTCCACCAATGAACCCATGACCCCCATCCATACCTCCACCAATGAACCCATGACCCCCATCCATACCTCCACCAATGAACCCATGACCCCCATCCATACCTCCACCAATGAACCCATACCCCCACCAATGAACCCATACCCCCACCAATGAACCCATGACCCCCACCCATACCTCCACCAATGAACCCATGACCCCCATCCATACCTCCACCAATGAACCCATACCCCCACCAATGAACTTATACCCCACCCATGACACTCACCCATACCCCCACCCATACCTCCACCAATGAACCCATGACCCCCATCCATACCTCCACCAATGAACCCATGACCCCCATCCATACCTCCACCAATGAACCCATGACCCCCATCCATACCCCCACCAATGAACCCATGACCCCCATCCATACCTCCACCAATGAACCCATGACCCCCATCCATACCTCCACCAATGAACCCATGACCCCCACCCATACCTCCACCAATGAACCCATGACCCCCACCCATACCTCCACCAATGAACCCATGACCCCCATCCATACCTCCACCAATGAACCCATGACCCCCATCCATACCTCCACCAATGAACCCATGACCCCCATCCATACCTCCACCAATGAACCCATGACCCCCACCCATACCTCCACCAATGAACCCATGACCCCCACCCATACCTCCACCAATGAACCCATGACCCCCATCCATACCTCCACCAATGAACCCATGACCCCCATCCATACCTCCACCAATGAACCCATGACCCCCATCCATACCTCCACCAATGAACCCATGACCCCCATCCATACCTCCACCAATGAACCCATGACCCCCATCCATACCCCCACCAATGAACCCATGACCCCCATCCATACCTCCACCAATGAACCCATGACCCCCATCCATACCTCCACCAATGAACCCATGACCCCCATCCATACCTCCACCAATGAACCCATGACCCCCATCCATACCTCCACCAATGAACCCATGACCCCCATCCATACCTCCACCAATGAACCCATGACCCCCATCCATACCTCCACCAATGAACCCATGACCCCCACCCATACCTCCACCAATGAACTTATACCCCACCCATGACACTCACCCATATCCCCACCTATAAACCCCCACGCATGATACCCACGCATACCCTCACCAATAACACCCATGACCCCACCAATGATACCCACCCATGACACCGATATATGACACCCACCCATCAGCCTATCCAAGTCCTAACCTACGCCCAACACATCCCCTAGTTTTACCCAACCCAAACCCAAATTTTTTGAAAAACAAACTCAACACAATTGACCTCTGTTCCTCACAAATCAACATTTCAAGATTTTATAAATCCACACGCCTTGTGACTTAAGGAACTATAGTACCAGAAAACTGCCAAGGCAATAAACAAAATGCCCATTCATACATTTAATGAAGTCAGATAAACAATCAAATAGGAGAGACACACAAGGTAACATACAAACACGTTATTTCTGGTCGTATTAAAATACTAAAACAAAATGTCCGCATTTCAATATGACACGACTGTTTTAATGTTCTCTTTGTTTACATACAGCACCTGAGAGTGGGGGGGGGGGGGGTCGGGGAGTAGGCAGAGATGGACCTAAGACGATGATTCATGCATTATTTATAAAGAGCGTGACACGCAATTCGGTTTATTGAAGTGTTGCAACTGCCAGTATGTGGCTGGTAATGTATCACGTTGAGTAAATAATGGCGTCCTAGTTATACAGTCCTACACACGCACTTTGCCACACACAATCTTTCATTCTGTCACACACAATCAAACAACCAAAAGGCTCAGAGGATCCACTTTTCGAGAACCACTGCCTTACATATCGATGTATCCCAGATTTACTTAAAACAAGCCTACATCAAACTACTAAAATCTTATCCTTGACAGCCAGACTCAGATTTAAATTTTCAACGTGCGATGGAATACTGCAGCAAGAAAATTTCTCTTTGAAGTTCGCATTAAATTCCAACATTAGTCAGTTTGGCGTCTCTTGAACGGATAGGTGGGGTGGGTGTCGAATAGGTTGCACTTAAGTATAATACACTGTAAATGCTTCACCTATATTTGCGTGCTACCATTTACCAGAGTAAACTAGGGATCGGCAACCTTTTGAGACGAAAGAGCCCAAAGTTACAATCTACAAAATTTCCCATTTAAAGAGCCACTAACATTTGTTTGTGCACTCTGGTAGTGGAAAGCATGGAACCATTGCCAGTGGGCTGGCCACAGCACAGTTGTGGTATTGGGCCTGATGCCCAGCGGCTGTCAGCTGTCCATATACGCTCTACTCCACCCATTCTCATTGGTTTTTCTTGTGTTTAAAGTTGTTTTTGTTTTTACAGTATACTATTTTTGAGTTTTGAAAAAATAATAATATGATTGAAACTGGAGAGCCGCATCTTAACATTAAAAGAGCCGCTTGCGGCTCGCGAGCCACAGGTTGCCGACCGCTGAGTTAGATTAACTGAGATATTTTTTCCTTTTTTTTTTGCCTCAGACATGTAATTCACAGCGTCAGTTGTGTGTGTTCGCTTTAGTATTACAGTTTTCATCACCGGCTTGTGATGACTGATACAGATTTACCAATAGTAATACTTATTTCTTACTTGTAGCCTACTTTCATTTATTTAAGATAGTTAACTTATACATAGATTTAGTACAAAACGTCTAAATATAAAAAAAATACAAAAAAAAAATAACTTAAGATGACTAAAGAAGTTAGCTGATACAGACGTTCCTTGAAAAAGTAATATAACTGGTTTGGGTATTTACAAAATAATATTAAATTTTTATCAAATTCTATATGGTGTTTAATTTACAAAATATATGCGATTATAATAGCTCCACCTGACCGTCATCACATAAAAATAAATTTTGAATATACGTGTTAGATCCGAAACTTACTTTTTAATTTCTAGTGTAGAAAAAAATTAATTCTGTGATGTCATAGTTTGCAAACAAAACTTTAAATCAACAGAAGAATATCTGAAGAGTTATCTTTCTTAATTTGAAGGGGGAGAAAAGGTTCAGTTCCCTCCCCTGGTTATTAAACACTGAGCTTGACCACAAACAAGTCGTTGAGGGAGGCAAACACGCAGAAGCCTTAATGTAAACACCGACGACTGGGCCAATGTTCAACTCATGCACAGGAAACATAATTGGCCTCTTCAGGAGGGGTGGATAACGACACGGATATTGTGGGTTTAAGATAAAAATAGACCGGGAAAACCCAATGGCGCGGGTAGACATTTTTAACACCTAGGATGGACCGCACAAACAAACAGGTTATGGAGTTTCCGTTGAAGAGATGAAGTAGAGTTCATTTGAGTTTATTTCCACAAAATCCTAGTGATTTTATTTTGTAAAATAATGAAAGTAGACTAGAACCCTGGAAACGAACCCAAGAGTTTCTGGTGTAAATACTTTGTTCTACCACTCGGCCACGACGTCTTCGCTCTGTATGATCCACCCACTCTGTTATTTGGAGGAACCCTATATGTAACAAATATATGCTACATATGTAAATTAGCGTGTAACACGTGTCTAATCTGCACGTGCATCTTGCATAAATTTACCTTTTTCAAATGGTGAGCAAAGTAATACAAATATTGATCCAAATTTCATTGAACTTAGTCATGTTGTGTTCATTCATCGGTCACGCCAACTACACGATATTGTTAGACCAGTCGACACAATCTAGAGTCAGCTCAGTCAACACAATATAGAGTCAGTCACCCCAGTCAACACAATATAGAGTCAGTCCAGTCAACACAATATAATGGGAGTCAGCTCAGTCAACACAATATAGAGTCAGTTCAGTCAACACAATATAGAGTCAGCCCGAATTACAGACGGCGACGAACCTATTTAGACGTCTATTGTTTCAGCTGATTTTCTAGTTTGGTTAAGATATTGTAAATGTACGTCTTATCGTATGTAAACAATCGTGAACAAACACAAAGACGTTTCGTATGCTTGTATAATCCAAATACCTGCCACTGTAATGACGTCAATCTTTTTGTTACGTCATTCTTTACCTTAAACAAAAAAGTGCATGACGTCATTGTCTTGAACACGTTATTTAGTGACGTCATTGTCTATGGTCTATTCCACATCAACCATTTAAGTGACGTCAGTAGCTATTTTTAAACTTCAGTTTTAGTGTCTTGGTCTGAAAACTAAAACTTTTGTACATATGGATGTGGGTATAAGCGAGTTAATCCCCCAAAATGTATGGCTTTTATACTCCAATTTGTGAGCGAACACTCGTTTCCTTCCGCACTATTAAAACAGACATCTGAAGAATGGGATATAATTAGCTACGGGAATTTCCGACCATCGTCTTTTAACACTCTCCCGGCACACGGAGGTTAAAAAACTGTTAAGAAAGTTCCAGTGAAGACATTACCGCCTTTATCACAGGGCGTTTGGTGTAATTTAATGCCAACAAGACCCACTCTTTGTGCCACCTTGGAACGCAGGGCATGAAATGTAGGAGCGATGTGGGTGGGGGTGGGTGCAGATAGGGGGAGGGGGGGTCGCGCCATCTGGGTAAACGCCCACTACATCCGTCTTATATTTATTGTTTTGGTTTTCGTTACGTCTGCTGCTGAGTTTTATTTAAGTGGGATTGTTGGCAGTGGCAGGGGCGGATTAAGCTTGGGCGGGGCCCCAGGCTTAAAATTTTTGGGGGCCCCTGATATATATATATATTTGTATATATATATATATATATATATATATATATATATATATATATATATATATATATATATATCCCAATTAACATACTATTTAAAAAAGCATGGATTAATTTAACTTATAGGAACATTCGACACCGGTATTTACAAAAGTGCTAATTTAAAAAACTGTCAATTATGTTCAATGAGCGATAAACAAACATGTACCAATTATGTTCTCATTTTTAGCAAGATTATATGTTGCCCCCCCCCCCCCCCCCCCCCCCCCGTCTCCCCACTCACTACCACGACACACACGCTAACAAAACACAGAGAGGCGAGATCCATCCGCTACGTCAGCAGTACTAAACATATGACTGTTTACTTTAGGCCTGTTGAAGTTTCCAACCTCTGACCATCGACCTAGCCGGGTACCTGGTGGTTGGACGATGTCCCGCAGCTGGTGGTGCGGGAAGTAGAGCCTGGATATAGCCTACGGATGAAGAAGCGACCAACATGCAGTGTTTCAAACCAACATCTTCGTGAGACTGATTCAGTCCACTATTTGCCAGTTTGTTGGAGTTGACCTCCCTGGCTAATGTGACTCCTAAGCCGGTATATCCGTGTCACGATAGTTAGTGAACAGTCATTCACGAATTTATATTGGGCATGAGGAAGCTGGAAATGCAGACTAACATTGAACAAATATAAATATCCATGAGAATATTATAATGTCGTTATAGAACAGACGATAAAGACTTTTGGCACTTGTTTGCATGCAGACGCGAAAAGAAAAAAAAGAGAATTTCAAACCACTCTATGTAAGAAATTATTGATAACATACAGAGGTTAAACTAGGCCCAAATAAAACTAGTAAGCACGGCATAAGCGTCAAAAAACCACACCTCCAACCTCTTAGGTGTAATCCATTTATAAGGCACACAAGAAAGTTGAGTTTCCACAGTCGCCCTTTAAAGAACGCCATCCCTGGCCTGTTTCTGTCTAGGCCTAATTTAGGTCTAAATGTCGGTTACCTTATTATAGGACCTAAATAGGTTTGCCGCGACATGACTGCCCATTGAGTTGGGTTAAAATAACACGGGTACTGCCGTATTTGTTTTTAGGTCTACGTTATTTATGCAGCTTTCTTTTTGTTATAAACAATACAGAGTATGATTCAATGAATGTGATGTCCACATAGCCCTGCCTTTCTCAACCCATACGCCATCCGCACTTTTTCATAATTGTCTAAAGTTTTAGTTCCATAAATTGATAGTTTCTTATATTCTTACGATAAATCTATCATCACGCCAACGAAATTACAAGCTAACTAATTAGGCCTAATGGTTTGTGGTCTATTTTGAATTTTTTTTTTAAATTAAAAGTTTCGAGTTTACAATAGGGGGTGGAACGCACGACTGCTGACCCAAAAGTCCTGAGCTCTAATCCCAGGTTCTTATCCAAGAACACCAAACACAGATGGGTACCTAGATCACTCTCAAATTTTAAAACTACTAAAAGCTAGGCAAAAATCTAGAACTGATCCGAATGTCTCATTTGCTGAGATCAACTAAATATGCGAACTCTACCTAATATTCCGTATGCTCACCAGGTCCTGATGGGCAACTAAGAAATTAATCTAAGGAGTTTTAATCCAAATAACTAGATCTGGATATCCTGTACCTAAAAAATTAATATCAAAAACATCATTTCTAATGACAAAAATGTAAAGCATCTGTCATACATTTCTTAGTAGTGTGGTTGGTAAGCCAAAACGGCCAGGCAGTGTGTCATTGATTACTAAGGCTGGTCAATAATGTTGCTTGTCTGGATGCTTGCTAGTGAGACCTAATTCAGAATGTAGACCCTATGCCTAACATTTGTATCTGACTAAATAACTTTCAAGTTCTGTGCATTTTTTTCAAAAGGCGTCAATCATAGACTCATGTGTCAGAACTCGACCGCTAAAGTGTGTGCTCGAATATTAAAGCATTGGCTTTTATAGTTTTAAAAAAACCAACAATTTAGCTTTAAAGGGAAATTTACTATGATTTAAAAAGGAAATTTGGGGGCCCCTAAAAATCGGGGGCCCCTGGCTGCAGCCCTCTCAGCACCCCCCTTAATCCGCCACTGGGCAGTGGCGGAGGCACACGTAAAGCTGGGGTGGGCAGTTGTTTGTACCGGCCCTAAAACAACTCGATACAAATAACTGACGGATGGTAGAACCCAAGTATGTGAACCCTACAACAACTCGATACAAATAACTGACCTGTTTTCAACTGGCGTACAAATCCTGCCCTCAAACTAGACTCGAACCCATCCATTTCGGCTGACGGGTCACGTGATCACCGTATCGTTACCTGACATCAAACGCCGGTTTGTGTTACAGGCCGGTGATTTAAGGTCGACCTCACAGGTTAAAGGTCGACCTTACGGCCAGTAAACGTAACGTCGTTAAAACGTCATGAAGACGTTTCAACTTTTGACGTAGGACGTCGGTTTCCGTCGGGAGAAATGTCTGCCCATAAACCGTCAAAGGAGTTGTCTTAACTGTCCAGCTGTCAGCACTGTCCAGCTGTTAGCACTGTCCAGCTGTCTTAACTGTCTAACTGTCAGAACTGTCCAGCTGTCAGAACTGTCAGCTGTCAGTACTGTCCAGCTGTTAGCACTGTCCAGCTGTTATCACTGTCCAGCTGTCAGAACTGTCCAGCTGTTAGCACTGTCCAGCTGTTATCACTGTCCAGCTGTCAGAACTGTCCAGCTGTTAGCACTGTCCAGCTGTTAGCACTGTCCAGCTGTTAGCACTGTCCAGCTGTTAGCACTGTCCAGCTGTTATCACTGTCCAGCTGTCAGAACTGTCCAGCTGTTAGCATTGTCCAGCTGTTAGAACTGTCCAGCTGTCCAGCTGTTAGCACTGTCTTGCTGTCAGAACTGTCCGCGCTGTCCAGCTGTTAGCACTGTCCAGCTGTTAGCACTGTCCAGCTGTTAGCACTGTCCAGCTGTTAGCACTGTCCAGCTGTCCAGCTGTTAGCACTGTCTTGCTGTCAGAACTGTCCGCGCTGTCCAGCTGTTAGCACTCTCCAGCTGTTAGCACTGTCCAGCTGTTAGCACTGTCCAGCACTGTCCAGCTGTTAGCACTGTCCAGCTGTTAGCACTGTCCAGCACTGTCCAGCTGTTAGCACTGTCCAGCTGTTAGCACTGTCTAGCTGTCAGCACTGTCCAGCTGTCACAACTGTCCAGCTGTTAGCACTGTCCAGCTGTTAGCACTGTCCAGCACTGTCCAGCTGTTAGCACTGTCCAGCTGTTAGCACTGTCCAGCTGTTAGCACTGTCTAGCTGTCAGCACTGTCCAGCTGTCACAACTGTCCAGCTGTCACAACTGTCCAGCTGTCACAACTGTCCAGCTGTCTGCACTGTCCAGCTGTCACAGCTGTCCAGTACTGACCAGCAGCTTGACTTGCAAAACGAAAAAAAAAAGTTAACCTCTACGTCTAAGCCTCTCTATACTTTCACTAAACAGATCCTGACCCAAACATTCAACCACTGCTGGTCGTTATCATCAGACACTAACACTAAGTCAACCATTACAACAACCCAACTCATGGACAACCCATGACAGGTCAATATTCGAGCAGTGATTGCACAGTGATGGCCACCGATTGTTTGATAGCCAGAAGTAACATTCCAATCATCGCCTGTATTTATAAGTTGTTTTATGCAAACAATTTCAAGCACACTACTCAACCCTCCCTCTCAGACCCCCCCCCCCTCCATGACGTTTTCACAACCTACCTACGTGTCTTCAAAAAAAACAAACGTATTACCGGTGGTATGACGTAATGCATATTTAAACAGCCCCATCTTAAGGTAGGTCAACCGCTGTGTGTACACAGGAGGGAGGGGGGGGGGGGCGAAACAGGACACCTATACCTAGATTTAATAGTTACATAACTGGAGGAGGGGAGGGATGAAGTCCTATACCTGGAACTTAAGGTGACAAAACTTGAGAAAAAAAAAGAAGCGGGGGGGGGGGGGTGAAGTGGGCCATATATACCTAACACCAACGGTGACACAGTTGCGAAGGTGTAGGATGGGGGGGGGACTACCAAATAAACCTAGAACTTACGATGACATACCTGCAGGAGGGGGGGGGGATGTCACCCATACCTCACAACACAAGTGACATAACGGTTGGAATGTTATTTGTACCTTCGTGACATTACAACTGCTCTGCTCTTTAGACGTTCCTTTGTTTAAAGTTTCTAAAGCTATTTTTTTTTTTTTAATTTGCTTTTTTTTTTATTTTCTTAATGGGGAGAGGGGTGTGGTTAACTGTGGCCTAAGTACACTTAACAAACGGTTGACCGACTAAAAACACCTTTAACTGCTGATACTACTGGCCAAAATGAAACTCAAGTTAAACTCTAAGCAGTATTATGGGTGGAAGTGAGGGGTGGGGGGGGGGGGTATGAAGGGTCCAGGCCTATTTATAGGCAAAATTGAAAAGAATTATGAAACCAGCTAGAAATACACACAGCCAGATCTATAGGATACAGTTATGATAAATGTATACATGTGGGAACTCCTTTTCTTCTGTACATTTTTTCTATCCGTGTGTTTAAATCTTACATTCTTATAGTCCGTCTGTTTAAATCTTACATTCTAATAGTCCATCTGTTTAAATCTTACATTCTTATAGTCCATCTGTTTAAATCTTACATTCTTATAGTTCGTCTGTTTAAATCTTACATTCCTATAGTCCGTCTGTTTAAATCTTACATTCTTATAGTCCATCTGTTTAAATCTTACATTCTTATAGTGCATCTGTTTAAATCTTACATTCTTATAGTTCGTCTGTTTAAATCTTACATTCCTATAGTCCGTCTGTTTGAATCTTACATTCCTATAGTCCGTCTGTTTAAATCTTACATTCCTATAGTCCGTCTGTTTAAATCGTACATTCCTATAGTCCGTCTGTTTAAATCTTACATTCCTATAGTCCGTCTGTTTAAATCTTACATTCCTATAGTCCGTCTGTTTAAATCTTACATTCCTATAGTCCGTCTGTTTAAATCTTACATTCCTATAGTCCGTCTGTTTAAATCTTACATTCCTATAGTCCGTCTGTTTAAATCTTACATTCCTATAGTCCGTCTGTTTAAATCTTACATTCTTATAGTCCGTATGCTCGTTTCGTTTCATATCCACCGCAGTAGCATCCTTCAACACATATGTAGCTAACACCTTTAAAGAGGATTTCATTCCTGTGGGATTACTGCATGCTTTGTGTGAGTGGATGTGTACACAGATGCATGTATATACAAATTAGACTGTGTATACGTAGGCATGTACATTTATGCTTATGTAAGTTCAAGTCTATTTACATCTATGTATGTTTTTTTGTACATAAACATATTTATTAAGGCGTATGTGTTTGAGTATGTGTGTGTGTGTCTATGTAAATGTTGTTTATGTACGTCTATGTCTATTTACATATGCGCTTGAATATTACCGAATCAGATAGAGACGGACATAAAAATTAAACCGTGCGTCTGCATACATGCGCTCTACCTTCAGTGTCGGTAAGAAACGAAAGCCCACAGCCACCCCCCCCCCCTCAGGTGTAGATAAAACATTCAAGTCAAACGTACGGTCTACTGTTTAAAAAAAACTTGAATCTCCTCTATCAAATTTCTCTTTTTTTTTTTTTTTTTGTATAGAGAAATAAACGTCAATGTCAGGGTTATAGCCCCTGGTTTACACACAACATTAAAATGTAACTGTGGTTACTTCGACAATACCAGTGTTGGCCAGTTAGAGGGGAAAGTAAATACACAAAGTAATACCACTGCAGATCACAAATAGAGGGAAAATACAGAAAGCGATAGCAGTGTAGGCCAAAGATAGAGGTGAAAATACACAAAGTAATAGCAGTGTACATCAGAAATAGAGGTGAAAATACACAAAGTAATAGCAGTGTAGATCAGAAATAGAGGTGAAAATACACAAAGTAATAGCAGTGTAGATCAGAAATAGAGGTGAAAATACACAAAGTAATAGCAGTGTAGATCAGAAATAGAGGTGAAAATACACAAAGTAATAGCAGTGTAGATCAGAAATAGAGGTGAAAATACACAAAGTAATAGCAGTGTAGATCAGAAATAGAGGTGAAAATACACAAAGTAATAGCAGTGTAGATCAGAAATAGAGGTGAAAATACACAAAGTAATAGCAGTGTAGATCAGAAATAGAGGTGAAAATACACAAAGTAATAGCAGTGTAGATCAGAAATAGAGGTGAAAATACACAAAGTAATAGCAGTGTAGATCAGAAATAGAGGTGAAAATACACAAAGTAATAGCAGTGTAGATCAGAAATAGAGGTGAAAATACACAAAGTAATAGCAGTATAGATCAGAAATAGAGGTGAAAATACACAAAGTAATAGCAGTGTAGATCAGAAATAGAGGTGAAAATACACAAAGTAATAGCAGTGTAGATCAGAAATAGAGGTGAAAATACACAAAGTAATAGCAGTGTAGATCAGAAATAGAGGTGAAAATACACAAAGTAATAGCAGTGTAGATCAGAAATAGAGGTGAAAATACACAAAGTAATAGCAGTGTAGATCAGAAATAGAGGTGAAAATACACAAAGTAATAGCAATGTAGATCAGAAATAGAGGTGAAAATACACAAAGTAATAGCAGTGTAGATCAGAAATAGAGGTGAAAATACACAAAGTAATAGCAGTGTAGATCAGAAATAGAGGTGAAAATACACAAAGTAATAGCAGTGTACATCAGAAATAGAGGTGAAAATACACAAACCGTGGCTCCGAGATATTTGCACGTGTCAGATGTCTTTGATGAAAGATAATTTGGTTACGACACAAGGAACACACACACACACAGGCCCCCATTAATGACCCAGGTGTTAATGAATTGAATTATTATTTAGAAGATTAACGGTAACAGTGTTTGAAACAACGCACTTTATTCAAAAGCTTGGAGGGCGTATTCGATTATTTTTTGTAGCATCTCTACAGTAACCATGACTCTTAACCCTATACCTAACGTTAACCATCGCCTCGATATTTGATAAACAGGATGCCAAAATTAAATCCGTGAAATTATTCATGATTCTGAGCCTAAATCTGGTACATCACAAAACCCTAATGTTCAACATTTCGGACTTGATTTTAACCCTGGACCTATACTATCAGACAAAATACCCGATTCACATACAAGAACGCCTCAAAACCCCAGTCTAGGACACAGAGGCGTAGCGACCCTTCCCGGCACCCGGGGACAAACTTTCGATTTGCACACCCCCTCGAACTTTTCATTTGCACCCCCCCCCCCCTCAAACTTTCGATTTGCACACCCCCTCGAACTTTTCATTGCACCCCCCCCCCTCAAACTTTCAATTTGGCGCCCCCCCCCTAAGGTCGGTGCCCGGGGACATATGTCCCGCCCCCCCCCCCCTCGCTACGCCTCTGCTAGGACAGTACCCCTGTCCACACAAGAACGCCCCAAAACACCAGTCTAGGTCTGTACCCCTGTCCACACAATAACGTCTCAAAACCTGAATCCAGGTCTGTACCCCTGTCGATTAAACTGGCCATTCCCTCCTTATGTCCTTCCATCGTAAGCCCCACAATGCAATCCACAAAGTGAGCAACACGGCACTCTGTAGAAAGCTCGAAATCGGCCAACAGTGTACGAAATAGTTTATAGTTTTAAATTTTATTTTTATAGAAAACCGGCAAAGTGTGGAACTATTTTATTACCTATGGACACATGCTTAACTCATACCTTTGCCCTAATCTCAAAACTAATCTTAACAGTACTTGATGGCTAGGGTTAGGTTTATGATACAATTTTAATCGACATGGGTTTAGCATTTTGGTCGAGGGTAATATACAGGGGGGTAGCTGGTCAGGGGGTGATATCATGGGTAAATGACCCCCCCGGGGGGGGGGGGATTGACAGGTGTTAGTATCCTGCTGTGTATCCTTCTGTACTCAGGTATTGTGTAACACAATTGTTGTGAATCTAGCTCAGGCACAGCTCAGATTTAATGGTATATACCTTTAACAATGGGTGTGATTGATCTATTTTATCGATTATTTTTAAAATCAATAACCCATTATTTTATGAAATACTAGTACGTTAGATGTGTATGTTTCAAACAAACTTTTAAAAATGGATGGATTGGTACGTTAGGCTGCTTCGTTGATTAGCCATACCCTCACATATCTAAAAACAATCAAATATTTTTATACTAATCCTTGAGGTGTAGGATATAATACAACAAAGAATCGAATCTCGTCTTTTTCTGCGGGTATCGCTGTTAAGGTTAGGGTTTGGGTTAAAGTCAGGACGAAGGTACACACTGGCTTAGGAATTGGGTTAGGGTTATAGCAATTTGTATGAATGAGGCTAGTTTTTAGGTTTGTGTTTAGGTATCGCTGTTAGGGTTAGGGTTTGGGTTAAATTCAAGGCGAACATAAGAAATAGGCTCATGATTAGAGTTAGGGTCATAGCAAGGCTTACTGCTGAGGCTAGTTTTAATGCCAGAGTTAGCGTGTAAGTAGCGATACTCTCAAACAATGATGTGCTACAAAAATTGTAATAAGTACCGGGTTAAATGTAGGCAAGTGTTTCAGATAAATGTAATGTTCAAACTGTATGTAAACGACATATTTGACCAACTTACACGTGTCAAATATACCCTAGTATCTGATCCCTTGAATGACCTGCATCGACCAGGTTCAAGAAGATTAGACTACTTAAGAGATTTATAACCAGTCATCGCGTTGGTAGAGGATACTATGTTAAGTTACTTTCGGTATATGTCGAAGATTATTTGACTTCAGTGATAGTGTTATGTGAAGGTTAGTTTGGTAAAGTAATTATACTATGTATAAGTATACACACATGCATACATACACGAACATATATATTAATATTTGTGTATGTATGTATATGATATTAAATTTTGTATCCTGCACACAGTAAACCTATTTCGCATTTGACATTTTAGTTAACTTTTTAAAACTATTATTTTGGTACACAAAAATAAGACTGATAATTAACCATTACACTTGGTTCAATTGTTGCTCTAAAATCTAAGCGTTCTTATCGCCCCTACTTGCAACTCAACACCAAACATAATCCCCACCTGACCCAATTATTAGCTTTAATCCAACCTAATCCTCGCTTAAGTCCTAATCTTATCGTCAATATTTGCAATCCAGTGTGGATGTTAGTCTACCTTAAACAACTTGTGTTGAGCTAATAAAAACAAACACTATGTATGTACGTGCATAGCTCTAGAACTATGTCTACTCAGTTTATATCAAGACAGTTTGAACTCACCCATCATCCGCCGGCTGTGACGTCGTTCAAGGCCACGCCCAAGATAGTTCCCACGCAGCCTCACCCCCTGGGAGAATGTTCCAGACTGAAGAACGGCTCACGATCTGTTCCCGCCCGGCAGTCAAACGTAACGGCTCAACCACTCGGCTCACAGCTGTCGTTTACACGGTGTTTTTTGTTGTTTTTTTTTTTAATTTGACGCTATTCACACGGCGAAGTCGTTGTAGCTTATTTACACGACAAAATCGTGGGAGTTGTACACAGGATGCAGTGGTTGATGCTATTTACACAATGCACAGCTGAAGCTATTCACACAACAAAATTGTTTATGCTATTTCCACAACCCAACGGTTAAAGCTATTCACACAACACAACGGTTAGTGCTATTACGTAACACAACTGTTGAACTTATACACGACACACTGATTGATGCTATTCCCACAACACAATATATGCTATTCGCACGACACACAAGTTGAAGCTATTCACACGACACGCCATCAGAAGGTAGGATTCCTACAATCCATACAATCCAGGCTCAAGTGTAGGACGGCAGCATAATCCACCACTTGATAGTTCAATCCACCTTACACAATCCACCTCTTGAAGCCCAGAATCCACCAGTTATGTTAAACACTTGATTCCTAGCCTATTTTTTATTCCTTTGTTGTAACTATGCATGTATTTATGTGTTTGTAAACTCACTCATGAAAATATCATCTCAAACAATGTTATACTAAACTAAGAAAATAGATTGAAAAAACACAACTTGACAAATAAAGCATTTGTAATTAAAATTTTAAAAATCGCTTCCAATAAATAACGTTTTGTTTGGAAGATTCGTCTTAGACCTTTTAGCCATGGTACATAAACCATTGAATTTTTTTAACACTAATTTATTTAAAATTTATTTTATTTTATTTAAAATAAACCATTTAAAATAGGAATATTCAAATTGTATTAAGTCTTACAGTAATACTAATAGGCTCACATTATATTTACGTAACAATTTATGTTAACGGAACCGAATCTCCTTGTTTAAACTAAAACACAATTAGAATAATAATTAAATTATTAATTACAGTACTATAATCAACAAAATACGACACAGATAATATTTTTTTTTTTAAAATCTAAACACGAAGTCCCAATTTAGCGAGAAAATATTTACCAAAATAATCCCAGCGTTTGTTTACAAACGGCAGCGTGGTGAGAAAAACTGAGGACGTGCCCGGTGATTACTCTCTCCCCTCCACGCTGCGCAGGGTTCCTGTTGCCCCAACAACTAATTTAAGGAACACTTTTTTCATTCGACACCGGGGACGCAGGCCGCGGCCATTGAGCGAAGGATCAGCTTTAAATCATGCACTACCACGCCTAGATTTGTACATACATTACTGCTACGTTCAAGGGTCTAAAATTTATGAGCTTTCTGTAACTAAATTCTACAAGGTGATAGTTTTCTAAAATAAAAAAAATATTAATTTGAATGAAGTTAATGATACATGTTACTTTTAATTACGAGGTTACTTTTAAATTTAGACTGCACGAGACTAAGCTATACTACTGCTCTTGAGCACTTAAAAATGGGGCGGGGGGGGGGACCGGATACTGGTTAAAGTTTTTACTGTATAAATTCTATTTCGTTCGGGTGGGGGGGGGGGGGCGGTGTACGTAATTTTAGGGGAGTGGTTTCACGTCCCCCCTCCCCCACCGTAGAGATGCCTGAAAGAAACACTATTTCAATGTATAGTGTAGGTAGTGAATAAATACGAGAATTTCCCCAAAAGCATTTAAAATCTCATTTACTGACAGTTAAATGTAAAAACTACTTTAAGAGATCAGTTATATTCTTTTTAAATCACCGTAAATGTGCACCAAAAAAAATCTCTTTTAAAGAAAAAATAACCAGATTGAGCTAGAAGAATGCAGTAGCTAACACTAGCCAAAACAACATCGTCAACACAGACTCAACCATCGCCGTGGCTTATCGTCAGGAGAGACGGCTTAGATTTGCAAAAATTCTAATCTTTGTGTTGGGGGTGGGTAGAGGGTTGGGGGGGGGGGGGGGGGGCGATAGTATGTGAGATGCAGGGATGCATGTTTTCATTTCATTTCACATCTTTCTTTCTTTCCCAACACTTTTATACAAAGAATTTTGTAATTTTCAGTTTACTTTGCAATTTTATTCTCTCTTTGATTATCCCCCCCCCCCCTCTTCATGGACTGATAGAATTAGAATCGCTGATAACAATATTACAATTCCACTTCAGCCTAACTCATAGTTAAATTGAGATTATTGGTTTCCGTAAATAGAATACGCGGGTAAGAATTTAAATAAATTATCAATTTTTCGTTTAATGTTATGTCGAATTTACATATGACCGACTTTTAACCATCTATGTGTTTTATAAGGAGACCATATATTATTGTAATTATATACTATTAAAGAACCTCCTAACATCTCCATATACCGCTAACCTCGTTGTCCCTCCCACAGCCCCCCCCCCTTCTCCTTTACACACACACCACCTTACCCCTCTCCCCACGTTTAACTAATTGTTTCAGGTTTTTACTCGAAAACTTGTCTGATGAAATAGACCTTAAGCCAACTTTAATACCCTGTTAATGTAAAATTGTAAAGTGCATATCAAGTGTAGGCCTAGGTCGAGCAGCGTATTTTTGCTGCATATATTATATATATATATATATATATATATATATATATATATATATATATATATATATATATATATATATATATATAAGTGTGTGTGTGTTACTTGATATTTTCGGAGCCTAGGTCGAGCAGCGTATTTTTGCTGCATATATTATATATATATATATATATATATATATATATATATATATATATATATATATATATATATATATATAAGTGTGTGTGTGTTACTTGATATTTTCGGAGCTTGTTGACTAGCCTATACCCGCATATTCAGCTATAAACTACTTATTTCTAAAACCTGAGCACCAACCAAAAAGACAAAACTGTACAAATTCTGTACTGAAATGGCTAAATACTAGTTGCGAACGATGCTTGTTTTGAAGAACACAAAGGATCTTATATATTGTGTGACATATATACGTGTTAACGTCAGCATTTAGGTAGGGGTACTAAAATGTTGGGTCTCTGGCGGAGGACCGGTTAGCCCTCTTATAGATCCGTCACTGCCCACTTGCTCAAAAGGATATAGACAGATGTCGTGAAATGATCTGGCAATATCTTGCATTGTCACTTGACATCTGTGACATCGATTTCTCAATGTGACATTTAATACCTGCGTATTCATTGCCTCGTGTCATTGTGTCAATTGTACAAAGAGAACTGTGGTTTCCTTTTTTTTCATGTCTAAAAGGTAGGGCGGAGGGGGGATTTAGACAGAAAATTAAGTATCACACGATATTTTACCTGGATTTATTTGTACTAGGCACGCTGCCCAGCTTCGCTTAGGTTTTCGAAAACATTGAGAATTTGAATGCTTAATTAATTCGCCCATATAAGGCGCCGGTCAGTCGAGGTCAGTTTTGACCCCCTCATCGTAGACTTTTCGGCCAACCGGCCCCCGTGTTCTGTCGCCCCAAGGCAAGATCCTGCCAAATTTGAAGCGCCTGCGGCGCCGGGAAGTGACCTATCGGGCACCCGACAACTTAGCTCTATAGATCATCTAGATCTAGATCTAGAATCTCTAGATCTATATGATCTAGAATCTCTAGATCTAGATGATCTAGAATATCTAGATCTAGATCAATATCTAGATCTAGAATCTCTAGATCTAGAATCCAAACAGATAAAATATTTTTTTTTAAGTTTAGGCCGAGAAAATCGTATTGCATACATTTCATAGCGTACATAGCCCTAAATCATATTTGAATGAAATAGTTCATTTCTTTTTATTCTAAACTCGGAAGATGACGTCATCAGTTTCGTGCTCTTTTTTTAGTGTAAACAATAAGCGACGTCATTGTTAAATGCGTTCTGGTCCCAAGTTTATATACTTTTCCGGTTGCATAAATAATACTGTTTCTCTACATTCAAATACGCCTTTATTTTTTATTTTTCTTCTTTAACCAAAATTGTGGTTATACATTTAAAACATCTAACATATTATTTTCAACAAAAATCCGTATAAAGGTATCCAAATATCGCTGCCGATTCTGACGTGATGTCCGGCGAAAATATTTTGCGGACAGAGAGAGAGAGAGAGAGAGGTGCGAACGTGGGGTTTTATATATTAGGATAGAAATGTAAGCACGATACCATTCTTCACCCTTTATTACAGGTAATGATAGAATTTTTTTCATCAGTTAGCTAAAGGTCAGGTTAAAAAAAAATTCGCTATCTATACTATCTCTCTATACAGATCGGTAAACTACCCTATTATTTGCTGTATATTAGATTGCTCATATATCATAGAGGCGTTATTATCATAGTACATATCTGATCCCACGTATAGCAGCCCGTGTATCGTGAGCATGGGATTGAGTGGCGTAGGGATATTTGAAGGAATATTTAAAGAACAGGTCTGAATACATCCAGCTATCTTCAAATCAAATAGACCTTTAGCGTAGCTAGACTTGGCTGGGTTATATACTGCAATGGCGTAGCCAGGATCGTCTCAAGGGGGGGTTCCAATTTTTACCCGGGGACAAACTTTCGATTTGCACCCCCCTCAAACTTTCGATTTGCATCCCCCCCCCCCTCAAACTTTCGATTTGCACCCCCCCTCTTACTTTTTATATATACCGAGGGGTCTATGGGGGGATTATGACCCCCCCCCCTAACCCCCCCTGCCTACGCCACTGATATACTGGCAATATTAGCACGTCCACCAGCTAATACACTGGGACTATTGAGTTAAGTGTACAGAGAAGAGGAAGTAGAATTCACGTGGACTCACTTTAATGCAGATGACGCTGCTAATGAATCCAGTCAGTATGATGACATCTACCTTCACTGTCCCATACTTGAATTAGGTACCCATTAGAACTGAGTGGACTCAGAGACGCCATAGCGTTGACCCTTAATGGTAAATAATCCTGCTTTAAACTTGAACACATCCAATGTGCTTTAAATTTGATGTGCACGATTGTAATTCATACATTGCTTTACCTCTATAGCTGGTCACATAAGTTAATGATCTATGCGTTAGGTGCTAGGTTAGGGTTAGACTGTTTTATTTTAAACCTTAGCTTAGGGTTACATCAACAAATAGCAACCGCCTGTTATCATACAACACAAAAGTGTCGGTAAGCAATAACACGTTTACCCCATTTACAATCTAATTTTAATACATATTCTCATTTTGATTAAGCTAAACCGTGACTATAAGATCGTGTGTTCAAGGATCTATTTTTAAAAATCAGCTGTTAACTTGACTTGTGATCGGGCATAAACCAGAGTAGTCGTCCCTGTTAACCTCCCCTTATTTACAGCCGTCCACTTAAAAAAAATACTCGAACGCTTCATCTTAATTGGTGGTTTTGTTTGATCGCTGGTGGTTCTGGGGGGGGGGGGGGAGGGGGGAGTTGAGCGGAGGGAACCCATGTTTTAATTGAAAGCAGAATGTTTATTGCCGCTTGTATGCGTCATTCCTCAGGGTGTCGGTGAAGGCTAGTCAAGTCTGACTCATGAGTTTCAAGACAAGTCGAAGATTCGGTCTGTTTGTCTGTCTGTCTGTCTGTCTGTCTGGGGAGGCAATTCAAATTTAAAATAACGTTTTCCTGACTGTCAAGTGTGTCTTTTTCTCTCAAACACAAACACAAACATTATATATATATATATATATATATATATATATATATATATATATATATATATATATATATATATATATATATATATATATATATATATATATATATATATATATAAATGAAGAGTGAACGGTGGCCTTCAAATGTAACTGATTTGATCAGGAGATTGCAGCCCTCAGGCAATTAGCCCATTTAATTAATGACCTGCGCACACTTTATAGTTGTAGATTCGCCTTCACCGCCCCAATCTCATTTTTACGATCACCCTCTCCCTCCCCCACCCTTCCTTCTACGTGCAGGTTTAACATTCTCTATATTTCACCATACGTGTGCAACAGGTAAGTTCAATCGGTGAGACACGTTTGTTTATATCCCCCAGTCACCTGAGTTTTTAAGCTTTGTTTTAACTTTTTTTTAAATTCAATTTTTATATTTTAACGAACTCTTTGTTTTAAAAAAAAATAATTTTAAATTTTAAGTAGTTTTTAAACTTTTTTTTAATGTTATTTTTTTCTTTTGAATCATGGATCGAAACTGGAAAAAGTTTTTAATGTACAAACACCTTCAACTGACAGACTTTGTTTTTCAAAGAAAGGCTGATAGTTAGGTCATCTGGGAAGGATGTCAAACTGAATGGTGAAAGTTGAATACAACAAAAACCTAAAAGATAAAGACAAAAAGGCAGGCTGAGGTAGATAGAGGATGTGGAGACAGACCTACAGCAGTACGGAGTACAGACCAATGTTGTATAATACATACATCCTTGTGTAAGACTTTAAGAACAGCGCGGACACAAAGTAAACAGTTGCACACACTCTTAGAGGGAACGCTTCTACAGACATGCAAGAAATAGACAGCAGACAAGTCTCAGTGACAGAAAGTGGTGCAGCAGGCCATAGCTTAATATAGGCTTTAAGCAACAATGCACCAGACTCTCTCTCTCTCTCTCCATCCTCTACCTAGACAGCACCAGACTCTCTCTCTTCCTCCTCTATCCATGTTAGCACCATACCCTCTCCCTCCTCTATCCATGTTAGCACCATACCCTCTCCCTCCTCTATCCATGTTAGCACCATACCCTCTCCCTCCTCTATCCATGTTAGCACCATACCCTCTCCCTCCTCTATCCATGTTAGCACCATACCCTCTCCCTCCTCTATCCATGTTAGCACAATACCCTCTCCCTCCTCTATCCATGTTAGCACCACTCTCCCTCCTTTATCCATGTTAGCACCATACCTTCTCCCTCCTCTATCCATGTTAGCACCATACCTTCTCCCTCCTCTATCCATGTTAGCACAATACCCTCTCCCTCCTTTATCCATGTTAGCACCATACCCTCTCCCTCCTCTATCCATGTTAGCACCATACCCTCTCCCTCCTCTATCCATGTTAGCACCATACCCTCTCCCTCCTCTATCAATGTTAGCACCATACCTTCTCCCTCCTCTATCCATGTTAGTAGCATACCCTCTTCCTCCATTACACATGTTAGCACCACTCTCCCTCCTCTACCCATGTTAGCACCACTCTCCCTCCCCTACCCATATTAGCACCAGACCCACTCTACTTCCTCCACTCACCCATGCCATTTCGTTCTCTCCCACCATACACTTTATTTTTAGCGTTCTCTTTTGCGTTTATTCTTTGAATACCCGTGTATTTTTGCTAATTAAAATTAGCTCATTAAGTTAATTCTTCAGAGGAAGCTAACTTCAGGCTGTGGGTTTCGTTATTTTCCAACGGCGCAATAAAGGGAGGTAGTAAATCTCCTCCATGTGATCTCATTTCATTGAGTTATCTCCCTGTGTTAACGAGTTCGATTAGTTCTTGTTGACAAAGGGAGAGTATCAGTATGGGTCTTAAAACCCAATTAAAATGTTAAGGATGTTAAAAAATACTTATTGAGACCCGTTTTTATAAGTTGTAAATGTTGATGTAATTTTTAGAATAGGTTGGCAAGTCATTTAATTTGAACCTATATAAATACGTTCGCATCAAGATCTACTAGATAGGGATATGCAATGGGGAGGCGCATTAGAAAATAAAACAATTTCTTGATAGATGTAACATAACAACGTTATAAAGCTTATTCTTGGTCTGGCTTTACGTGCTAATTTACCACAGGTTTTCCACTGCCTCATTTTGATAGCTCGCTGAGATTATTACTTCTGACCCCAAACCTAGCCCACACGATAACTGATAACTCACACTGTAAATATTGTCAGAAAGACTTCAGGGAAATTACACCTCTCCTATGAAAAAGATAAATTGATTGAGAGAGATGGGGTGCGGTGGTGGAACCAGGTACGCAGACAATCTGTGGAGGGGGTGAGGAAACAAAGTATGCGGAAAATCTGTAGCCAAACACTCCTTTACTCACCATTTCTTTTTTTTTTTTTAATGCGGAGTGGTATATGTTGTGACTCAGTCACATATTGGCACTTTTGTTGACATCAATGTGACACTGAGTGATCGTTTAAACTTGTGGGTACTGCTTGTATTTCGGCCCATATGTCTGTGTGTGTGTGTGTGTGTGTGTGTGTGTGTGTGTCTAGAAAAAATATTTCTGAAATCTCAGCAAGAAAAAAAAAAAGGGGGGGGGGGGTACAGACAACAAAGCCACCCCCCCCCCCAACGTTTAGTTTCGCCGAGTCTTTGAGATAATGTGTGTGTGGAGGTGGGGAGGGGGATAGGAAACACAATAGGCAAGACGGGATGGGGTGTGGTGGGGTGGGGGGGAACTAGTGAGAGGGTCATTTACAGTCACAAGTGTAGTGAGCGGGTCTTATGTGTTGGGCACCAGAAATAATTAGCGTGTGTAATGTTTGTCATGAACTTTTAATCTACGGGATTGTCCTTACAAATATAACAGGTAGTGAATGCTGGATGAGATTAACAGGGGATTAATAGGTAGTTACGGTCAGTCATAGACTAAAGGGTCAGTCATAGACTAAAGGGTCAGTCGTAGGCTAAAGGGTCAGTCCTAGGCTAAAGGGTCAGTCATAGACTAAAGGGTCAGTCATAGACTAAAGGGTCAGTCATAGACTAAAGGGTCAGTCATAGACTAAAGGGTCAGTCATAGACTAAAGGGTCAGTCCTAGGCTAAAGGGTCAGTCCTAGGCTAAAGGGTCAATCCTAGGCTAAAGGTTCAGTCCTAGGCTAATGGGTCAGTCCTAGGCTAAAGGGTAAGTCCTAGGCTAAAGGGTCAGTCATAGAGTGTCAGTATTCTGTCAAATGTCAGTTTAAGGCCAGAATATTCTTGTCTAGTGGGTCAGCCCTAGTCTGAGGGGTCAGTCCTAGTCTGAGGGGTCAGCCCTAGTCTGAGGGGTCAGTCCTAGTCTGAGGGGTCAGTCCTAGTCTGAGGGGTCAGCCGTAGTCTGAGGGGTCAGCCCTAGTCTGAGGGGTCAGCCCTAGTCTGAGGGGTCAGTCCTAGTCTGAGGGGTCAGTCCTAGTCTGAGGGGTCAGCCCTAGTCTGAGGGGTCAGTCCTAGTCTGAGGGGTCAGCCCTAGTCTGAGGGGTCAGCCCTAGTCTGAGGGGTCAGTCCTAGTCTGAGGGGTCAGTCCTAGTCTGAGGGGTCAGTCCTAGTCTGAGGGGTCAGTCCTAGTCTGAGGGGTCAGCCCTAGTCTGAGGGGTCAGTCCTAGTCTGAGGGGTCAGTCTTAGTCTGAGGGGTCAGCCCTAGTCTGAGGGGTCAGTCCTAGTCTGAGGGGTCAGCCCTAGTCTGAGGGGTCAGCCCTAGTCTGAGGGGTCAGTACTAGTCTGAGGGGTCAGTCCTAGTCTGAGGGGTCAGCCCTAGTCTGAGGGGTCAGTCCTAGTCTGAGGGGTCAGTCCTAGTCTGAGGGGTCAGTCCTAGTCTGGATTGCTAGTCGTAGATTACGATTAAAATAATATATTTATGACAATTTTTAATACTGATATTGAGGAAGTAGAGTTGATCAAAACCAATGTTAGTTACCATGAGAGTGTGTGTATCGTCACGTAGAACATGATGATATTGTATTAACAAAGTGATTTTTTTTAGATCAGGATGTGTTGATTATAATGACACAATGCATATTAAGTTGATTACAGAAATGATGGAGTGAAGTGTGCCAAAATGGAGTGATGGTGATGGGGGAAAAACCAAACGCCGACTCACCCCTGCTCTGGTCATCTGGCTCCAATCCTCCTCCACAACCATGACTGAACTTCTAGACGTGACGTCATTGCCGCGGCCGCTGGAACCCCTCAAGCTCCTCTGACGCAACCGGTCCTGGATGACGCTCATCAGGAAATCCTCATCCGTCGACAACTTGCCGGCAACGACCGGCTCGTGGCGTGACGTCAGCACACGGAACCGGTTTTCCGGTACGTCATCGTGTGACGAGCTCCACATCGACGACATAGTCGAGTCCCACGACTCCAAACTTTTCGTATCCATGTCCAGTTTACTTATCTCAATCCCGCTATCCGCGAAATTCGCCAACCCGGAATCCGGAACATCATTCGCATCATCATCTAAATCATACAAATCCCCGGAAGTCGATAATCTCTCAGTTGAGGATACACTTAGATTACATGCCGAGAATTTTGTCACTTTTTCCGGATACCGAGATTCGAATTTCGTCGGTCGTTGAATCACCGTCTTATCTAAAGACGCCGCACGTCTGACTGCGATTCCGGCTCTCTGGAACATTTTTTCGCTCATGTTCTTCACCTCTATGGAGTACGCCGTGTTGGTTCGCCTGTGTCCGGGTTTGAACGTCGGGCTGTCTTTGACGGAGTTCCTGCTGGGGATGTTTATATTACCGGAACTGTCTTTATTTCCAACGGTTATTGTGTCATCAAGCATATCCGGAGTCTCTTCAACTAAGGTAGGGATAGGGTTGGCGTCTTCGTATACCAGTACTAGTTCCTGAGAGAAATTTGAATCATAACTAGATGATCTTGAGTATTTTTCGTCCTCAACCTTCAAATTGTTAGTTAAATGCATGTTTTGTGAGGTATTTATTGAGTTGTGTCCCTTTTCGTGAAATTCATTATTTAAGTTCTTTCCCTTGTGACATTCCGTATTTGATGAGTTGTGTCCCATGTCGTCAAATGCTGAAGTTTTGTCGTACAGAATTTTAAGCTCCTCCTGGCTGAAAGTTGGGCACGAGTGACGTTTCATGCGCAGCTGAACATGACGTGCCAGGTCCTTGTCGGTCGGTGACATGCCAATTTCTTCCGCTTGTCTTGCCTTTTGGGACGCCTTGTTTTCTCGTAGCTCGCTTGCCAGGTTTTTCTCCAACTGAAATATAATTGTATTTTATATAATGCCTATGTGTGTTTCCTTCGCATTTTTTAATCACTTAAAATCATTTTAAAATGTTCTCCTAATAACTCTAAATTTTATCATCCTAATTATTTTCTCTAATTTAGATTACGCTCTTATCCTCCAAAACACATCGTGTTTTCATAAAGTGGATGATATATTTTAAGTACTGTAATTATCATTTGTTTCAAATTACAATCACTTACTTGAACCCTAACAGTTTCAGTTTGAGACCCAAGTTACTTGAACCCTGACAGTTTCAGACCCAAATTACTTCAACCCTTACAGTTTTAGACCAAAGTTACTTGAACCCTTACGGTTTTAGATCCAAGTTACTTGAACCCTAACAGTTTCAGACCCAAGTTACTTGAACCCTAATAGTTTCAGATCCAAGTTACTTGAACCCTAACAGTTTCAGACCCAAGTTACTTTAACCCTAATAGTTTCAGATCCAAGTTACTTGAACCCTAACAGTTTCAGACCCAAGTTACTTGAACCCTAATAGTTTCAGATCCAAGTTACTTGAACCTTAACAGTTCTAGTTTTAGACCCCCACTTAAACTAGCCTCTGACAGTTTTACACCCCACTTACTTGAACCCTAACAATTTTAAAACCCTACTTATCTGAACCCTAACAATATAAAACCCTACTTGCCTGAACCCTGACAGCTTCCGTCTGCAGTGACATCATCCACTTGACCAACGTCTGCTGGTCGCTAGCGCAGAAGTAAATGCTGGGACAACGAGTCTGGCTGAGCTTGAACGCGAACAACGTCTTCTTCCTGTTCTCCGGCTCCATCAAGTACCCCACGGAACACTGGTTCAACATCACGGAAAAAACCGGCACCTCTGCCGGTCTCTCACTCCTAAAGCCGTACAACCAGCCTCTAGACAGAACACAAAATACTTTGACGAACTTATACTCCTGTCGGCACTGGAGGTACCCTGACTCCTTGATGGATTTCAAGTCCCGGAGTCTTAGACTCTCAGAAGATTTGACTCCGCCGCTGTTGGAAACTCGGTCTTTGAACTCGGAAAAAGATTTCCGGATACTTGTTCCGAAGTTGATGGAATGTCTCTTCTTATCCCAGGGTTTGGTGAGTGAGACTGGCGATGTGGAGATGGACGAGTCTAAACTCTCCTCACTATTGGTGGAGTCACGATGCGCGCGATTCTCATGCTGTAGTTTTGGACTTGATGGCTTGTCTTGAGGAGTTGGGTGCTGTAGTTTTTTTCTACTTCCGGCATCGTCAGCTGAAGACGATCGCTTCTTCCGTCGTAAGATGTCCATAGGCGATTTCATCCCGAAGAATGTTTTTGATTTGCTGGTCTCGTCTAAAGACGACCTGGCCAGTTGTTGAATGTTTTGGTCGACGTAGTACGTCGCTTTCATTGGACTTGACCTGTGGTCAAGCTCGTGGTGATCCTTGCGCATCTTTCTGCGCAGCTCGACCACTGTGTCTTTACTGTAGTCAGCCGGCTGGGAAAATGACAGCGACCTCGAGGGGGTGTCCAGGATTGGTGGGGGCAGATTGTGTGGGGGCAGATTGTGTGTGGGAGGTTGGCAGGTTGCGTTATCATTGTGGTGGTGTATCGATGAACTATTGATCCCGTTCGATTGATTTAAATTGATCTGAGTATCAATATCAGCAGGGTCACATAAACACACTTTGCTGAGAGCCAAAACCCAATGATTTAGCTCTGCTTTTGAAGTGGCACCAAACAGGTGCTTTTGGCGAGTTTTGGGATGTTCCAGGATAAAACGAAATTTTTCACCATTTGAATCCCTTGGTGAGATTTTTTGTTTGAAGTTATCCAAAACTGGCTTGTCTTTAAACAGCGGAGATTGTTCCACTGTTCGAACTTTGCATCCTTGCAAAGGTATCGCCTTTTTGGAAACACTAGTGTCGTCAGCCTCGAAGATACAGAGCGTATCTCCACACAGAGCACACCATACCCTGCCACCCCTTAAATTGTCAATGAGCCAGCCTTGGTGATCCGCGGTGCTGACTTCACTAAACGAGTTCAAGTTCAGACTAGGGGTGGCAGGTTGCTGCTGCGGTGAGGTCGGCGTTGACGTCACAGCGCGAGACGCACTGCGCGTGCGGCTCCGTCCTTCTCTGGTGGTGCCGGACATCACGGTAGCCTCCCTCTGACCACAGCAGCTGGCGTTGTTGTTGTCGTCGACGTCGTCTGCCGCGCTGCCCCAGTCGTGGTGGTGCCTGTTGTCATCGTCACGTCTGCTGCCAATGGTTCCAGTGCTCTTCTGTTTTTGGAGGTGCTTTCTTCTGGGCGGCGCTACTGGTGAAGATTCTACAGTCGTCTGCAAAAAAAAAATATCTGAACTCAGTCTACCAGGAGCGTCCTTTCAGAAATGATGACGTTTCAGCATTCACCGTCTACTAAAGTTAGAAAACCAAAGCGCATTGAAATAGAACTCCAGGCTAAATCTACGTCATTTGGGCTGAAAAATGACGTGGTGTTGTATGCCGGAGAGAAACTGATAGCGCATGAGTCACACGACGCGACATACACATGTCATTCAACGAGAACATTTAAGTAGAAAAAATAATGAAAAAAAAAAAGATCTAGATTAAGTATATTACTTATATGAACTAGGTAATACACCAGTGTGAGGGTTTTTGCGTTATTTACACAATGTAGATCAATCCGGTAAAATATAAACAATATCAATAAAGAAATAAAGACTTACAAAATAAATTTTAACCACAGTTGTGTCACTTTTTACCTTCCTCCCCACACACGAACACCCGACACCACACGGCTCCACCGCATGAGAAACACCTGACACCGCGGCGACACACAAGAAAGTCAGGAAATATTCCAAGCTGTTACCTGTGCAAGACTGACTTACCTGATATACAGACTGCGACCTGACCAACGTGTTAAAAAAATACGTCACCCCCCCCCCCCCTCCTCCTCCCTCCCCCACCAACATAAACCACGGAGGTATGCCACACGGTGACCTAGGTTTATTGGAGCGGTTCGATTGATAGGGAAATCATCGATCTCTCTAGTCAGGGTTTATAACTCTCGGGGGCTCGTAAAAAAAACATGACATTATATACGGTTGTAAACAGTGGTTAAACATTAACCTTTAACCCTGCTGGGGTTAACTATAGGTTAACCGACATTCAGGCGAGGGTGTATTGTTGCTGGTTGAACTTGTGAAGCCAAATTTTTTCGTTTTTTGTTGTAAAATAATTAACCCAGTTTTAATAGTTTCATGTAACTCTATAATAGCTTTTTAAAAACCCAATACAAATAGTGAACGATTGTCTTTATATCTCCTCAAGAACTATAAACAGAGGTGTCTAAAATGACACTTTGATTTGGCACAGTTGTTTTTAGATAACTGCAGCTTTACTTGTTCATACTCTACCCATTTAATGCAGAAAACACTCGAAGCCAATAAGAAAACCCAACTAATACGTGGGAAGGCGTTGCATACCCACGACGTCGTAGAGAGGGTCGAGCGTGTTCTTATTAGTTGAGATATTACGCTGTGCTGTTTCGATATAAGACGGAATATAACTCACTTATGTTCCAACTAGATCAAGGAAAGATGTAACAATAATCAATCCAATCATCAAATAGTGCGATGTGTATGACTAAACTGTACAGCCCCATTATATATATATATATATCGATGGTCTCGGTCGCAAACCGTCTAACTCCGAAAATGTAAATTTTACAGGAGAGACAAAAAACTGATTATTTCCTTCTCGATCGCTCTAACACAAATTTCTTTAAAGATATCTCCGAAGAAACTCTCTACCGACTATACTGTAGCGTTTTAAAATGGGTTTTGTTGATATTTACAAAATTATAGCAGGTTTAAAAAGATAGACGGTTTGCTCGGTCTAAAATTCTCGGTACAAACCGTCTATCTGTGCGCGCGCAGACTTAGCTGTTTTGAGCCGAGAATTTCGGTCTCAGCCGCGTTCGTTCGTTTTGTCCAATGAACGTGATTTAGTTATGTTTATGTTTTTAAGTTATAATTAACACTTCATAATATTTAGATTATAGTTTTGGGCTCATATTTTAATTATTTAAGTTTATTCTACATTATGGGGTCAGTTTAATTTTTAGTAGAGATGTTTTAGTATGGCTTTATCGCTTTCGGCTGTATTCATTATGTCTTTATTTAGCACTAGACTTGTTAAATGTTGAAGGTTATGCTTTATTTATTACATCTTTCTATTCTCACAGTTTATTTTACTAAATCTGGTGGGTGCTGGGTTTGTAGAATGATAATAGTAAAAACAGAAACCGTATTGTCAGATATATTATGAATGAGACATAACACACTAATCACATTAATACTGACTTAATGTTTACTTATTTTACAAAAATGTAACACAAAAAAATGTGTTTATTTTTAAAATTTATTCTTTGAATAAACGTCACATAAAGAAAAATTAAAATGGCAACATATTTTTAAAATCAGGGAAATCATCATAAAAAGGTTTGTTTATGACTTGTTTTTAGGTGCTCAAATATGACAGCTTTTATCTTTTTTTTCTGATCTTGTACAACTTGACAGGAGCTACAGATGAGATCAAAATCTTACGACCCTAGCTTAGCAATTGCCTGCTATCTGCTAATTCACTTTGAAGTAGACAGTAGCATCAGGCTTGTACTGCAGTGCACGAATATTTGTCGCATTGAATTCTTGATAGGTCAGACTGGTCTTTTGAGAGCGGCTGGTCTCTTGTATGGTGTGACTGGTCTTTTTGAGAGGTTGGTGTCTAATGTCTGTTATGTGAAGCTGGTCTATTGTATGTTACGACTGATCTGTTGAGAAAGGCTGGTGTCGTGTATGGTAAGACTGGTGTGTTGAGAGAGGCTTGTCTATTGTAGGGTAAGACTAATCTTTTGAGAGAGGCTGGTCTCTTGTATGGTAAGAATGGTCTGTTGAGAGAGGCTGGTATATTGGAGGGTAAGATTGGTCAGTTGAGAGAGATTGGTCTTTTGTATATAACGACTGGTCTGCTGAGAGAGACTGGTCTCTTGTGAGTTACTGGTGCCTTAAGGTTACGACTGGTCTGTTATGAAAGGCTTGTCTGTTGAGAGATGCTGGTGCCTTTACGATTTGTCAGTTGACAGATGCTGGTGTCTTGTATGGTAAGACCGGTCTGTTGAGAGAGACTGATATGTTGAGAGGCTGGTCTGTTGAGAGAGGGAGAGGCTGGTCTGTTGAGAGAGGCTGGTCTGTTGATAGAGACTGGTCTGTTGAGAGAGGCTGGTATGTTGAGAGAGGCTGGTCTGTTGAGAGACGCTCGTCTGTTGATAGAGGCTGGTCTGTTGAGAGAGACTGGTATGTTGAGAGAGGCTAGTCTGTTGAGAGAGGCTGGTCTGTTGATAGAGACTGGTCTGTTGAGAGAGGCTGGTATGTTGAGAGAGGCTGGTCTGTTGAGAGACGCTCGTCTGTTGATAGAGGCTGGTCTGTTGAGAGAGACTGGTATGTTGAGAGAGGCTGGTCTGTTGATAGAGACTGGTCTGTTGAGAGAGGCTGGTATGTTGAGAGAGGCTGGTCTGTTGAGAGAGGCTGGTCTGTTATGTGGTAAGACTGGTATGTTGAGAGAGGCTGGTCTGTTGAGAGAGGCTGGTCTGTTATGTGGTAAGACTGGTATGTTGAGAGAGGTTGGTCTGTCGAGTGAGGCTGGTATGTTGAGAGAGGCTGGTCTGTTAAGAGAGGCTGATCTGTTAAGAGAGGCTGATCTGTTGAGAGAGGCTGGTCTGTTATGTGGTAAGACTGGTATGTTGAGAGAGGCTGGTCTGTTGAGAGAGGCTGGTCTGTCGAGTGAGGCTGGTCTGTTGAGAGAGGCTGGTCTGTTGAGAGAGGCTGATATGTTGAGAGAGGCTGGTCTGTTGAGAGAGGCTGGTCTGTTATGTGGTAAGACTGGTATGTTGAGAGAGGCTGGTCTGTCGAGTGAGGCTGGTATGTTGAGAGAGGCTGGTCTGTTAAGAGAGGCTGATCTGTTAAGAGAGGCTGATCTGTTTAGAGAGGCTGGTCTGTTATGTGGTAAGACTGGTATGTTGAGAGAGGTTGGTCTGTTGAGAGAGGCTGGTCTGTCGAGTGAGGCTGGTCTGTTGAGAGAGGCTGGTCTGTTAAGAGAGGCTGATATGTTGAGAGAGGCTGGTCTGTTATGTGGTAAGACTGGTATGTTGAGAGAGGCTGGTTTGTTGAGAGAGGCTGATATGTTGAGAGGCTGGTCTGTTGAGAGAGGCTGGTCTGTTATGTGGTAAGACGTGTGTTGAGAGAGGCTGGTTTGTTAGGATAGAGGCTGGTCTGTTGAGAGAGGCTGGTCTGTTGAAAGAGGCTAGTATGTCAAGAGAGACTGGTCTGTTGAGAGAGGCTGGTCTGTTGTGAGAGGCTGGTCTGTTGAGAGAGGCTGGTCTGTTGAGAGAGGCTGGTCTGTTGAAAGAGGCTGGTATGTTGAGAGAATCTGGTGTGTTGAGATAGGCTTGTCTGTTGAAAAATTAATCATAAAAGCATTTACTAAAGACAACTAACCATGTCGTTGAACATGTACGCCAAACATTTTGTAGCCTACCATATAAACATTTCTTATCACGTATCTAAACCCTCAATCTAAAGCTAGTAGTGAATTAACAATTATTAAATTTATTGCTCATTCTTGTGTAAAAATATAATTCGAATTATATTGTTTTGATTGATATTTATATTCTAGAATGAAGATCTAGTTTCAAAGCATTGTGTTAGCCTAAAATATTGTAAACAAATCAGTTTGGTTATTGACAATCTGGAAATAGGCTATATTAAACAAATAATATTTGTTTATTATTCTTTAAAATGATACAATGTAATAGAATAGTTGAACATAATTAATCAAATATCCTTACGTATAAGTACTGTGACTGCTGTGCTGTAAAATTGTGTGATTATGGCGTGCGACTGCGTTCCCGATCAAAAGCGTACTGACAAATATAGCGATATTCGTTTTGCGCCGAGATTTTTAGCGCTAGAAATAATAGGCGGTTTGTTCAAATGATTATATCTCAATAATCATTCTACAGATTTCTCTAATATTTTCAGGCATTATGGGGAATCATATTGGCTTTTGATTTATGTAAAAAAAAGAAAATTGAATTTTTTTGAGTTAGACGGTTTGCGACCGAGACCATCGATATATATATATATATATATATATATATATATATATATATATATATATATATATATATATATATATATATATATATATATATATATTACGGTCCTTAGAGAGTTAAGTAACAATCTTTTATGAAATTTGTGTTTGACGTAGAGAAAGTAGGTTCTTGTGTGGGCGTATGTAGCCCGTATAATCTTCTAACATACACGTGTGGATGTTTACTTTATAATTTATCCGCAGTTTTTTCTGCCCGTTATGAATGAAGTTTTGACACACTGTTATGACGCAGTTATATCGAACATAAGCTTGATCAGCCGGTCGATCGATAAGCGTCCAATAGGTGGATCTACCTGTTGAATTAAACTGGGCTTTAAAGTGAATGTTTTTTTACCCTCTTAAATCTTCTCGCGTTGTACGTCACGCGGACCAAATTTTGTGGCGAACAAGTAGGCGTAGGTTTTAACAGGGGAAAAAACTCTGGTCTATTAATGGGAGACAACCAATTTAATTGCTAAAAAAATGGCTGAACAGGCATAAATTGAATACGTAAGTTAAGTTTGACAAGCAATGTATGTGCGTACTTAGAAAAAATGCTTTGTTGATTAAAAAATAATTTAATTCTATGATAATTCCTTAGCTTAATAATAATTCGTATTTTTTGTTTATTTGTAAGCCTGTGTAGCTTAGTCTCTTAATTCTGCTTTATATATTAAAAAAGGTTCTAGTTAATTGATATTAACATATTTAAAATTTAGATCTAGTTGCAAAATTTATTTTAAAAGAAATAAATCTAAAAGCAGATTCTTTGTCAAAATATAGTTCGTCAGTGTATGCAAGTGCTTGTCATGGGATTTATTGAAACGTCAGTATACATTCATCTGTTAGTATTGCAATCTGTCCTTATCTTTTCCGTTACAAGGTACCAGATGTTCGCTGGTTTTCTTAAAAGATAAAATGTGAAAGTGCAAGGACTACGCAATGTTGAGGTGTATTGATAGCAAAGTTTGAGCTAAACTAAGTTACGCTTGGACTAGTCTTAGGTTTCATATATTCTTATAGTTGTAAAATAAAACAGTCTCCGAACTCCGTATTTTCATTTCATAGGCAGGCTTTCACGCAAGCCTGGCATAAAATTATAAATCTGTGCCATATTGTAGTCTCCTGTCAACCGTTTCAATGAACTGGAATGTGCAGTAAAGATTAAATGACGCGCTCTAAGGAGCGGTGGTATTTTCTCCCCCTGACGAAAAGGACGAATGAATCGAACGGTAGCTTACGTAAGAAAAAAAAACATATCTTCCTCGGATATTGTATAACAATTTCTATTGTGTATTCAAAATTCCTAGCTATATAAATATTTAATACCTACTTTTTTAAACAAGTGCCGAAATTTATCCGTTATATTATGTTACATAGAGAACATAGTTGCACAGAAGTGGTCGTTAAATTCCATGGAATGCTTAAACTCTAACTGTAGTGTTTGGTGCCTATTTAATTCCATACTTAGTAAGAAAAATATTTGAACGCAACGGTTCTAAAATTTCCATAAATAACTTCATTACGTGGTTCTAACATTTTATACATTTTTTTCTTTTAAATTTTAGAACTTGTTACACAGTTTTATTTATACAGGAGTGTTGGTTTCTAGAATTTGGAGATAATTATTCAGAAGAAATACTGGTTGTGTTCTTGTAGGAGATTTGGAGAACCACTTTGGGGAGAGTCCGGATTTAGCATAGTTTCAATGAGGTTGTTGATCAATGACACGTGTTGAAGGAAGGGGGAGGGAGGCCTACTGCTAATGTATAATCGAGTGGTGTGTATGTGTTCAATACTAAACCTACTGATGTGTTGTAATACTAAACCTACTGATGTGTTGTTAATTATGAATTTTTTACTGGAGGAATTAGAGGTCCCCCCCCCCCGATGTCCTTAGAAGCTTCCCTGGGGTGTTGGTGTCCCCATGGGGGGTGAGGTTCCTTATTAGGATGGGAGAAATGTTCCCTAGTAGATGAGGTTAAAGGAAGCAACTATGTTCCTCTAACATGGAACTTTTCCCTTAGGAATGCCATTGTATTCTTTTATAGTGAGTGGGAGGGGGTAGTTCCTTATGAGTTGAGATGTAAAACAAATCTTCCTACTGTCAACTAGATCAAGAATTAGAACTGAAATATAATGCGATGTAGCTAGGTAAACCTCGTAATGTGCAATTCACTAGACCGTATCGCGTCTGAAGACCTTGTTATTTTCTTTAAGGGTTCGGGAAACACACCCACACATAAAACAATTACATAGGTTCATATAGACAAATATAACATTCGTGCCTAAGTATACAAGCAACTGCGACGGAACAAATTGTGTGTTTTCTCTCAAACAGGAAGCTTTTTAACTAGTGTATAATCTAACTAGTACACTGTGTGGTTATATGTGTCACGGTATAGAATATAGGGCTACATATATTATAGGGCTACGTATCTTATAGGGCTACATATATTATAGGACTACATATATTATAGGGCTACATATATTATAGGGCTACATATATTATATGACTACATATATTATAGGCAGTGGCGTAGCGAGATCGGGTGTCACCCGGTGCGGCACTTAATGGTGTCACCCCCCCCCCCCCCCAGAGGCGTAGCGACCCTTCCCGGGGACAAACTTTCAAGTTTTCGATTTGCACCCCCACCCCTCAAACTTTCGATTTGCACCCTCCCCTCAAACTTTCGATTTGCACCCCCCCCCCTCTCAAGTTTTCGATTTGCACCCACCCTCAAACTTTCGATTTGCACACCCCCCCCCTCAAGTTTTTCTCTATATATTTTGCTATTTTTTGCCTTGGTGTCACCCCCCTAAATGGTGTCAACCCGGTGCGGTCCGCACCCCCCCCCTCGCTACGCCCCTGATTATAGGGACCATTGTTTATAACAAAGTTGGTTAGGGGCGGTGTGGTCGGGCGGGAACGTGAACGACTGCCATCCCAAAAGACTCGAGCTCCGATCCCCGGCTTAATTCCGTACACCGACAATGTATGGGCCGAGCTCTGGAGGGTACCAGGCTCACGTTATTAACACCTGGACATGGTTAAAAAAAAACAGATGAACTCTACTTCATCTGCCCTATTGACCGCCAGATCAGAAGGGTTAAATTAACTAACCTTCAGGTTAGCCTCATGGTTAACATTATTGTTAACAACATGTTAACTTTGCCATGTTAAAGAGTTCTATTGATAAGTATAACGCTACACCTACTTCGCTCATAGTCTTATTATTAGCACATACAATGAGTTGTGTGCTTTTAGTTTCAGGAATCTTGACTACACTATAAAAAAAAAAGAAAAATTCAAATCCAAATTACTTTTTTTGTCTGATATTTTGAAAAACCCGGCTTAAAATGTGTATTGAGTAATCATACTGTGTGAAACATTAGTTTTCTTTCTACATACGTATTAGATGTCTTCCAGCTGTTCTCGTGTGCTGGGCTAAAAATAAACCGTATCACGTGACTTGTTGATATTGCAGCATGTTCTAATTCACACGAGTGTGTCAACAAGTAGACTCGAACTCTAGCTTTCTGTGATTAACGTATCGACTTCTGTAGGTGTACCGTCCCTGATTCGTTGACCCGTTCCCACCGCCCTTACAGGTATGGGCCGAGCTTACCACGTATTTTATTAATTAACACCTGTCTATCAGACAGTAATGACATGGATTTTTTTTTGTGGCAAGGTAAACTATGGCTTTCTCACGTTCGGTGATCTAAGTATACACATATTCACAGGTATAGGTACTAAACACACATGAGCACAAAATGAAACGATACCCTTTACACACATACACATATTCACAGGTATAGGTATTAAACACACACATAAACACAACATACAACGATACCCTTTACACACATACATATACCTCTTTATACATTCTACACGCTCAAATACAAATACTTCTAAGCTTATAAACACATACAATCATAAGCACAATACTCACAAACACACTCACTGATTATATACAAACACATATACAACACGGAGATATAGAAAGAGAATAATGCAGTTAAAACGTGATAACGTTCACAAACGCATACAATAATGCTAAGCACACATTAATAAAAGCATAATTACAGATACACAGACACACTAAGACATACTTACATGAACTTAGACATCCCACCCCCACCCCTATGTGAATGGAAATAGGTAGACACAGCAAGCAATATTCAACATAGAGGTGGTGTCAACAATATCATAAACCAGTAGTTCACACACTTGAAATACATGGCTTCCACAATCAACCTAATGTTTTACCAGAGAAACCTTCGCGTTTCGTAAAGTAATATGACAACCTATTCAATCCACCCCCCCCCCCAGATTATTAATATGAGAATCACTTATCCCAGTCTTCACTGGACACCAGCAAGAAAAGTCTCAAAGGTATTTGAGAGGTGCATAAATTAATTTAAAAATCAGGCACGGCGTTGTTACAATTAATCTATCTATCTATCTATCTATATACTACTAAAAGTCAAGTTTGTTTACATGTTTGAATATTTATTTGTTTTTTTGTTTGTTTTTTTGTTTGCCTGATCGACTATTGCTCATGGTTGCACTCATCGTGGAAAGCTGTAAAATAGTATGTAGGTAGAGAAAAATTTTTGTTTTAAGACAGACTGTTAATCACAAATTTATTTAAAGACGTTAATTAATTTATTGATTTATTCATATGCAGAGTAACCCATTTTTTTAAAAAAGATTAAAACGACCACTACACTCGGCGGGACCGTGACGTCACAGGTTTTTGTTTACTCTTTAGTACAATAAAATGGCGGCGTCTATCGAAGAAAATTGTGTTCCCATTCACAAGTTTAACGCGTTCTAAATCTAATTTTCTGTGGGTCATAACTTTAACAATACGTCCGTTTGCTGTATTTATTACGTTCCAACACTTATATCAAATTTCAACTGTCTTTTTCATTTAGTTTTACGATAAATTTCTCTAGATCTAAAATTTGTCCAAGAAAGTTATTTATAGATACAATCCAAAAAAAAAACGAGACTTAAGCAAACCTGTCGTAGATCTAGAATATAGATAATTCTATCTAGATTTAGATCTAGATAATAACTAGATAATAATGAGTTTCTATATACTAAACTATTTTAAACCTTTATTATTTTATATAAATCTTTGTTTGGAATATAGTAATTTTGAAATGCTCGCTCCGGGCCTATGACTATGTATGAGCGTAGCTAATGATTAGATCTAGATCTAGATTCTAGATCTAGCAAGAAAAACTAAACTTAAGACTTAAGCAAACCAGTCGTAGATCTAAAATATAGATAATTCTAGATTTAGATAATAATGAGTTTCAATATACTAAAATATTTTAGACCTTTATTATTTTGTATAAATCTTTGTTTCGAATATGCAAATTTTGAAATGCTGGATCCGGGCCTATTGGCGTAGCTTAAGATTAATACGCGGCTTCGATGCCGGTAAGTTTGCTAAATTATAAACGTAAATTCTAAATATAGCTCAGTCGTAGATCTAAAATGTATATAATTTTCTATCTAGATTTAGTTAATAATGATTTTCTATATACTAAACTATTTTAGACCCATAATATTTTATATAAATCTTTGTTTGGAATATGGTAATTTTGAAATGCTCGCTCCGGGCCTATGAGCGTAGCTAATGATTAGATCTAGATCTAGCAAGAAAAACTAAATTTAAGACTTAAGCAAACGAGTCGTAGAATCTAGATCAAGATAATTCTATCTAGATCTAGATTTTTTTTCTAGATAATTTCAGACCTTCTTTATTTTATATAAATCTTTGTTTGGCTAAGTTAAGATAAAATTTAATTTGAAAGTTGCTGCTACTAGACTTAGTTCTAGATCTACGCGCGTAAATAAAGTTGGATAAGGAGACTCATAGTATAGTATAAAAATTCATTTGTGTCGTCACGAGTAAATAGCTAAGTTGGTAGCGTAGTCCGCTCTCATGCGGTTGGTACAGGTTCTAGACCAATATGTCAATGATATATTTTTTTCAATTTTTTTTTTTTTTAGATGTGAATGATAAAGTTGTCTATCTGAACTTGGCAGGATACAGGGCAGGTGAAGTAGAGTTCATCTGTTTCTTTGTCCTAAGCATATGAAAGGATAGTGTGGTCAGAGACATGCTCGGCTGGAATCGTTTTTTAAACGATAAAAACATGTTGTCTGAGACTTGGCGGGACACTGGGCAGGTGAAGTAGAGTTGAGTAGGTCACATGTGACGTCAGTATATGAAGGGATAGTCCGAAATCGGTGTTTTCGGTGTTTTTAAAAGATAAGAAACATATTTTTGAATGTGGGGTCTGTTTTTTGTGACGATAAGTGACCACTGCAGTAGCGTAGCGAGGAGGGGGGGGGGCGGGAGGGGAGGCGGGGGGGGGGGGGAAGGGGAGGGGGGGCGGGGGGTTGGGACATATGTTGGGTGCGCCAAAATGGTTTGGAAAAATAAATTGAAAGGTTGAGGGGGGTTCAAATCGAAAGTTTGAGTGGGGGGGGGGGGGGGGGGGGGTGCACATAAAAAGTTCGAGGGGGGTTGAAAATCGAAATCTTGGTGGGGGGGGGTTAAAATCGAAAAGTTTGTCCCCGGGCGCCGGGAAGGGTCGCTATTCCTCTGAGTGACAGACGTGATGTTTTTTGATGGATGACCCCCGAAACCCACAGTTATCCAACGGATGACGGGTATTCTAGTATACTACTAAAAGTCAAGTTTGTTTACATGTTTGAATATTTATTTTTTTGTTTGTTTGTTTGTTTGCCTGATCGACTATTGTGATATGTTCGACTCTATCTGGAGAGCTGTAAAATAGTATGTAGGTAGAGAATAATTTTTTAATGCAGACAGACTGTTAATCACAAATTTATTTAAAGACGTTAATTAATTTATTGATTTATTCATAGTTAAATTAACCGTATTTTTTTTAAAATGTTAATACTTTGAATAAACTTTGTGGGGATAGTGACGTCCCTTGATGTGTTAACTTTTTTGTACAATAAAAATGGCGGACTCCATCATAGACTTTGTGGCCCATTCAAAAGTTTAACGCGTTACAAAGCTAATTTTCTGCCGGCTATAACTTAAACAATACGTCCGTTTGCTGTATTGATTACGTTCCAACACTTATATCAATTTTCAACTGTCTTTTTCATTTAGTTTTACGATAAATTTCTCTAGATCTAAAGATCAGCTATCGAAGGAAAGTTATGAATCTAGCCTAGATCTAGAATCTAGATCTAGCCTAGATGTAGGTCACTAGACTCAATGTAAATTCTAGATCTAGACTTAATGTAAATTCTACATCTAGAATCTATTTCAGGCCTTAATTATTTTATATAAATCTTTGTTTGGCTAATTTAAGATAAAATTTAATTTGAAAGTTAGTACTACTAGACTTAGATCTAGATTCTATAGGCGTAAATCAAGTTGCATAAGGAGACACATAGTGACGTCACGAGTAAATAGTTAAAATGGTAGCGTAGTCGGCTCTCATGCAGGTGGCACGGGTTCTAGACCAATATGTCTATGATATTTTTTTTTTCAATTTTTTTTTTTAGATGTGAATGATAAAGTTGCCTATCTGAACTTGGCAAGATACAGGGCAGGTGAAGTAGAGTTCATCTGTTTCTTTGTCCAAAGCATATGAAAGGATAGTGTGATCAGAGACATGCTCGGCTGGAATCGTTTTTTAAACGATAAATACATGTTGTCTGAGACTTGGCGGGACACTGGGCAGGTGAAGTAGAGTTGAGTATGTCACATGTGACGTCAGTATATGAAGGGATAGTCCGAAATCGGTGTTTTCGGTGTTTTTAAAAGATAAAAAACATATTTTTGAATGTGGGGTCTGTTTTTTGTGACGATAAGTGACACTGCAGTAGCGTACCGAGGAGGGGGGGGGGGGAGGGGAGGGGAGGGGAGGCGGGGGGGGGGGAGGCGGGGGGAGGTGGAGGGGGGAAGGGGGGGGCGGGGGGGACATATGTTGGGGCGCCAAAATGGTTTGGAAAAATAAATTGAAAGGTTGAGGGGGGTTCAAATCGAAAGTTTGAGTGGGGGGGGGGGTGCACATCAAAAGTTGGAGGGGGGGGGATTGAATATCGAAATCTTGGGGGGGGGGGGTGGTTAAAATCGAAAAGTTTGTCCCCGGGCGCCGGGAAGGGTCGATATGCCTCTGAGTAACAGATGTGATGTTTTTTGATGGATGACCCCCGAAACCCACAGTTATCCAACGGATGACGGGTATTCTAGTATGGTTATAAAATCCTGTCTGTATGGTTTTTTTCGGACTTAACTAAAGATTGGGTGTATTTGATGTTTTTAAAATTTTCGGTAACTAAATAAAAATTTAAAAAAAAGCAAAAACAATTTGGTTTATACGTGTAATGGCGACATAAACAATGGCCGCCATAAATTTTATTGTACACATTGTAAGCTGAAAATAGAAAAAATAGGTCATGGTGTTTAAATTTGCATAGTTATTTAAAAACTTGATCTGCAAAGTTTTGTAAACAAAATAACTATAAAGTGGGGCTGTCAGAAATCGATCACGGAGTTCCTTTACAGCCAATCAATGTTAGTCTTACGAAAGTGAAACATCGGGTTATAACTTAGGCTTGATGAAAATAAATAGAAATGTAGCCTTAAACTCAACAAATTATTTTCAAGTTCTCTGCATCTGTAACTTTATAGCATTGATTCTAAAAATATCACATTTCTGAATTAATTTTATGCTTAAGTTTTTAATAAAATTTTATCTTTTATTAGTTTTATGGTCCTAAATCTAAAAAAAACACATTTTTATTCCATGTCAACAACATTACGGAAGGAATCTCGTCAACTCGCTGGTGTCCCTTAGACTCAGTGATGTCGATAGAAAAACAAACCTAACTAGCTAAACTACATACACTAGACTGTACGGGGACTCCATTGAGTAATTTTATTTGCACATGTCTGTGTATTTGTCTAGGAAGTAAATTGTCTATGTATGTGTCTAGGAAGACAAATGTCTGTGTATGTGTCTAGGTAGACAAATGTCTGTGTATGTGTCTAGAGTCTAGAAAGACATATGTTTGTGTATGTGTCTAGAAAGACAAATGTCTATGTATGTGTCTAGGAAGACAATGCCACAGCACAGAGTGTAACACAATACCACCCTTTCTGACATGATATTCTGCACAACAAAGTTCAAGAGCATGCACTGTTCATGTCTCTGCATGATCTCACACGTAAGTTTAATGAAGCGTTGCATGTGAAAAGGTGTAAAACAGAAGCTTCTATCTTTTTAAACCACACAGTGTATCACGTCTGTTTGGGTAATGCAAAAAACTAAAATTCTAATCGTTTTTTCACAGTCAACTGTATACCAAGATCCAAATATTATATTCTACTTCGTGTAGTATAAAAAAGTTATTTACATTGTCCCATGACCAGCTCATAATTGACTCAACTCCCAAACCTTCGTATGTGAGCTAAAAACTGACACACAAAAATTTAGCGCTCTGCCCCAAAATTAGCTTTCTAGAAAACAAAGCACAGACTTGCAAGTCCAAACTTGCAAGCACAATCCGTTCTTGCATGCTTGACTGGGCATCTTCCATAGCATTACATCTACAGTCGCGCTCCCACTTGTGTAGACAATCCTATACATATCTAGACTCTGATCCGTTATAACCAATTCACACCCACCACTTCTCCACACCTTTATAATAATATGGTCTATCGCAACTTGGCCACCTTTTCGGACGTGATTTCAGACACCAACCGGAGGTTACGCTGATGAAATGTCAAGAGTTTTTCTGACCACTGATTGGCTGTTGCCAGAAAGCGGATGTTTTCGACCTTTGACCGGTCAAGTGTACACCTGCGTTCGTTTTTTTTTTCAAAAAACCTGACCTCATCTTGTGATAATGGTTGAGACATGTAGTACTCTAGTGTTAGGATATTTAACATAATATTGTAGTTGTTGAATTGTTGTGTAAAATCCGTTCACATAAAAACTCTATTAATATCGGACTAGCATGTGTCCATTATACTTCAAGGTTCGAACAACACACCTGGAATTTTTCCCTCCTATCGCTGACACACACACACACATATATATATATATATATATATATATATATATATATATATATATATATATATATATATATATATATATATATATATAACCAATGGAATACAACATAAACTATAGATATCAGTTGAAGTGGCATTGAACTAATGACTTTTTACTTCATGTATCGTCAAGTGGTGTGCCACTAATCTCTAAGCCAACAGGATTCCAGAATCTTCCAATAACCCGCACAAGCGGTGCCTCTTTCTATGGCATTGTGCCCCAACAATGTGCCCGTCGGTGGCCTTTCTAATAGCACTTACAACCATACCCCACACTGAGCGGCACGCTTCACTGGCTAAAGTAATAAGCACGGGACTTCTGGCTTTCATGGTTGGCGGGTTATTGAGGTGGTTGGGTATATTTGATTGACTGGGTCAATATGGGGGTATGGAGTGTGGTTGGCCACATGTGGTTGACTCGGTGAAAATGTGGGTCTAGAGTGTGGTTGGCCACATGTGGGTGACTCGGTCAAAATGTGGGTCTAGAGTGTAGTTGGCCACATGTGGTTGACTTGGCCAAAATGTGGGTATGGAGTGTGGTTGGCCACATGTGGGGAACTCGGCCAAAATGTGGGTATGGAGTGTGGTTGGCCACATGTGGGTGACTGGGCCAAAATGTGTTGAATGTGGTTGGCCACATTTGAGCGACTCGGCCAAATGTGTGTATGTAGTATGGTTGGTTGGCCACATGTACTTAACCTGGGGTTTGTTGATGTGTTTTATCAGCGTTCACATTCCACGTACGGAATGGGAAATCAATCAAATACGACCAAATTAAAACACTATGACGTTATTACAGTTGATAATTTTAACAATTTCCGTTAGGCGACGAAGATGAACAAAAAAGTTGTTAAGTCAAAGAATATACACATTCTCCAAATTTCCTTTCTAAGACACATATATGTTCCAAGTTCCACATCTAAGACAATTATATGTTTGAAGTTTTACCGCTAAGACACATATTCCAAATTCAATCTCTGAGATACACATATTCCTAGCTCCATCTTTAAAACACGTATTTATTCTAAGTTTGACGTTAAACTCTTTCTTCTTCTTCTTCTTCGTTCTTAATTATTAGTGTTGAAGGGGATCGAGATTTATCTGCCAGTGGGGCTTGAACTCGAGACGTTGTTCGAATTTATCAACCATGAGCTTTTTTGCCGACTCGACCACGCCTCCAACACAATTAAGCATTACGTGTCAACTGGTTATGCGTCATTGAGGCCATTGACTCCGATTTCTGCCTGCTTTTCTTTTTGGATTTGCTTCCATAGCCTTTGTCCAACCAAGAACAAACTACAAGGCAGCAGTTGTTTAATTTTGGAGTTGTCTCTCCTAGAAGAGTGGCTGTCCCCAGCTAACGAGCCTCATCTGCCCGAGGGTTCGAACTCGAGACTTTTCGGTTTAGCAACCATGAGCTTTACCGATTCGACCACGCCGAACCCTAGTTAAACTGGTTCAGTAGGTGTGAACAAAACTGATTGAATGTTTGTATTGACACACTGAGTAGTTGTGTATGTGATACTAACTTGAATTACAGTTCACGGCTAGTGCCTTGAGAAGGCCGTTATTTATGACACCGCAAAAAATGAATAAAAGTCAACTGGTATAGACGCCAGCAGTTAAATTGGAAGGGTGGGGGGGGGGGGGGGCTGCCAATTAAGCCAAGTTTGAACACCCCTCAAACAAAACCTTTGATCCGGAATCATATTTTTTTTCACTATCAACTTTGAAGCAAGTTAACGATCTATTTAACGCACTTAAAACAACGTCAGACTCTTTTTTTTTTTAAATTCAATGCCTACCCAGAACTGCGCGCAAAGTGCCTGTTATAACGAATGAAGTACATAATTATGTCCTTAGTATACATCAAAAGGCTGCGATATAATGCCACGACTCCCCTGAAAAATTCTAACAGTCAAAATGTTTCAGGCCCTAAGAACCGAATCGCGTCAAAGACAGTTATCCAGATCTAAACCTTTAACAAATCTGGATCAACTGGATAAACGTCAACAAATCAAACAAACACTTCTGTAGACCCCAATACCACGATTCTGTTGTCGAAATAAGCAAACAATATCTAATCTAAGTAAATACACACTGCGGCTGATAAAGTTCTATTTATAGATAACTTACCAATAAGTCGTATTTGTTTAGTTTATTTGTTTTGTGTTAAAACTTCTACTCATGTTGCTTCTGTATATGAAGAAAGGAAAATTTAGCGAACATGAGCTAACAGAGGGGAGGGAATGGTGGGGAAGATAGTGGGGGAAAAGCAGGGATGGATATAGCCTGAGTTTGGACTCTGGTGGAAGATTAACTTAACCCCTCTACTGAATTATATGGGGCCCTAGCTGAATATTAAAGCGTACATATGACTGACTAATATATGGGGCCCTGGCTGAACATGAATGAGGGCCCAATACTAGAATATTGTTGGCCCTGGTTGAATATTAATAGTGACTATTTACAACAATATGTGGGGCCCCTTCGGAACATTAGTAGAGAACCTGTAACGGCAGTATTGCTGTTTACGAAAAGTGTATTCATTCATCACACACATTAAACACACAGACAACTATACAAATACAACCTGTATGTATCATCTTACATAAAACATATGCTCGAACGATATTTTCCTACACAACATGAAGGTAAAATGTTAAAACCATTAATGTTGAAAGTTTGTTTTTAACCGTCTTTGTTAAAGAAAAGACATGTATTTTTTAATTCTCAAATTTCAAGCGAGTGGTATTTAAAAAAAAATACTAAGTACTAATTACAGGGGGATTTCTAGCATAATGACGCAGGTAGGACACAATAAGTCAATAATCCGCTGTGATAATGCATTGGGATCAATAGCTGAGGTCTAGACGTAAGGGAACAATGGAAATGTAATAGGTGTGTTTGGTTACATGTGGGGGCTGGTGTGTTTTTAAATGCCTGGATTACTGTGTAGGGTCTACCTTTTGTGGGGGTGTGTGTATTTGTGTATGTGTCTGGTATGTGTGTTGTGTGTGGGGTCAACCTTTGTGGGCGGGGGTGTATTTGTGTATGTGAGTGGTATATGTGTTGTATGTGTGTTGTGTCAAACTTTTGTGGTATGTTTGTGTGTGGATGTGTGTTTGTATACGTATTTTTTTGTGCGTCTGTGTGTATGGATGTGTGTGTTGATGCACGTATATGTGTATGTGTGCATGGGCAAGTTTCAGAGGTGGTTACAGGGTGCACTTGTGCATGTTATTGTGCGGGATGGGGTTTTAAGTCAAGTATTGTAAGAATTCACTGCTAAAGTCCGCATAGTAGAGGAAATAGAGCAGAGGCGTAGCAACCCCTCCTGGCGCCCGGGGACAAACTTTCAATTAGCCCCCCCCCCCACATATATATTTTTTATATTTATAATTCAACACTGCAGCTAAAATGAGATTTTATTTTTTTTCCCAACCCATTTTGGCGCCCCTAGGGTCGGCACTCCCTCCCTCCCCCACTTGCTACGCCTCTGAAATAGATTTCATGCTAAGGGAAATGTGGTTACTATCCTGCTGCATATATTGTTCCCGACTTTGGGACACAACCCCAGAACGTAAACCTGCGGGTCAGCAATCGTTTGCTCTACCACTAGACCACGGCTACATAAAATATTGTTTACGAGCCGACCCGCTGCGTATCATACGCCGCTATTTAGTTGTTTTTTTTTCTACTTTTCAGTAATTTATAATTTGTGAATTCGACAGTACCAATGCTGCCATTGAAAATATTTGCTTAAAAACACTACCCCCCCCCCCCCCCCCACGTGAAAGCAGCCTCCTCTTAGTTACCTCCTCTAAGTTTAAAATCGTTTCAAACTAAATTATCTGCCCCTAATAGCCGTCACCAAACCCGTCTCTATGATTGTAAAATGTAAACAGAGTGAACACCGCTCACCAGATCATATGGGGGTGGGGTGGGGGTGGTAGTGATAGTGATAGAGAGGAAGAGAGGGGACTGCAAAGGCGCGCTTGCAGCTTGTTTTCTAACTGATCCCAGAAGAGAATTATATAGATAGATAGATATAACTTTTTCTAAAACTGTTGACTCATTATGTTTGTTAATTAAATGAAACAAATAAACCTTACCATCGCTGACTAATAGAAAGCTGACGTCATGAAATCATTGACGGTGAAGGTCAATCACCCCACCTAGTTAAGGGCTTCCAGTGCATGTTGGGATACCAACACATCACAACACAGTCTATTCTCATCGAAGTCTATGGGAGGTTTATTTAGTTCGTGTAAAAACTAATCAAACACACAGCCTTTCAGCAATAATATCTTAGTACAGTTTCAATTTCCCTCGTGTCGAAACATTATCAATAACTGGTTTTAAGTTATGAAAATTAACACTCTAAACAGTATATACAATTTATCAAATCTCCATTTAGAAAACAGAAGAATCAATTAATACAGGCAGAGTAATCAAACGCTCAGCTAAAATGTTTTCCAGCAACGGCACTAACGCCAACAGTCCGCCGCTTCAAATGAATTTTAACACTAACTCTCGACATAAATATACTGAGTTCAGTTGAACTTAGCTGTCTCACACAGAAGTGAAAAAAAAAACACGTTAACTAAATTAAAATATAATTCAAAAGAATCTCCGTCTTACGGGATGAAGCTAAGCCTGTTGTATCACGGTTGTTATTTCACTGTTATATCACATGTATTCAACGTCACCACGTAAGAATCAGTTGAATCAAACAGATATACAGTCCCGCGGTGAAAGATATACTTGAAAACCACGCATACACAATGTCGCTATGAAATGATTCGAGCACAATTGAGCCCGGAGTGTTTTTTTGTCAACTGGCGAGGGTACACAGGTAGGCTGGGGGGAGGGGGGTGGTCTATGATGGTACCTCATTTATTTGAGGTTAATAAAAGCACAATTGGGCCCCAGGGTGTTTTTTTTTTGTCAAGAGGCTATGGTACACAGGTAGGCTGGGGGATCTATGTACCTCATTTATTTGAGATTAATAAAGGCACGCGTCCGTGGCATTTGAGAATCAGGAGCAACGAGGGAGGGGTCAAAAAGGCGGTGGTGATCAATGTAGGTCAGCTGAATATCGAACAATATGTACAGAGTATCGATCATGACAATCGGTATCGATTTTAATCTGGTTAAATAATACTTGAACTATTTTTAACGATTTTGTTTTGTTTTAACATTTGGTTAAAGCAGTGACATATACAAACAGACAAGCGATACACTTAGCAATTAGAGTGTAATTCAAGAATCTCAGGTTAGGATAAATGTTTGGTTGACTCGCTGAGTACTATCCCAGCACCCTGTGTCTCTTAGGGGCGGCGTGGTCAAATAGTAGAGCGATTGGCTTCTAGCAAGAGGGTCTCGAGTTCAGATCTCGGTTCGGACTTGGAACTGTAGGATATCCCTGAATCCACCCAGGGTACATAACTCACGTTAGGGAAACAAAGACGGAAGGGCATAGTACTGAGCACATTTTCTCCTTGTACGGCGAGGTCATTAAAACAGATTAACTCTACTTCATTTGCCCCATGTGATTAACCACACGTATTACAAACTGTGACCATTTCGCACGTGACAATTGAGTAAATTTCAATTAGTCAAACTAAGTCTCAAGCCGAATCTATGTTCAACAAAACATTAAAGGACAAGTTTTATCTGCTAGACAGGCAATAAAAGTTGCAGCGTTGATCAGTTCTCAAAGTAAAGCCATGACATATGTCATGTGCCATCTATCGTGACACCATCTCAACCTACTTTCGTTTCCTACAGTTTTTTTATCTGATTCAAGTTCGCCAATGAAACCTGATACCCTATTTGCATAAAAATGGAAGCCAAAAATAGTGTATGTGCTACGCGTTCGGTTTTTTTTCTTTTCGATTTTTAATTCATATTTTCTTAAGCCTGCTTAAAATCATATAAATACCAGAGGAAAGAATGATTTTAAAAAGGCTAATTATACTGTTTTAAAAATATAAAATAAGATATTTTAAACCCGCCATTGATGTTTCGTTCATTGGTAATCTGATCAAAATATGTGACTCGAGCAAGGTTTGTTCTAATCATAAACCATTCTTCTATTCAACACGTAGTTCGTGAAAATATTTATTGGTCATTAAAGATTAAATATACGGAGATGCTCGATGTTTCACTTGAGATCAGAAGTGGAATTGGATGGTATAGCAGTAGAACGCACATTTGGTAGCCATAGAGTCATGAGTTCGGTCCTGAAACCGTAGCATCGATCTCCCATAGCACCCCGACATCCCAGCACCCCTACACCCCAGCACCCCTACATCCTAGCACACCTCTATCCCAGCACCCCTACATCGCAGCACCCCCACATCCCAGCACCCCTACATCCTAGCACACCTCTATCCCAGCACACCTACATCGCAGCACCCCTACACCCCAGCACCCCTACATCCCAGCACCCCTACATCGCAGCACCCCCACATCCCAGCACCCCCACATCCCAGCACCCCCACATCGCAGCACCCCCACATCCCAGCACCCCTACATCGCAGCACCCCCACATCCCAGCACCCCCACATCCCAGCACCCCTACATTCAAGCACTCCTACATTCAAGCACCCCTACATTCAAGCACCCCTACATTCAAGCACCCCTACATTCAAGCACCCCTACATTCAAGTACCCCTACATTCAAGCACCCCTACATTCAAGCACCCCTACATTCAAGCACCCCTACATTCAAGTACCCCTACATTCAAGCACCCCTACATTCAAGCACCCCTACATTCAAGCACCCCTACATTCAAGCACCCCTACATTCAAGCACCCCTACATTCAAGCACCCCTACATCCCAGCACCTCTCCTACAGAATCCCAACCACCAGCAGCACCCCCACATCACAGTACCCCCTCCTTAAAGCACAACATTCTCAAATCGCTCAAATGAACCACGGCAACACAAGTGCTGTAAATGTTGGATTCTCCATCCTGCTACGATCCTTCAGGCATGAGAGCATTTTCGTGCCGGTTGATGCCGGTTGAAGCCGGCAGAAGAAAGGGTATGTTATAGCTCTAATGGATATGAAAGGCTGAAGATGAAGTGGGATACGATCTTTTCAACTTCTATCAATGGTTTATACGGCGCTATCTATCTTATGTAAAATAGATTCTTTGTATCTGCAAGTTTATGTTAATATGTTTTAAATGTTTAACTCGGCAATCGTATGTGTAATCTTTAGGAGGGCACATGCTCAGGCCGGCTAATAAAGTAATCAAAGATGGGGTTGGATAGGACAAACTGTGTAGATCCCCTTACAACTTGAACAGAATTCTCTTTAACTGAACCATCCGAAGCAGACGGATATATGTGTCTGTCTACAATAAGAAATGATCACGATGGATAACATACAGCAGAAGCTGGATAGAATTACCCAAGAAACATAACTCGGGACTAGAATTGTAGTTTAGTGAGCGACCTTTACTCCAGCAGGCAGAGAACTCTGGAGAGCTGCAGTTGAGGTCCCATATTCCAGCAGGCAGAGAACTCTGGAAAGCTGCAGTTAATGTCCCATATTCCAGAATGGGAGAGAGCTGTGGAGAAAAGATCTTTGTATCCCATATTCCAGCAGGATAGAGAACTCAGGAATCCATAGTTGGTATCCCATAATCCAACACTACATGGAACGATGGAGTGCTGCTGTTGGTGTCCCATAATTCAACAGGACCGAGAACTCTGGAGAGCTGTAATTGCCAGTCTATATTCCAGAACTAAAGCGAGCTCTTGAGGGTTATATTCCAGCATGTGTTACGTAAGCTAATTAAAGTTGTCATTGTGTGAATGTTCATACGATTCAAATAAAACTGCCACACCCATACACATATATGTAGACCACACGGGATGAACCACAGATGTCCACTTTTTAAAATTTGTAATGTAGGTGTAGACACCAGGCATCATCTGACATCACATATAACACTTTCACACCATCAACATCATGCAGGCAATGTTACACCTATATAATGTGTGTTTTACGTGTATCTTAACACATTTTTTTACAAGTACGTACATGTTTGGGGAGGGGGATCTAACATACCTTAACTAATCGGTTAAAAAATTTTTTTTACCACCAACTTTTGACGAACTGAGGTAGTTCAAGGTTGGTGGCTATAATTGACTTCTGGTTTAGTTTATTATTTCATGGAGGGGAGGGGAGGGGATAACATGACCCACACTCAGGGCTTGTAAAATATGAATCACAAGAACTATAGAGTGTTGTGTTTCCTGACACACGTAATACTATCAAATGTTTTGAAAGAAACCACGGGTACCTTATTGAAATAAGGACACGCAACTCTTGACAACTGCGAGTAAGCGATATGTATACGCGAGAAATAGATAGCCTCCCTTGAAATTTGTCTTACGCAATGAAACCTATCCCTCCGCCCATTTTGCACTATGATAGTTTAAGTGATAACGTTTTATATAACGACGAGTATGAGCCGAGGGGGATGTTGGGGGGGGGGGGGGTCGCAGTTCGTACATTGCTGTTGGTCAATAAGAAATTTTCATATTCATGCGACAAAGCGTGTTGAATTTTATAAATAGTCTAATGTGACTTTCTGATAAGAATTTCGAGAAAATAAATTTATTTTCATGTTAACATTCAGACTTTTAACCATGGAATCGTAGAGGAAGCAGATTTGATCAGTTGAAATAGTAAATAATAATACGTATCAGTGTGTGTTACAAACATATTACTCAACAAGACTATACGTATTTCTCTAGTGTCAGTGGTATCGACATGAACCTATACATGAGCTTGTAAGTTTTTAAAATAAGGGCCCCCACACAACCTTGAAAAAGTGGCCATCTATATTTGTACACCTGTGGTAAATAGGGCCCCCACACAGCTGGGTCCCGGGAGCATAAGTGTTGGGGCCCATTAACAATATTTGTATCAGACACATGGAAAGATTTTAATGGGCTCCAAACACTCTTACTGGGACCGACAATGAATGAGGCCCCAAATAGATCAGGATATAAAAAATACACTTTCAAACATTTTAGGTTGCTAGTCCCTTACTTAAACCATGGGTAGCCTACGTGTTGGTGGTCGTTGGCTACCTTATTTAAAAACAGACAATGGCCTACGTGTTGATGACCATTGGCTACCTTTGCCTACGTGTTGGTGACCACTAGCTACCTTTGGCCTACGTGTGGGTGACCACTGGCTACCTTTGGCCTACGTGTTGGTGACCACTGGCTACCTTATTTAAAGACAGAGAAGGGCCTACGTGAAGACGATCACTCAGGACAGACCACGTGACCAGCCGAACTAGGTCACAATCTGTGAGAATGTGGGTTAGCGGTGATAAGGAAGGGAATTGTGGGAGAATTATCTGTGATTTGTAAACACAGTTGAGACGAATGAGCTTGAGATCTCCGTGGAGGGGTGAGGTGGGTGGTGGGGGTGGGAGCCTAGTCCCGGGGGGGGGGGGGAAAGGCCAAATGCTTATAATATTCTCATGTTTTGAGTAAACAAAACTGGACGAAAAATGCATCCAATACATTTCCGTTACAGGAAATCCAACGCCGTTCATTCATCGTTAACAAGCGAATCGATGGGTTATGGTTGGGTGTATAATTAAATAGTATGGTTAGCGATAGGATAAAGTTAGGAGATCGATTTCAGATCATGGACTGTAATAACATCGAGAATGCATCTCTAAAACATTTGGTTGGGTTTGTTACTTAATACAAAAATTACGTAAAAATGGTGAAATAGAATAGATTTCTTAGAATTTAAAACTAATACCGAAACAAATTCCCGCATTGAGATGGTAGAACAAGGTGCATAATCTGTTGAAAATTTACTTTGTAGAGACGGCACACGGTATCGTCCATTCACGACATTTTAATCAGGGGACACAACTTTCGAGCCTTGGTACAATGTAAACAAATCCGGGCTAAAGGTCAACAATGATAGTGGCCCTTAAGGTGATATCTCTGGTAAACAATTTGAGCCTAACCATCCCTCACATACCAATCTAAAGTTTCACTAAGGGCCATAATATTTACACAGCAACCCCTTTTATTCACATACCAAACAAGCCTATATTATATATTATGTATATACTTATTTATATATAGTCACCCATTACTAATTATCGACAATGTAAGAATCGTTTGTTTGATTTAATTAGCTGTCTTTCTATTTATCTTAAGCTAAGGCTGTTTATTCTCAAGGTTTAAAATTTTAGATCATTATGTGTATATATATAAATATATATATATAAATATATATATATATATATATATATATATATAGTTTATATTTTGTGATTTTAAGAATTAAATTAATAATCTGGTCAGCACCAGGACTAAATGAATAAATAGCACACATGCCTGTTACGTTTACCAACTGAAAGTCTTCTTACCTTTGAAGCATCCAGTTTTTCTCTCTCTAGCAGATGTAAAATTCTCCACATGGAAATCACAGTGGGGCTGACAGGCTCCATGATGTTGTGGTAACTCTTCTAATAATCCCGCTGAAATAGATATACAATGGTCACTCTTCTAATAATCCTACTGAAATAGATATACAATGGTCACTCTTCTAATAATCCTACTGAAATAGATATACAATTGTCACTCTTCTAATAATCCCACTGAAATAGATATACAATGGTCACTCTACTAATAATCCTAATGAAATAGGCCGACATTGAAACCACGTTCATACGAAATGTTCGAGTCTAATATGTTGAGGGACAGTATTTGAACCCAAACCACAACTAGCAGTATAAAAACAGGATGACGAATGTGATGGTTTATGAAGGTACTAACTAGTACATCCACATAAAAAACTTGCCATAAATGCCGTGTTGATGATAGAAACGTCTAAGGTGTGGTGGATTGAACTCTAGGGACCACAGGTAACATGTTACAATAGTTCCTGGGGCTGTTTGCTGTGTTAGCTAATAAAACATTCGGATTGGACGTATATTATATATATATATATATATATATATATATATATATATATATGTATATATATATATATATATATATATATATATATATATATATATATATATATATATATATATATATATATATAAATATATATATATATAACAGTTCCTTTCAGACATTTTTCCTGTGGGAGGTAGGCGTCATATGGTGGTGGGGGGTGACAATGGAGAATGTATATTTAACATAAGAGAGATAATTTTTTTTCTCAATTGCCCTCCCCATAAAAACAGAGAGTGAAACGTGAACTCAAAGGCAAAGTTGTCAACATTTCTTAATCTTACAAGTAAAGGCAGCAGTAATAATACTGCTAGGCTGTTTCAAACTTTTACAACTAGGAGAAATTTTCTTATACCAGTGTGTGTAACGTAGCCTTGGAATAAGCTATAAATAGCATTACATTTAATAGACTGCTAATATTAACTCCGAACCCAAAATGTGATAGTTATTTAATAAAGGCTTTATTGGAAGAGTCTATTATGTGAGTCTTGCTGTAATGCTCACAACACATGCGTATACAGTGATTATATCGAAGTTCACACTCCACTCACTTGATTCAAGTATGTTGGACTGATGAAGAAAGATAACCGGTACAAAACAAACACACGGTGACTCTCCGCTCGCTGATCTCCCCTGATAGCTTATCTAATCACAACATTTGATCTGATAATAATCAAAACAAAGTTCACCTTTCTAAACTAACCAGTCTGTTAGCCAAGGCCGTTTATACGCATGGGTTAGATGTTTATATGAACGTGAGTTATTGGGGGAGGGGGGGGGGCATGACCCCGGGTCTATTTGTTATTTTATAATCGCTAGAACCTATCTATTTACAGCCGCCCAGAGGCTCACTGTGTTTCAACACTACCCGGACAGGGTGAATGGTTTTTAACAGCGTAAAGACATCACTACATACATATACATAGTTGTATTAGATGACGTCCCAGTAAAGGTGGGGGGGGGGATGCGGGCGGATAAATAGCTGTTAAGAATTCTAGTAAAGGTCAAATATAAAACAGCTAGTGGAATTCAGCGTCGGTTGCTTCAGTATAATTCAAAATAAAATAATATAACAAATATTATATAAAATCCTAAGCACGTTATACGGTTATCTCTTGTGCTAAACAAATCAATAAATAATTTGCTACAGATTCTAATAGGTTGTTGGATGATTGCGACATGGAAATTTAGTCGAAAAACCAGGACACCCAGTTGATAATAGCCAGATTATAAAAACAAAGTTAAATTTAGTTCAACCAAGTTTTTTGTTTTTAAATAATCACGTTGTAAACAATTCAAAAACGAACCTAAAACTATATTCCTACAATGCATAATTAGTTACAATAATTAACAAATCTAGTCAAGTATTAGAACGAAAAAGTTAATTGAAGAAATAAATACCTACGTCAGTACCATCATCCTTAGCAACAGATAATGCACAGAAACACTTTGTTTACACACCAAAAAAAACAGAAGCCTAAAATGTCTGGAGTCTGGTGTCTGGTGCTGTACACACAGACTACACCAGAGCTGTGTCGTCTGGTAAGTGTTGCATCAAGCGTTAGTCTTGCCGTAATTAGTGGGCGGTGATTAACTAATTATTGTCAGACGCATTGAGTGCTTATATCCGGTGGGCATGCGCATACGATTTGGTACGGCAAACCATTCGTTGACATATTTTTGTGTGTTGGTTTTAATGTGTCAACGAAACTGTAATTAATGGATGCCGTAGTTAAAATAACATAATAAGTACAATATTTCATGTATCGATACTGAACATAACATGTACCAATACAATATATACCGTATCGATACTAAATATAACAAGTACCAATACAATATCTGATGTATCGATGATGTATCGATACTAAACATAACGTACTAATACAATATATGCTGTATCGATACTAAATATAAAGTACCCATACAATATATGATGTATAAATACGTTGTATCGATGCTAAACATAAGTACCGATACAATACTCTCTAGAAAATCAAATGCAATGCAGAAAGTATCGCTACAGTACATGAAGCATAAATCAAATATATCAACTACCGATACCAGAAAGTACAAACACTAGACAGAAAGGGCCGCTGTTATACAGCATGAAGTCCAAAAACAAAAAATAATGTATCGATACTAGAAAGAAAGTACCGCAATACACACGAGAAAGTATAGCACTTGAAGTATCAATAAATAGACACTAGCTGCACAAGACATTAAGTATAAATACAAGACAAAATTGTATATATACAAAATATTCCCCTACCAACAATGCACTTAAAGATATCTCTGTAATGCCACTGTCACGTGTTGATAAAGAAAATCCTTTCTATTTTAAATAAAGTGCTTCTCTCTCAATGAAAAAAAAAAATGTTTTCAAGTTCCCAAAGTTCAAAATTTAGATTTAGTAAAAACGTCATGCGAACGTCACAAAGTTCACAAACATATCAAGACAGACATCTCAACTTACTGCGAACGGTTGATATATTTCAAGCATCGTTAAACGCGTATATCTAACGCGTGTTTACTCGGTCACGCCTCGCTGCACACGATACACTGTGACACGAGGGGGCGACGGTGATGACATCACCTGTTTCATCGGCCAGACCCCCGGTGGTTTACCTCCCCTTTCAGCTCACAACAGTTGTCTACCGTTTCTCAATCTCTCCCCCCTTTTCCACGTTTAAAAAGTTATCACAAAGTCCGGTCAATCCAAGCTGGACTGGACAAAGGGAGACGATTGAAGGAAAGATAACTCGCGGCACTTGAACCAGTTAAAAATGTCCCTGGGTTATTTAGGTGGTGTGGGTTATCTCCCCCATCGCATACCCGGGAAGGGTAGTAGGTAATGATGGAGTGGCTTCTTCAACCGTCCCCGCCCCCACCCCACCTATAGGTTCAAACAATTTTTGCAACATGATCAGTTGATAGATAGGAATTTTACAGCAATACCCCACCACCTACAATAGCTTCCGAATTCTTTCAGTGATAAAGCTAGTACAGGGGTCGGCAACCTGCGGCTCGCGAGCCGCATGCGGCTCTTTTGATATCAAGATGCGGCTCTCCAGCTCCTTGAACAAATACTAATAATCTTAATAAAAAAAAAGTCTTGAAATAAAAAAAAAAATATTATTGGCTCTTTAAAACCATGGAAATTTTGAAAATTGTAACTTTTGGCTCTTCCGCTTCAAAAGGTTGCCGACCCCTGAGCTAGTATAAAAAGAATGTATGATAACAAGCTTTTGAATTCATTAAATATGTGAATCAAGAATTAAGAGTTGGACATTTATAAGTGTGTGAGGCTGTGTGTGGTGTTTCTTTCGCCCCCCCCCCTCTCTACTCACCCCCGAATGAAATGAAATATATAAAAATAATATAGAAAATATAAGATACCCTAACATGCGACCGTATCCCCCCATCCCAGTTCACAAAAAGTTAAGTGATTTAATTGCCACCCCTTCCCCCCAGCAGAAACATGGTGGTCAATGAGGGGAGGGGGGGGGGGGTGGTGGTCAATGAGGGGAGGGGTGGTGGTCAATGAGGGAAGGGGTGGTTGTGGTGGTGGTCAATGAGGGGAGGGCGTGGTGGTGGTCACTGAGGGGAGGGGGTGGTGGTGGTCAATGAGGGGAGGGGATGGTGGTGGTCAATGAGGGAAGGGGGTGGTGGTGGTCAATGAGGGGGGGGGGGTGGTGGTGGTCAATGAGGGGAGGGGGTGGTGGTGGTCAATGAGGGGAGGGGATGGTGGTGGTCAATGAGGGGAGCGGGTGGTTGTGGTCAATGAGGTGAGGGGGTGGTGGTGGTCAATGAGGGAAGGGGGTGGTGGTGGTCAATGAGGGGAGGGGTGGTGGTGGTCAATGAGGGAAGGGGGTGGTGGTGGTCAATGAGGGGGGGGTGGTGGTGGTCAATGAGGGGAGGGGATGGTGGTGGTCAATGAGGGGAGCGGGTGGTTGTGGTCAATGAGGTGAGGGGGTGGTGGTGGTCAATGAGGGAAGGGGGTGGTGGTGGTCAATGAGGGGAGGGGGTGGTGGTGGTCAATGAGGGAAGGGGGTGGTGGTGGTCAATGAGGGGGGGTGGTGGTGGTCAATGAGGGGAGGGGGTGGTGGTGGTCAATGAGGGGAGGGGGTGGTGGTGGTCAATGAGGGGAGCGGGTGGTTGTGGTCAATGAGGTGAGGGGGTGGTGGTCAATGAGGGGAGGGGGTGGTGGTGGTCAATGAGGGGAGGAGGTGGTGGTGGTCAATGAGGGGAGGGGGTGGTGGTTTTTAATGAGGGGAGGGGGTGGTGGTGGTCAATTAGGGGAGGGGTGGTGGTGGTCAATGAGGGGGGAGGGGGTGGTGGTGATCCATGAGGGGAGGGGGTGGTGGTGGTTAATGAGGGGAGGGTTGGTCACTGAGGGGAGGGGGTGGTGGAGGTAAATGAGGGGAGGGGGTGGTCATCAAACAGTGGATGAGGGGAGGGGGTGGTCAACAAACAGTGGATTAGGCTGAAAGAAACAGCTCATGTTTCACACGCCCCCGCCTGACCGTGTTTCTCTACACTAGTAGGTTAAAACAACAAACACAAACGTCACAAACACAAACATGTCGCTAGCGAAACATGTGATACCCTGTCACGTGATAGGTTTTCAAAGATTTATCTGTGTTGTCTCAGGTTAGCTGGAGCGTTTGTTTTAACCCATGCGAGTTAGCGTTAATTGCGCTGTGTATTAAATAGCCTGCTTACTGACCTTAAAAGGGAGATAAATGTATGGCGGTTGAAACGGGTTGTAAAAACAAGGGCAACTTTGTTCCCTTGGTATAAATCAAACTGCCCTGTGTGGGTGTGACACTGTATTCACTCGTAACTCTTTTTTTTTTTACGAAAATTATTATTGTTAAATGTTGTGTTGTACAACCTGTATGTAACGTATTTGTTTTTATCAATGTGTGAAATCTGTATTCGATCTGTCAGCTGTTTAAGTAATAGAAATGTAGTGGGTACTGAGTGTACGGATTTTTGAAAAAATATGTTGGATTATGCGATGTGTAGTGGGAGGGGGGGGGGTCCGTGTGTCATAAAAAATGGATAATATAAATTATATGGTGAAGATATTTCAATAATGGATAATATGGATACTGTGGAATGTAGATCTAATTTAGTGGGTACTGTGCGTTATGTGGGTGTTATAAAAATGGATTCATGGTTATTTCTAACTAGGCATGCTGCCCAGCTTCGCTTAGGCTTTCGAAAACATTGAGAATTTGAATGCTTAATTAATTCGCCCGAGGGTCGGTCTACGACCTCAAGAGTTATGAAGAGGTTCCTCCGTGGACATTTTTTTTCGATTTATAGCTCATATAAGGCACCGGTCAGTCGAGGTCAGGTTTGACCCCCTCATCGTAGACTTTTCGGCCAACCGGCCCCCGTGTTCTGTCGCCCCAAGGCAAGATACTGCCAAATTTGAAGCGCCTGCGGCGCCGGGAAGTGCCCTATCGGACACCTGACAACTTTGCTTTATATATTATAGAGATTAGCAAATTACAAAGATAAACAAAGATTTCAATAAAGTAATTAAGGCCTGAAATACTTTAGTATAGAAATGTATTGTTTGAATAGATTCTAGATCTAGGTAGGGTCTACATCTGTGTAAGTCTAGAATCCTAATAGAGTCTTTCTTTTTTTAAATTTTGCCCGAGCATAATAAAAAAAATACATTAACTAAGTTGACTTGGTGTGTCTCGAACCCGAACCACCTGCGTGGTTTATAGTACACTAACATTTCCGCGATTTAGGCACCTTATAAAATACGGAGAATGAAACACGTTTTTTAAAATCTTAACTTACGCGAATATGCCTATTCTTTCAAATTAATTTTTTTATCCCAAATTAGCCAGTTCCAAACAAAGATTTTGTATAGAATAAATAAGTCTTGAAATAGTTTAGTCCTAATATAGAAATTTATTTTTGGAATAGATTTTAGAGAAGTTAAGAGTCTAAATCTAGATCTTAGCGTCTACGTCTAGTTATTGCGTAGATTTAGACTAGATCTAGAGATTCTAGATCTAGAATCCAAATAAATAAAATAAATTTTATGAGTTTAGGCCGGAAAAATTGTATTGTATACATTTCATAGTGTACGTAGATCTAAATCAAATTTGAATGAAATAGTTCATTACTTTTTATTGTAAACACGGCAGATGACGTCATTAGTTAATGTATAAACATTAGTGACGACACAGTTTTATGCGTTCTTTTTCACATCTAAAAATGCTTTTCCGGTTGCATAAATAATACTGTTTCTCTACATTCGAATACGCCTTTATTTTTTATTTTTCTTCTTTAAATAAAATTAAGGTTATACATTTAAAACATCTAACATATTATTTTCAACAAAAGTCCGTATAAAGGTATCCATATATCGCTGCCGATTCTGACGTGATGTCCGGCGAAAATATTTTGCGGACAGAGAGAGAGAAGAGCGCACATGGCCTTTTATATATTAGGATCAGGGGCGTAGCGAGGGGGGGGGCGGGGGGTGCGGACCGCACCGGGTGACACCATTTAGGGGGGTGACACCAAGGCAAAAAATAGCAAAATATATAGAGAAAAACTCGAGGGGGGGGGTGCAAATCGAAAGTTTGAGGGGGGGGGTGCAAATCGAAAACTCGAGGGGGGGGTGCAAATCGAAAGTTTGAGGGGGGGTGCAAATCGAAAATTTGAAAGTTTGTCCCTGGGAAGGGTGTCTATGCCTCTGGGGGGGTGACACCATTAAGTGCCGCACCGGGTGACACCCGACCTCGCTACGCCACTGATTAGGATAAATGTACGGTAACGTTGAATATATTAGACAATGGCATATAGGTTTACAATAACTAGTGGATGTTGTTAATTATATGTGGGTACGAGTAGTTTAAACTAGTGGATAATGCAGGAGCATTTGCAATAAATAATGGATGAACTGAAAGAAGCTACCTTGACCGTCGATACAGGCTGATACGTGCATTAATGTCAAAGGTTTTTGTTTGTACAAATCACTTCTGGGTGGGATGATAGTTTAGTACACACAGAATCATAGAACGATCTAGATTGAAATCGCGTGTGGGAGTTGTGGTTTGGGGTTATATCTGAAGTGGAATATACATTTATAATGTGAAAGGGGGGGGGTTGATTTCTCTTGAAGTGTTGTAGGCCTAGAAACTTAAGTATGGTCTGTGTGTGATGGAGGGGGGGGGGGGTGGGGGTGATTTCTGAAGTGTGGAGGGGCGTAGAAAGTTAATTATGGTGTGTGTGTGAGGTGGGTTGGGGGTGATTTCTGAAGTGTGGCGGGCGTAGAAACTTTGGTATGGTGTGTGTGTGGTGGGGGTGGGTTTGGGAGTGGGGTTTTCTGAAGTAGAGATGAAACCTGTGACGACGGCTTGGGGAAACGTGTCGTGGTCCCTGTAATCATTAGATTAAGTCAAGCCTTATCCCCCACCCCCCTCGTCCAGCCTCCCCCACTTACTACTGGTCACATTGTCCAGGAGTTCCTTGATTGCTTCACCTTTGTCCTGATGGTGACGGGGTGGGGGGAAGCCGTTAAGAGGGTGGTGGGGTGATTCGATAGGTCTGAATATGAAGGGGGCTATGGAGTTTGAACCCTCAAGAGCTATGACTCAGACGTCACAGTGCGCGCGCTCGTTGAGACACGGCATGACGTCATTACTACACTTAAGAGCCTGAGCCATGTTTTCTTTTGTTGTGGGTTGAAAGTGGGTCAAGAGCGGGTGGAAGGAACACACTCCCCCCCCTCCCCCCCCCCTCACAACGACCTTTCTGTGTGTTACTTTCTAATCGTTTGAAATTATGTAGGCCAATATGTATTGTGTAGGAATTATACCACGGTGTCAGAAAACTGAAGCAACAACGCTCGTGTTATAGTTGTAGGTTTACACTTAGCATTCAAACCTTGTTGTAGGTTTACACTTACCATTCAAACCTTGTTGTAGGTTTACACTTAGCATTCAAACCTTGTTGTAGGTTTACACTTAGCATTCAAACCTTGTTGTAGGTTTACACTTAGCATTCAAACCTTGTTGTAGGTTTACACTTACCATTCAAACCTTGTTGTAGGTTTACACTTACCATTCAAACCTTGTTGTAGGTTTACACTTAGCATTCAAACCTTGTTGTAGGTTTACACTTAGCATTCAAACCTTGTTGTAGGTTTACACTTAGCATTCAAACCTTGTTGTAGGTTTACACTTACCATTCAAACCTTGTTGTAGGTTTACACTTAGCATTCAAACCTTGTTGTAGGTTTACACTTACCATTCAAACCTTGTTGTAGGTTTACACTTAGCATTCAAACCTTGTTGTAGGTTTACACTTAGCATTCAAACCTTGTTGTAGGTTTACACTTACCATTCAAACCTTGTTGTAGGTTTACACTTACCATTCAAACCTTGTTGTAGGTTTACACTTACCATTCAAACCTTGTTGTAGGTTTACACTTAGCATTCAAACCTTGTTGTAGGTTTACACTTACCATTCAAACCTTGTTGTAGGTTTACACTTAGCATTCAAACCTTGTTGTAGGTTTACACTTAGCATTCAAACCTTGTTGTAGGTTTACACTTAGCATTCAAACCTTGTTGTAGGTTTATACTTAGCATTCAAACCTTGTTGTAGGTTTATACTTAGCATTCAAACCTTGTTGTAGGTTTACACTTAGCATTCAAACCTTGTTGTAGGTTTACACTTAGCATTCAAACCTTGTTGTAGGTTTACACTTAGCATTCAAACCTTGTTGTAGGTTTACACTTAGCATTCAAACCTTGTTGTAGGTTTACACTTAGCATTCAAACCTTGTTGTAGGTTTACACTTAGCATTCAAACCTTGTTGTAGGTTTACACTTAGCATTCAAACCTTGTTGTAGGTTTACACTTAGCATTCAAACCTTGTTGTAGGTTTACACTTAGCATTCAAACCTTGTTGTAGGTTTACACTTAGCATTCAAACCTTGTTGTAGGTTTACACTTAGCATTCAAACCTTGTTGTAGGTTTACACTTAGCATTCAAACCTTGTTGTAGGTTTACACTTAGCATTCAAACCTTGTTGTAGGTTTACACTTAGCATTCAAACCTTGTTGTAGGTTTACACTTACCATTCAAACCTTGTTGTAGGTTTACACTTACCATTCAAACCTTGTTGTAGGTTTACACTTAGCATTCAAACCTTGTTGTAGGTTTACACTTAGCATTCAAACCTTGTTGTAGGTTTACACTTAGCATTCAAACCTTGTTGTAGGTTTACACTTAGCATTCAAACCTTGTTGTAGGTTTACACTTAGCATTCAAACCTTGTTGTAGGTTTACACTTAGCATTCAAACCTTGTTGTAGGTTTACACTTAGCATTCAAACCTTGTTGTAGGTTTACACTTACCATTCAAACCTTGTTGTAGGTTTACACTTAGCATTCAAACCTTGTTGTAGGTTTACACTTACCATTCAAACCTTGTTGTAGGTTTACACTTACCATTCAAACCTTGTTGTAGGTTTACACTTAGCATTCAAACCTTGTTGTAGGTTTACACTTAGCATTCAAACCTTGTTGTAGGTTTACACTTAGCATTCAAACCTTGTTGTAGGTTTACACTTAGCATTCAAACCTTGTTGTAGGTTTACACTTAGCATTCAAACCTTGTTGTAGGTTTACACTTAGCATTCAAACCTTGTTGTAGGTTTACACTTAGCATTCAAACCTTGTTGTAGGTTTACACTTACCATTCAAACCTTGTTGTAGGTTTACACTTAGCATTCAAACCTTGTTGTAGGTTTACACTTAGCATTCAAACCTTGTTGTAGGTTTACACTTAGCATTCAAACCTTGTTGTAGGTTTACACTTAGCATTCAAACCTTGTTGTAGGTTTACACTTAGCATTCAAACCTTGTTGTAGGTTTACACTTACCATTCAAACCTTGTTGTAGGTTTACACTTACCATTCAAACCTTGTTGTAGGTTTACACTTAGCATTCAAACCTTGTTGTAGGTTTACACTTAGCATTCAAACCTTGTTGTAGGTTTACACTTAGCATTCAAACCTTGTTGTAGGTTTACACTTAGCATTCAAACCTTGTTGTAGGTTTACACTTAGCATTCAAACCTTGTTGTAGGTTTACACTTAGCATTCAAACCTTGTTGTAGGTTTACACTTACCATTCAAACCTTGTTGTAGGTTTACACTTACCATTCAAACCTTGTTGTAGGTTTACACTTAGCATTCAAACCTTGTTGTAGGTTTACACTTAGCATTCAAACCTTGTTGTAGGTTTACACTTAGCATTCAAACCTTGTTGTAGGTTTACACTTAGCATTCAAACCTTGTTGTAGGTTTACACTTAGCATTCAAACCTTGTTGTAGGTTTACACTTAGCATTCAAACCTTGTTGTAGGTTTACACTTACCATTCAAACCTTGTTGTAGGTTTACACTTAGCATTCAAACCTTGTTGTAGGTTTACACTTAGCATTCAAACCTTGTTGTAGGTTTACACTTAGCATTCAAACCTTGTTGTAGGTTTACACTTAGCATTCAAACCTTGTTGTAGGTTTACACTTAGCATTCAAACCTTGTTGTAGGTTTACACTTAGCATTCAAACCTTGTTGTAGGTTTACACTTAGCATTCAAACCTTGTTGTAGGTTTACACTTAGCATTCAAACCTTGTTGTAGGTTTACACTTAGCATTCAAACCTTGTTGTAGGTTTACACTTAGCGTTCAAACCTTGTTGTAGGTTTACACTTAGCATTCAAACCTTGTTGTAGGTTTACACTTACCGTTCAAACCTTGTTGTAGGTTTACACTTACCGTTCAAACCTTTTGGTTTCCCCAGCCACATCAACGTTTGGCCTTACTGATCGACACCATCCAACAACGACCGCTTTCTGTTAATCAATGTGTCATAAACACCTAGCGCTTTGCTACTGACCAGTGGCGTAAGAAAGGTCTAATTACGTAGCCGTCGAGGCCGAGTCTATAGTAGGGGTGATTGGTGTGTGATTGGGGTATGATTGGGATGTGATGGGGGTGTGATTGAATCTTTGTACTGTGTGATGTGACTGTTGAATGGTTTTGAGAATATTCTAGAAGTGTGAGTAGCCTCAGAGGAGTATTGGTTGAGTTCCTGCACACAATCAGAGGTGGGGTGACGTCATGATCAGCGCTGTTTAGTGTCTATTAGTGATTTAATTATATTTTAAATATTCATTCAATTTACTATTCACATTTGTCTTTGTTGTTGTTATATAGTAAATTTAAATGTGTAAATGACCCGCGACTTTGTAGGTATGCTGTCCACAGGCATGGAGAGGAAATATACACTATGAAAATGTTGGGAAGGTGCCGCTATTATTTATCTCCAAGGTAACTTGGAGACAACAAGTCCACAACTACACTAGTCTAATTTGTCTTGAAGACAGTGCCGACTGTCTTACTTAAACCACACTCATTTCAATCTATGATTTGCTAGGCTTATATACTGTTGTGTATGATGAATGTATTCACGCATATTGTAAACACGGCCTTACTTAAAATACACTCACAACAATTTATGATATGCTAGACCTAGATCTATATGCTGTTGTGTATAATGGGCCTATTATAGCATTTTGTATACACCACCTTACTTAAAATACACTGATATGGATGTATGATATGACTATATACTATATACGGTTGTGTACGATTATTCATTACGCTGTCTTGTAATTATATCCAACCTCGGTCAACCGTCACAATAAACTTGTGTTTGTCAACATTAGATTGTATTTTATCATTCACTGATAACATTACGTTTGTATACATTATAATAATATCGCTGCGTAGTAGAGAAACAACTTTAGTTCTTGAACTAGTTTGAGATATGTTTGGCATACATTGTTTGGCCCTGATTTGTGCAATGTGTGTATATCCTGAAGGGGTATTGCTCTTAAAGTATGAACTAAGACCCGGATAGCTCCCTCCCCCCACCCCCTGCATTAAAACATTCCTACGCCAGTATTTAAATCATTGAATGACTGACTTCTAAATAACCCGATCCGAAACACGGAATGTCGAGAAATGGGGGTGTCAAGTCATTAGCACAGCCACTTCTCATAGTGTTGCGTCTAGAAATCAGGTTAGAAAAGTTTGGTATATCTAACACCCTATAAATAAGAGAGTGATACTGTTTAATTAGTGTGGGGAATTAGTAGCCTAACGAAGTGTCTATTCCCAGTCGACTGGAAACAGCTTTGGCCTAAAAGTAATGCAGTCAAAGAAAAATTACAAAGTAGAGTCCATTAGAATTGCATGTTGATTAACGTTAGTGGGTCTAAAAATTGTATTCAAAGTGTCTGATAACATGAGAAAACAATATATAAATTTGATTAATTTTGTAATGTATCTATCACAAGCAGCCCAGGCTAAATAACACACGTAAGCTGAATAAACAACGAACGTTTTGGTCAAGACGCGAGGATATTGGAAGTACGGAATGTCTCACAAGTGTGACGATGCAGATGTAAAACCCAAGATTAGGGTTTGGTGTTATAAAGATATTAAAAAATTATATAAAGTCAGAAAAAGGTAGGCCCTACTTTATACAACTAGTTCTATATTTGTGCGTAGTTAAATACTAACTATGTAAAAGGATACGTAAGCGTGTGTTTTGTTCCTGTTTTAAATAGTCATAACCTCAAATATTGTTAAGGCTTTCTGTTGATTAAATTGTATATTATCGTCCATTCATCTTTAGTTTGTACAGATTTTAACCAACTAGTTGGAGCACTATTGAACTGTGAGACCAATTACTGATATTTTATCAACTTTTAAATAAATATGTCACTTTTTAATGTCTCTAATTAATTAATCGTAATCTAATGTTGTTAAGAAATAAGAACCAGAATGAGTTGCCTGAAATTGATCCTCCATTTTATACAAAATTTAACCGTCTTTCTAGTGCATCATTGAAATGAGAAAAATATAATCCCAATTATTGATCTAACTATTACTATCAAATTTACCTAGACATATGACTTTTTTCTTTCTATGGTTAAATATTGGTTATCAGCTTTTGGTAGTTCTACTGAGTTGGTAAAATGGATACGTGGTTACGTAATGCTACTTTAATATAGAAATTGACTTACCTGATATGCCTGAGGAGGCTCAAAAACATTACGTAATATCCGCTTTAATCCATGTCTCAGTGATGAAATTAAGAAATCGGATTTATAGAAGAGTCGGTCACGCGAAAGTTTGCAGTGGTTCTAAAGACTGTATTCACTTGATGCGTCTACACATATAGATCTATATCCCAGCCGCTCGGGTAAATAAGTAGCAGTGTATACATGCTAGGATGTCTTTGAATCTAGGGTACAGTGAGCTAGGGGAGGGGGAGGGGGTGGGGGTAAATTTTATCCACCTGGAGTGGAGCGTGTGGAGGATTCCGTGTGTTCACTCGAGCGTGACCTTGGCCAAGTGCTGGCTCTCTGCTCAGTGATGCGTGGAAGAGCAGTGACTCCACCCCCTTTCACCCGCCCCCAACACCCTTAGGGGGTAGTACGTGACTTCTGTCAGGTGACCACTGGCCAGTCCCACTGTCCGGTAGCTGACTGGTGGCTAAACGTGTCTGTGTGATTCAAGGACGACCCCCCCCCCCCCCACGGTAACCTCTAGGCATTAGTCACGTGTGTGTGAGTGTTGATACATTGATAGAAAAATATCGCCGGGGACGAAGAAGTATTTAGCTGTCCTGTGCTACCCACCCACACCACCCCACCCATTCCTACCCAACTTTACCATCTCCATACACACACCTATTGCCCAATACCACAACACCCATCCAACGCCATCACCTCCACCACCACCCCCCCCCCACACACACCGACCAACTGCCCAACACCAACCCGCCCTCTTGTCCTTTATTCCACCCTACCCTTTCTACCCCCCCCCCCCCCCAAGTCTACTACATTACCCCACCCTACCCTACTACACCCTACTACACCCTACCTACATACCCAACCTCATCGGCTTTACTGCACCCGCCCTTATCTCACCATCACACCCCTCCACACATTACTACCCTCACACACTCTCCTATATCACAACACCCCACACTACAACACCACGCCGTCGCCTTACCCTCATACCCCACACCCGCCCGACACTAGTCCTTACACATTATCAAACCCCACCCCCACAACACAATAACCCCCCATACCCCGCACCAGACTTCATACTTGACATCAACCATAGTCCTTACGCACCAACCCACCCCACCACACAACACACTACACCTACCCCACACCAGCCCTCCTACTTTACCCTACCCACACACCATACAACTCAACAACACACTACCCGTCCTATCCTACACAGAACTTAAAATCATGTAATATAATATACGTATTCACTGAAACAGCTTTGTTTACCATAACTGTCTTTTCTTTTCTTTATTTTACCTTCACATTGCAACCAGTAAAAACACAATTTCAAATTTTCGTTCTTATCTAATTAAAAAAAAATTGTAAAAACTAGCAGAAACGTAAGAGTATATTTTAATACATGTTTTTTTTTCCATTAATGTTCTTTTTTTCTATTGGTTGTTCATATGCTTGCACTTGGTCGGTTTTGTCCTTCCAAATTGGGTGGTTTCAAGTTTTGCAACAATGGCGATGTATGGCTTCAGATTCATGCCTTAAGCTCATGCTATCAGGTGTAATGATTGGGATATATGTGATCAGGTATTGGCGGCCCCGTGTGTCTTGGGCACAAAAAGGAAAAGATGATGATGATGATGATGATGATGATGATGATGATGATGATGATGGTGATGATGATGATGATGATGAGGATGAGGATGAGGATGAGGATGAGGATGAGGATGAGGATGATGATGATGATGATGATGATAATCATGATGATGATGATGATGATGATGATGATGATGATGATAATCATGATGATGATGATCATGATCATGATGATAATCATGATGATGATGATGATGATGACAATCATGATTATGATGATGATGATGATGATATAATGAAAATCATGATGATGATGATGATGATGATGATGATAATCATGATTATGATGATGATGATGATATAATGAAAATCATGATGATGATGATGATGATGATGATGATGATGATGATGATAATCATGATTATGATGATGATGATGATGATGATGATGATGATGATGATGAAGACGTATTGTTTGTATATTGAATAAACTATGAAGTTGATTTTGATTACGTAATTCATCATACTGATCTTGTTCATATGACAGTCACATCTAATACTGACAAGGAGACACTGCCATGTCACACTGACATATCGGTCACTGCCAAATATTTACCCATGACGAAGTTTAAAAAAGATACACGCTGTTCACGTAACCTAATGAGGCCCTGAATTTAATTGACTACAAGCGATAATTAGGATAAAAATGTTGCACCTCATTATAGGTACCAAGGAATGTCTGACGTATCAGGTGGTGGCGTTGTCGTTACCATAAAATAACCACATATTAGCATTTTTCGTGTTCAATGCAAGACTATTTTAGCTTTAGATATTCATCTAAATGTCGCAAGCCGGTGGATGAATTTCTGTCTTAAAATGTGTCTAAAGTAGGTATAAAACAACTAATGCTTTTATAATAATTTTTAAAATTTTAATTATTATGAATTTAGGGCCGGTGATTAGAGATCGTGGTTTATTTCGTTTTGTGTAGGGGTAGGTTGGGAGGTGATGGTGGAGGGGGGTGGGTGCTTTGATTTGGATGTGTCAGTTAATACTGTTGATTATCAATGAAATTTAATCAGTAGGTCATCATTTCATTTTAAACAGTTAAAATAAAGTAAGGGACATAATCCATTATTTTTTAAAATACTAAATGGTTGCAGTAGTTGCATCCCTTGTAATATATATCATATCTATATATACACGCACACACACATATACATACATGCAGACTTTTACACACACACACACATACACATACATATATATATATATATATATATATATATATATATATATATATATATATATATATATATATATATATATATATATATATTTATATATATATATTGGTGTCTGGATATTAAAGAAATGCCAACAGGTTTTATCGTTTGCTCTCTGACCTTGACATTCTCATGGATATTTATTTCAGTTCGATGTCTTACGCACGTAAGATAAATGCTGTAAAGACACTTACATAACTGGCGTGTATGTTGATTTGTATTGACACAAGTAGACGCTGTCTAGCTTAGGTTATTTTATGGAGTTTACGCTTGATGTAAACAATGTCTAATAGATGGTGGCGACAGCTGGTTATTATACCGAAGTGTGTGCCGGTGTTTGATATTTTTTAAGAAATGAAATAAACTTGTGATTCAAACATTAAAATAACGTTTTTTATAATAAAAACCAACAATGGCGTTGCATAGTGAAATTTACTACGATTGGTAGAGAAAATTTTTGGGCTCCGAAAAATCAGGATTAAGTTACGTGTGGCATCGATTATAAATTAGTTTGTTTCTTTGTAGTAAATAATTGACAATAAAATTGTTACGTTTGTATAATTTTTTTCACATCAAATAACATCCTTCGTAAATGACCATGAAAAACTGAAAACATTTTTTGGCTGCCTGTTTTCGGATTGGCTTTATAGCAAGTACACATATAATAGGATAAAAGATTTAAATTTTATTTTTCATACATGTTACATTCTGGTGTTTTACTCTCAATTATTAAAAATTATAATTGATTTCCTAAATATAATTACAGAAAATAAGGACATTAAATAATAGAAACTGTTCCAAAAGCAAATGTTTCAACAGAAGTGTTGCACGCAGTTTATCACGCAATGATCTCCTTGCTCTGTCCATTGGCACCCGGTCGCCTCGTCACAACTTCAGGTAGATCTATGTAAAAACCATAACTTTATGTATAATTATATATATAAATAAATAAATATATATATATATATACATATATACACACACATATATATATATATATATATATATATATATATATATATATATATATATATATATATATATATATATATATATATATATATATATATATATATATATATATATATATATATATATGTGTGTGTGTGTCTGAATATTATTGTACATTCATTTTGAAGACAGGTTTTCGCGTACCCATGAAATATAATGCATGTAAACATAATTAAATTCCAACATACACATATAATTATATAATATATACGTACACACACACACATATATATATATATATATATATATAGCCTATATATATATATATATATATATATATATATATATATATATATATATATATATATATATATATATATATATATATATATATATATATATATATATATATATATATATAGGGGCCTATATATATATATATATATATATATATATATATATATATATATATATATATATATATATATATATATATATATATATATATATATGCAATAGGTTGTTGCAATCACTGAAAAATGTAGGTTTATATATTTGAGAGCCCTTACGTACCTGCAACCCACCGAACTGTTTAAGACAAAAAGAAAAGCATATATATATATATATATATATATATATATATATATATATATATATATATGTATAAAAATGTATATGTATATTAGACACAGTTGTATACAATTAATTGTTTTTATCCAAATCTAACTCAGCCAATCAATTCACCTCTTTAATACACCTTGACTTTATTATCTAAAATCGTATATGCGAGGCAAAATCATTAAAAATGAAGCTAAACTACAAAACGACCTGTGTAGTACTTACCTTGGACATTAAGATTGAAATCTTTTAGAACAGACCCATGTGGATTGGATCCCAGACACCTGTAGACTCCAATCGAAGAAGAGTTGACCACAACTTTCAAAATCTTGGTATCCACTTGTGAAACCACTTGGGTAAAACTTTAGAAAATTCATGAAATTTTATCAAAAGGAAGACAAATTTAGCTCATTTAAGTGGTCTACTTTAGATCATCGCAAACAATGGTTTGTTTAAATAGCTTATTAAAGTAATGCATCATTATTTTATTATTATTTTTCTTTTTTTCTAAATGCGTATGGTGTTTGCATGTTGTTTATCTGTAGTTATATTTGTTTTTACTAAGGGGAGAACTTGTACTCACTTGATTTTGTCGTTGGGTTTAAACAACCATTTCACCTCACACGGAGGGGAACATTGAATGTCACAGGTGTAGCTGATTTGGTCTCCAATGTTTTTAGAAATCTGCCCATTGGGAGTAGCCGGTGGTGTTATTGTCATGTTAGCTACAAGTGGTTTAACTGGCAGATAAAATTATACAAATGTTATTGTCATGTTAGCTACAAGTGGTTTAACTGGCAGATAAAATTATACAAATGTTATTGTCATGTTAGCTACAAGTGGTTTAACTGGCAGATAAAATTATACAAATGTTATTGTCATGTTAGCTACAAGTGGTTTAACTGGCAGATAAAATTATACAAATGTTATTGTCATGTTAGCTACAAGTGGTTTAACTGGCAGATAAAATTCCACAAAATGTAAATAAAATTGTGACCTTGACGTATTGTAATGTGACATTTTTTCACCCATTACTCCACGAGGTAAAGCTATATAGCATTCTCGTTTCTAGGACATAAAGCCCGTCAATTAACCCTTGCCCAGGACATCACCCCAACATGACCTCCCATCAAATCTGGCCCAGCCCTAGCCCCAGCCCCAGCCCTAGCCCTAGCCCTAGCCCTAGCCCTAGCCCTAGCCCTAGCCCTAGCCCTAGCCCTAGCCCTAGCCCTAGCCCTAGCCCTAGCCCTAGCCCTAGCCCTAGCCCTAGCCCTAGCCCTAGCCCTAGCCCTAGCCCTAGCCCTAGCCCTAGCCCTAGCCCTAGCCTCCGGACAAGGAGGGGGAGGGGGTAATTTCTTGGGTGGGGGTAATGTCGAGGGGGTATAGGTTCGAGGGTGGGGAGGTAATTAATGCTGGGGTATGTCCTGCTCATTGCATTACTGTGTACATTTTCTTATTTGTTACAACTTTCAATTGTTTAACGTTGTCAATATTCTGTCTAATTTAAACAAATCCTAAATGTGAGGGGTTCGCTATGGGGTTCAACTGTAAACGATTTATTACATTATAATATATTAGTTTTCTAACATACATTAGCAATGTAATTTTAGGCAGACCAACAATATAATATGGCCTCTAACTATATGTCTGGCTGTCCTTACATCGTTCTACGTTCCTCCCTACATTAGGGTGATCAAATGTTTATTACATTCATGCTGCTTCTGGTAATACTTACATTCTGGAACCAAAACATACGTAGTACTTGCGGCAGACATCAGAAGCTTTTCTTTAGGATAGTCCGGTTTTCCGTCCGCAGACTTGCAAGAAAATTTGAGGCCTTTGTCTGTTGAACTGATTGAACTCAGCTCTAATTCATTTCTAGCATTTACCAGGAACGAGCGTGGAGAATTACCCTGGAAGTTTTATCTTAATGCAATACCATATTAGGTTATCTCTAGCAGTATTAGCTAAAAATAATAAAGAAGCATTTAGATTTATATTTTGGCTTTAAAGATTGCAGAAACAGTGTAGGTTCAATGGTATTTATTTATTTAACTTTATTTTTTTTTCAAAGAAAATTTTCGGCTATAGGGCTGGTAAGTAGGTCACCAACCAGTTCTACGGCTCAATAAAACCTGCATGAGCCATAGAACTGGTTGGTGACCTACTTACCAGCCCTATAAAATATAGCATGTGTTGCAAACAAAATGTTTTAGCTCTATTATATTTTTAAAAACATATTTGTTTTACCATAGGTCTACACAATACGTAGATATGTGTTAATTACAAATGGACAATTAAAGATTGATTAACTATCGTACTCGTTGATTAGACCCTGGAACCAGGCTAACACCCATCTGGTCCAACCACCAAATACGGGAGGGAAGCCCGTGGTCAGGGGGTAGGCTCGTGGAGTGAGGTTTGCAGGAGAGTTTCAGTGTGTCGCCAACCAGCGGTCTGGACAGTACGATGACCTCTGGGGGATTGGGTTTGCCTGTCAGGAAATGAAGAAGTAAATTGCATGAAGAATCTTTTACATCACGATCAAAGGGAATTAAATCTTCATAGTTACATAAGGGAGATAACTCTTTGATCAAATTTCGTGGCTCGTTCATTTGGAAGAGGTCCACAAAGAAGAAGAACAAGTAGTGTTTTTATAAGTTCGTTAAATATAAAAAAAAATTCACACGGTGATCATTGGTTAAACGTAGCCAATCACATCATTTAACTATATTATGGTCAAAGTCCAAAGATTAAACATTCAGATTTTTAAACACTTTGAAAAGTATCAATATGCTAATGAGCAGCGAAAATCGTGTTGTATACTCACGCAGTACAACGAATGTCAGCCCACAATCATCCACAACTATATCACTGGCTCCCACATAACATTTGTAATGACCAGCATCCTTAGCAGTCACATTTTTAATTTGTATTTCCACTTTCCTCTTTGCCTGATCCACCCTCACCGTGTGGTTAGTCTTAAATTTAAAGCTCCAGGTCATTGGGTACAGGAAAACAAAATTGCTACCAGCCGGGGGGACTCCGTTACCGATGGTAATTAAAACGGATCCATTCGCTTGTTTTGTGTTGGGAATGGTGAACGTCAAATTGGCACTTTCGTTTTCTAAGGACACGATTGATACATCTGGAATGACAAACATTCGGGTTATGATTCAAATAATGTGGGGTTAGAATTATTGTTTGAAATATTATTTGGCTGGGTTAGTAGGCTCCAGGTCAAAAACCCCCTGGACATAAACCCCCGGACATTAACCCCCGCGATATGAATCCCCTGGACAACCCCTTCCTCCCCCCCCCCCCCCCGCGACATAAACCCCCTGGATAATAATCCCCTGACTGAGGTTTATATAAGTAAATAATGACGATGATGAGAACAAAAAAAAACAAATTTAAATTAATGTATTTTTTTTAACGACTAACAAAAGTGTTTCTACACAAAAGCATGCTATTAGAAAGTCGAGGAGTGACCAGGGTTATATTTGATCAAAGATCGGGCACCGACATCACCTTAGATATAGGTCATCCACATGTTGAAGCAATGAGGATCAAAGCAACACATTTTTAACAATACAAAAGATAACAATACAAAAGATATGACAGATTCACCAGCGGAAGCTTGGATCATATCCAAATTGGCACACAGAAACATGGTATAAACATGATATCAAGTTTAATTCTCTTATTTCGACTCGCCGCTCCCCCTAACCCAAAGCTGCATACACCTCTGTATGGCCAACTAGTGAAATCTCGTTTTTTTTTGTAATGTTAAGGTCCGTTTTACCCCAATCCTCTCTACAACCGTACTAGCAGAAGGCAGAAGATAACAAACATTGAGAATTGATGGCCTTCTTGGTTTTTTTTTTGTTTAGATAGGGTCTACTTGCAGAGGCGTAGCGAGGGGGGAGCGGGGGGTGCGGACCGCACCGGGTGACACCATTTAGGGGGGTGACACCAAGGCAAAAAATAGCAAAATATATAGAGAAAAACTTGAGGGGGTGGGGTGCAAATCGAAAGTTTGAAAGTTTGTCCCAGGTAAGGGTTGCTACGTCTCTGGGGGGTGACACCATTAAGTGCCGCACCGGGTGACACCCGACCTCGCTACGCCACTGTCTACATGTACACCATCAACACATCTGTAGTAGTTTTAGCTGGAGTTACTGATAGTTTTTCGCCATTTTAGTCGAATACAGCTAATTTTAGACACTTTTTTTTATAACAAATGGTAGTAACATATCTCTTTGTAATTTTAAATTAAAAATATATAAAGTGCGATGTAACAGGTGTTTGTACTGCTAATACCTGAGCTTCTGCGTGAAGTGTGGTAAACAATACAACACAGATATAATTCTTAATTATAGCTTGAGCTATACGGGAAATTACAATAGCGTGTACGTGTACGTGTTCACGTGCGTCTATGAGTACGTGTACGTGTGCATGAGCACGTGTGTGTACTTATGCATGTGCGTGTACATATGCGTGTGTGTACGGTATGTGTACGCGGTCACGTGGTTGTACAGTGAGAGTTTAATGTACATGAAATGGAAGGACTATGTGTACACGGAAGGACCTTGTGTACGCTGGCTGAACGTGCCGCCATTGGTTAGGGGATTCTGGGGAGAGGTATATGGAGGAGAGTGGAGAGGAAGGTGAAGGACAGGGCTACTTTATTAAACCCACTGATTGTACTTAATGATAATATGTTTGATTCAGTGGCGTAGTGAGGTCGGGTGTCGCCCGGTGCGGCACTTAAAAGTGTCACCTCCCAGAGGCGTAGCGACCCTTCCCGGGGACAAACTTTCAAATTTCACCCCCTCTCAAGTTTTTCTCTATATATTTTGCTATTTTTTTGCCTTGGTTTCACCCCCCTAAATGGTGTCACCTGGTGCGATCCGCACTCCCCCCCCCCCCTCGCTACGCCTCTGGTTTGATTTATTATTCTAAATTATCGAATTTAGCACACAGCTCGTTCGGGTGTTATGGCGTATGATGGTGGGCGGGGGGGGGGGCAGAGAAACATATGGAAGGGAGTAGAGCGAGTAACAATAGGGGTTTTTTTCAGCCGATAGACCATTATCCCGCGGATAACGCGGTAGTCTCATACTTGACACTTACTACATTTCTCTTCGTCGGATCCATCGCCGCAGTCGTTGGCACCATCGCATCTACTGTAGGTGGGAATGCATTTATTGTTGGTGCACAGGAAACTGTTAGACTGGCTGCAGGGAACTGGTGGGAGGTTCAAACAGAAACATCCTTACATAGTAACAGCTGCAAGTTAGATCACTAGTGACACGATAGAAACATCCTTACATAGTAACAGCTGCAAGTTAGATCACTAGTGACACGATAGAAACATCCTTACATAGTAACAGCTGCAAGTTAGATCACTAGTGACACGATAGAAACATCCTTACATAGTAACAGCTGCAAGTTAGATCACTAGTGACACGATAGAAACATCCTTACATAGTAACAGCTGCAAGTTAGATCACTAGTGACACGATAGAAACATCCTTACATAGTAACAGCTGCAAGTTAGATCACTAGTGACACGATAGAAACATCCTTACATAGTAACAGCTGCAAGTTAGATCACTAGTGACACGATAGAAACATCCTTACATAGTAACAGCTGCAAGTTAGATCACTAGTGACACGATAGAAACATCCTTACATAGTAACAGCTGCAAGTTAGATCACTAGTGACACGATAGAAACATCCTTACATAGCAACAGCTGCAAGTTAGATCACTAGTGACACGATAGAAACATCCTTACATAGTAACAGCTGCAAGTTAGATCACTAGTGACACGATAGAAACATCCTTACATAGTAACAGCTGCAAGTTAGATCACTAGTGACACGATAGAAACATCCTTACATAGTAACAGCTGCAAGTTAGATCACTAGTGACACGATAGAAACATCCTTACATAGCAACAGCTGCAAGTTAGATCACTAGTGACACGATAGAAACATCCTTACATAGCAACAGCTGCAAGTTAGATCACTAGTGACACGATAGAAACATCCTTACATAGTAACAGCTGCAAGTTAGATCACTAGTGACACGATAGAAACATCCTTACATAGTAACAGCTGCAAGTTAGATCACTATTGACACGATAGAAACATCCTTACATAGCAACAGCTGCAAGTTAGTGACACAAACATTCATATCCAAACATCTTTTTAAACACGTTCACATTCACATTCACACTATCTACACAAGTAAACTTTAATTAAGCAAATCTTTAATGAAGCAAATCTTTAATTAAGCAAATATTTAACATTTAAATGTCAGTAAATAATAGCTCTAGAAATATTGTCGTTGAAATAATTTTAACTTCTTCAATAACTTATTGCTCGGTATGATTGTATTGTAACTATCTCTCTATTTCTATCTCTCATTCTGTCCCTACACACACACACACACACACACATACACATATATATATATATATATATATATATATATATATATATATATATATATATATATATATATATATGTAAGTATGAGTGTGTGTGTTGTTTATGTATAAAGAGTTGTGAGTTTCTCGCATACTAGCAGAGACGTTTTGACACTTACTACAGAAAGTTTCATCGGACGAGTCCTTACAATCGACGTGGCCATCACAGGTCGAGTCACGTGGTAAGCAGGTCTCGATGTCGCACTTGAACTCGTCTGGTTTGCAAGGATCTGTGATGAGTTAGCACTTGATTCATTAGTCATTTCAAGTATCAGAAATCTTTACGACACAATATACTAATCTCAGACCTAGCCGGAACCTTAAACTTAATTCCGAACATAACCTAGCCATTAACTTAAATACCTAAAACCAAAAATCCTATTCCTCATTTATTAATTATAATTTTTAAAATATAATTATATACAATTAAAATAAAATATGTTCAGCTTTTTAAAACATTACTGATGTATCAGATCCTGGAGATTCTGTAGCGTATACAGCCGCCCACACCTATCTTATATTTTAAACTTAAGATTTTTCAGTAATATATTTTGACCTTGGGCTTTTTATCTATTATGAATATGAGAGTGATCAGGAAATTTATGAACATGAAACTTGATGCTGACCAAATAAATATCAGGCAGTGGTTAACTTGTATCATCCAGTTTGAGTATTGTGTAAATTTAGTATACAGTATAGTATATTTATTGTATAAATTTAACTTGTAATGCCTTACTCTTCCTTTTTTCGAAAACGCTTTTCTTTAAATCGTTAGCCCTTAGTTGGTACTGCTCGTCTTCCTTGCATTCCCCCACAACCAAAATCAAAGCTGTGATCAGCAAATGAAGTTCCCTTGAAGCCATTTTGGCTTATGCTGTTTAAATGTACAAGAAACACTGACATTTTTAGTGCTATGTTACTGCTATGTGTTATTGAATTGTTGTTTTATTTCTTTAAACGGCCAATGTGAAAAAAGGCCTTCGTGCCTACAATTGTTACCCTTTTTTGAATAAATTTGAATTTGAAATTTGAATTTGACAATGAACAGAAAAATAAAATGTTGAACAAACGGTCATGATAGAAAATATTTTAGAACAATTATTTTTTTATATTTAAAATTTTAACTGCATGTGTTTCTTTCAGTGTTTTGATACTCATGAATCTTCTTTTCAGCAACCTGAAATGGAATATATTTGTAGTTTACACCTTAACTAAGTGAGTGATTATAACTTCAAAATATTTATACTCACGTATCTTATGTGTATGATTGCATTTTTCAACATATGCTACACATGTAGTTTCATTGTATTTCGTGATCGTTTCAATCAACAATATCAATTGAAATAGCACAGATAGTAACAGCTTGTCTTTAGCCAGTCTCATAGTGAAGAGAGATATGTCACCAACCTTTTATTTCGTGTAATGTTTTATTACGTGTAATGCTTTATTACGTGTAATGCTTTTGTAAAATAAATTTGCTTTGGATAAATATGTAACAGATGTTCTCTATTGGGTGATTGGAAAGAAGGACAGAGAGACAGAGAGACAGAGAGACAGACAGACAGACAGACAGACAGACAGACAGACAGACAGACAGACAGACAGACAGACAGACAGACAGACAGACAGACAGACAGACAGACAGACAGACAGACAGACAGACAGACAGACAGAGAGACAGACAGACAGACAGACAGACAGACAGACAGACAGACAGACAGACAGACAGACAGACAGACAGACAGACAGACAGACAGACAGACAGACAGACAGACAGACAGACAGACAGACAGACAGACAGACAGACAGACAGACAGACAGACAGACAGACAGACAGACAGACAGACAGACAGACAGACAGACAGACAGACAGACAGACAGACAGACAGACAGACAGACAGACAGACAGACAGACAGACAGACAGACAGACAGACAGACCGACCGACCGACCGACCGACCGACCGACCGACCGACCGACCGACCGACCGACCGACCGACCGACCGACCGACCGACCGACCGACCGACCGACCGACAGACAGACAGACAGACAGACAGACAGACAGACAGACAGACAGACAGACAGACAGACAGACAGACAGACAGACAGACAGACAGACAGACAGACAGACAGACAGACAGACAGACAGACAGACAGACAGACAGACAGACAGACAGACAGACAGACAGACAGACAGACAGACAGACAGACAGACAGACAGACAGACAGACAGACAGACAGACAGACAGACAGACAGACAGACAGACAGACAGACAGACAGACAGACAGACAGACAGACAGACAGACCGACAGACAGACAGACAGACAGACAGACAGACAGACAGACAGACAGACATAATATAGAAATATTCAACATATTTTTGTTTTAAAATTAATTGAACAATGAACGATTTCAAAGTTTATATTAACCAGCTTTGTCAAGTTTGAATCATTTAGGTGTAAGTAAAGGACATTTTATTCGCTACATTCGTCCACTGACGTACGAAGCTATAAGCAATTAGCTTTTAATAAGCTTTAAGAACAGACAGTCAATCAGATTGAATGAGAGTGTGCACATGGTCCTTCATATACCATAAAGTATGCAATGGGATACGAAATTTTCTGACAATTTGTGACGAAATGGATTGGGGGAAGTGTCTGACGTAAAGGATTGGGGGAAATGTCTGACGTAGAGGATTGGGGAAGTGTCTGACGTAAAGGATTGGGGGAAATGTCTGACGTAGAGGATTGGGGGAAATGTCTGACGTAGAGGATTGGGGGAAATGTCTGACGTAAAGGATTGGGGGAAATGTCTGACGTAGAGGATTCACCTTCTTCCTAAGACATTAACATCATCACCTTCTACCGTATACATCGACATCATCACCTTCTACCCATGACATCGACATCATCACCTTCTACCTGAGACATCGACATCATCACCTTCTACCTAAGACATCGACATCATCACCTTCTACCCAAGACATCGACATCATCACCTTCTACCCCTGACATCGACATCATCACCCTCTACCCAAAGACATTACGTCATCACTGTCTAAACTACCATACGTGTTCCATTGTACGCACTACGTGTCGAAAATGCTAATACTATATTGTTTTGTTGATGGTGTCTACCGAAAATACATTGCACACCCGTATCGCTCCACTGACTGTAAGTTACAATACCTTAGCAAATATTTCAAAACTTGTTGATGTCGCAAACGTGTATGTGAACTCTTCCGCCTCCTTGTTGACTAGTTCGCCTAGCGATGCGGGTCTCCCTGTCATGAGCCTACGCACAGTGTTGTCAATTAGAGAAATCCATAAATAAAGAAAAATAATTATGGGGTCGACGATTGCTTGAATTATGATTGTTCCCTGTGTTCAACACTTTTAAATTAGAATTTTAAAGCTGTGAGTTGGTTTTTTATTACGTACTTTAACCGTGTGGTTCAGCTTTATATTGTATCGCTATATGGTGTCGTTTCGCGGCTTTATATTCCTACTACGGCTACTTTGGTAATTCCAATAGTTTACCTATGGCGTATTTTATATTTAACTTTAGCCCTTCACAAAATCCCTTTTGATTATTTCCGTATTCCATTTTTATCTTTTCCATATTTCTTTTTGGCCAATACACAGATTCCCTTTTGACTATTCCCACATGTATATGTGGGCGTTCCCCACATATTTTTTTTACCCTTCCCACAATCCCCTTTCACCTTCCCCAAACATCTGACTGTCCTTGCACACCGTTACTGTAATCACGCATCTATTTCACCCAAAAAAAAAGACTATGTACAAAAAATCACATTACAATAACATTGTGAATTATTTTAAAGCGGACACACTTTCAATCTCCATAACAAAAATATTTTTTTTAACCGTTGTTCTAAGTTTTTTTTAATAATCATATTACTATAAAATCTGATTAAGAAATGTGAATGAAAATAAGCATTTGCCAGCTATAGGTACTAATCTTCTTCTTACACCTATTTCAAAATATAATAAAAACAGCCCCTAATTTGGCATATACGGAGTCTATCATAATATGGTCTTGCTAAATAAAAATGTAATTGAGATTTTCCTAGGGCTTCAATGCTTCAACTGATGGGAAGATGCTAGTGTTGAAATGGTTAGAGGTTTTTAGTGCAGGTCATCTATGGGGTCAATAAAAGCAACTGTCAGCATTTACCATAAGTTCTTAGAGGTCATCTATTGGTCAGTGAGGTGAAGTTTGTCAACTCATGACCTAACTTATTAGTACAGGTTATCTATGGGTCAGTGAGGTGAAGTTTGTCAACACATGACCTAAGTTTTTAGTACAGGTCATCTATGGGTCAGTGAGGTGAAGTTTGTCAACTCATGACCTAACTTTTTAGTACAGGTCAGCTATGGTTATTTGAGATAAAGAACTAGGACCAACTCTCCACTATTACAAAACAATTCTAATAATACGTATCAAATGGCTGCGGATAATAAAAGAATAATTAACACAATACAATTAATATTAGTTTAATTGTGTATATTAGCTTTAGATTACAAGGAATATTTTGAATGTTTCTTCTTTAAGAAACACGTTGGATTATTTTCTGTGTGTTTTGTTTGTGTGTGAGTTTTTATGTCTATAAACTTGTGTGCCAATCTTATGCTCAAACCTACACTTATAGACATGTTTTGTTGACCAAGGCTACCAGGCTTCATAAAACTCTACACAGTGACGTTCAAGATCGCCTAACAATGTAATTGACCCCTGGACTGTCGCATCTCAATTACTTACTTGCCCCTATCGTGTTGATGGTAAATCAGACTTGCCCCTGCTATCCTAAACTCTGTGAGACATTAGTCGCAATTGTCTATTGCTTTAGTTGCCCAAACTCGTATAAATAGTTGCCCAAACTCTCGTAGAAATAGTTGCCCCAACTCTCGTATAAATAGTCGCCCAAACTCTCTTATAGATAGTAACCCCAACACTTGTATAAATAGTTGCATCAAATCTCGTATAAATAGTTGCCCAAACTCTCGTATAAATAGTTGCCCCAACTGTCGTAAAAATAGTTGTCACATCTGTTGTGTGTCTAAGAATCGCTTCCGCCATCCAATCGTCTAAGAGACACCCGCCCCCAGCTCTTGTATATCCAGTAAACACCGGAAATGAAGTCCATGTGTCCACCAACCCCTACTACAGAGATAAACCATCAATATATTCTACATTTGTCTACAGCTTTCGTAGGCCTTGTCAATAAATAACCGTTCACACGACAGACACAATTGTTTCCACAATGAAAAACATCCACTTTTGGTAAGCTCTTCGTCTGTTTTAGTTAACTTTTTAATGGCTGCATCTGTAAATATTAATTTATATTTTGTGTATTGCATTAATGTTACTTTAAATTTCAATTCAGATTTTCTTTTGTTCGGCCATTTTGTCTCGAATTCTCTCGGTTGTGCATACAGCAAGCACGTCATCAGCCCAAACTAATCCGTATAAATAGTAATCAGGTACTGTCACTAATACTAGTAGATGATGTCGATTAAAATGTTTTAATTTCTTTGTATAGTCCTCTCTTTTTTTAATATATTATTAGATATTAGATTTATATTATAACAATACATACAATATATATTGTATTAGATTTACAACTGTTATGATTTTGACATGTTTTGGAGTTTGAAGCTAAATTAGCTGTTTGTTGTGAGTCTGTACCAAGTTTATTTATTTTCTAAATTTGTAAATATTTTCATGTATATCATTTTGATTATACTGCTCTGCTCATATTGAAAACATTATAGTGATTTTCTTTAAAGTAACTTTTACATTCACATACTAAATACTTTATTGTTGAGAAATCAAATCAATTTTAATATAGCAAAAACAAAAGAAAAAATGCAAACCACCATTTTCAGAAGTTTATTAATTTTAAAACTTATTTTAAAGATGTTATAAACGGATAATTTGCTTTTGGTAATATAAAATCCTTTTGACATGAAATCGAAATTTAAGTTTTAATTTTACATTAAATTTTAAAATTACGCTACATAATTGGAAAAAAAACCCCACCTTCAAAGGCTACAAATTCCATACTATGAAAAAACAACTTGCTCTCTTTTTTCTTAGTTCATGTTATATGACTAACTTTATTTGATGCTTGAATGTTTTGTATATTTCTTCAAAGAAACTAGCAGTCCTAAATATAATAATTTATAATTCAATTTTAGAAAAAACGGGAATTTCCGGAAAAATCTATAAGTTGGTGATGTAGCATTTGTGAGTGGGCTTCTGTATAAGAATAGTATCGTTTCCAAATCATTGTTAGCGTATCTTTTAAAAGAAACAGATCCAAATCTAAGGATAAGCAGATCACTTTATTTCCCACTTGTCGGACTTCAAACATTCATACACATTGAGAGCTGTGGCGGGGTGGTTGCCGTGTTGCCAGGGGAAACAACGCTCCGTTGCTATGGCGCCCTGGTCGCTCCCTCGGGTTTATTTGTCGATGAGCCAGGGGGCGGCGGGGCACACCTTCCACAGACACAGGGACATTCCACCTGCAGAGTAGACACAGGTGAAACCAAATTAATCGAGCATCTAATACCTGAGTCAGGGACGAATTGTTGGGGCGGTTGCTAGGTCCTGGACAAATAGATAGGGGAGAGCACTGGGACAAAAGACAAATATAAAGGGGAGAGCACTGGAAAAAAAGACAAATATATAGGGGAGATCACAGGGACAATAGACAAATATATAGGGGGGATCACTGGGACAAAAGACAAATATATAGGGGAGATCACAGGGACAATAGACAAATATATAGGGGAGATCACAGGGACAATAGACAAATATATAGGGGGGATCACTGGGACAAAAGACAAATATATAGGGGAGATCACAGGGACAATAGACAAATATATAGGGGAGATCACTGGGACAAAAGACAAATATATAAGGGAGATCACTAGGACAAAAGACAAATATATAGGGGAGACAACTGGGACAAAAGACAAATATATTGGGGAGATCACTGGGACAAAAGACAAATATATAGGGGAGACAACTGGGACAAAATTACAAATAACTGGGAGAGGACAGAAGAACAAGGACATATATTTAGGAGAGTACAGAAGTAGAAGAAGAAGTAGAAGTAGAAGTGGAAGTGGAAGTGGAAGTGGAAGTGGAAGTGGAAGTGGAAGTGGAAGTAGAAGTAGAAGTAGAAGTGGAAGTAGAAGTAGAAGTAGAAGTAGAAGTAGAAGTGGAAGTAGAAGTAGAAGTAGAAGTGGAAGTAGAAGTAGAATAGAAGTAGAAGTAGAAGTAGAAGTAGAAGTAGAAGTAGAAGTAGAAGTAGAAGTAGAAGTAGAAGTAGAAGTAGAAGTAGAAGTAGTAGTAGAAGTAGAAGTAGAAGTAGAAGTAGAAGTAGAAGTAGAAGTAGAAGTAGAAGTAGAAGTAGAAGTAGAAGTAGAAGTAGAAGTAGAAGTAGAAGTAGAAGTAGAAGTGGAAGTAGAAGTCGAAGTAGAAGTAGAAGTAGAAGTAGAAGTAGAAGTAGAAGTAGAAACGGACGTTGCTATAGCAAATGTAGCACTGTCAAAAAGAGAAGCATTAAATGGTAGCAAATGTAAAACAAGAAGCGTTAAAGTCAATATAAGCATCAGTACCATTCTTAACTGTAATTTAGATTGCCGTAATTAGTTTGATGATTTCTTTAATTGTTCACCAACGTAGTTTTGGTGCTTTATTGATTACAGCTCTTAGTGTTTAATTTATTTGCTTTAATCAATATATTTTTTTTCATGAGTTATCTTCTAAACATTTTTTTCTTAAAACTGTTTGTCCCTTATTGTGCTAACAAACGAGAATGACAGCTCAGACTGACCTACAAAAAAATAAGTTCGTTGTCCTTATGTTGTTTTTTAAACCCGCACCCCAAAATTCCAGATCTATCGTTCCGTTTCTTTTTCTTCATTTTCCTCTCAGCGGGGGTAAAACTTTTTAATATTTGATGCATGGGGAGCATTACAAAATTGGCGAAATCTCAAAATAGGCTCGGTTCTAATCTAGACGAGATTGTTCTGAGTTCTACAATTCATGCATTTTGAACTCAAGTTAATTGAGGACTTTCTGTTTACAACGATACACCAGTTATAAAGCAAATGTAAATACACACCGAAGCAATTATATATATATATATATATATATATATATATATATATATATATATATATATATATATATACATACATACATACATACCTATATATATATATATATATATATATATATATATATATATATATATATATATATATATATATATATATATATATATATTTGCCGTGCAAAATGGATAAATAAAAAAAGCTACATAGCTTCAAATTAAGTTATAACTACGACTGTAGCCTAAACTGGATAGCTTTGAATTAGGCCATCGATGGACGAACACAACTTACGCCATTATAGTATAGCCAGATACAGCTGCCATTTTTACGCGAACAGCTGCCATTGTGTCTAAACAATTTTATAATTTTTTACGCGAACAGCTGCCACTGTGTCTAGACAATTTTATTTGCTTAAAGATTTTTCCCGCAGTAAAAACTGAAAAATGAAACACTACTTTGGGAGGGGGCTGAAAGTAAATCAAGTTTCAAATCGTTCCTCAGGCCAACTCGTTGAAAATGTTTTCACTTACAAAGAGTAGTACATTTGACAGGTACTAAGAGTAGTACATTTAACATATACTTTTATACTATGTTTATGTTGGTCTGCGCATGCCCATTTGGTAAAATTGTCCAAAAAAAAATATGGCGACTGTTTTTCCGTCTTCTGATAAATGTCATCCTTCTATTGTTGTTTGCTCGTTAACATTCACTGCGGTGTATTCGAAGTTTGGTCAACATTTTCTTCGTCACGTCTCGCGCTAGCTGCCCTACCCAGGGGCTTTGATAGGGGTACACAAGGCACGGGGTTTGTAACTAATTCTTCACTGGTGTTGGTGTTCTAGCTAACGTTGTGCTGAATGCGTGTCTTGTGTACCTAGCTCTAGGCTGAGGATCTAGAGTTGATGGGGGGGGGGACGGGGGGGGGGGGGCTTTGTGAGAAGGTAACAGATGAGGGCAGCTCTACGGGCTGGATGCAAAGAAACTTAAATCATGATTTGAGTTCTCGATCCTATATTATAATATCTATATTATAAATATATGTAACATTGCTTTAAAAATATTCAAGAAAATAAATATACATATTCCTTTTAAAGGACGGAGTGGCCTAGCGGCAGAGGCGTAGCGATGGTGGGGCGGGGGGTGAGGACCACACCGGGTGACACCATTTAGGGTGGTGGCACCAAGGCAAAAAAAAAATCGCAAAATGTACAGAAGAAAATTGCCAGTTCTATTAATGATTAATAAAAGTTAAGAGTGTTTTAAGTACAAATCGACAATTATTACAAAGTGCTAACTATAGAGAAAACAATTCTACATCCAACTGTATTACATCGTTACTATTAAGTCTGCAGTGATTAAAGTTTATACACATACATACACACACATACACACACATACACACACATACATATATATATATATATATATATATATATATATATATATATATATATATATATATATATATATATATATATATATATATATATATATATATATATACATACATACATATACATATATATATATATATATACTTTCTTTCTTGGGGGGGGGGGTGTCACCACAAAGTGCCGCACCGGGTAACACCCGACCTAGCGACGCCACTGTCTATCGGTAGAGAGCTAGACTGCTAACCCATAACGATCGAGTTTAAATCCGGTTTCAAGTCAGTAGATAGTCCCTGAGTCTACCCAGCTCTGATGGGTACCTAACTCACGTTAGAGAAAGTAAAGGCAGCTGGGCACAGTGCTGACCACACTATCTCTTCATATGCATGGGTCACAGAAACAAGTGAACTCAACTTCGCTTGCCCCCATAGACCACCTGGTTAAGAAGGGGAAATTTACAGTAACATTTTTATAGGACATTTATTCTTATATAGATTTTAAGCATGCTTCAAATATTAATTACTATATTCAAATGCTAATTATATGTACTAAATTGTTTTAGGAAAGTACAATCATATTGTGTCTTTGGATAGCTTTAAATAAAAAAATGTTCCATGCATTCAGTCAAATGTAGGAACAATTTACTGGATTGTTTTATCAGCCTAAGGTAAAGTTTTAAAATAGCCTTAAACAATAACATGCGTAAGGAAAAATAACGCAGAAAGGCAATTTAAATACAATTATATTAGATATCAATACATCGATAATTTGAAGTCAGCCGACAAGCCCCTTCAAGATATTATCTCAATAATAGAAGATTAAGTGAAAATACTATTAAATCTTTCCACTATCCTCTATGTCAAAGTTTACTAGAGTGCCTGGGGTGATCATGACAATTTTTAACAATAGAATTTAGTAGCAAGGGAAGCAAAGCTGTGCTTCATAGAAGGGAGACAATGTCAATACTTTTTTGTCTTCATCATTTTCGATGGATATATAATTATTGCTTGTACGTTTTTATATTTCAGGTTTCTAGTTTAAAATAATATAAGCTAATGGATTCGCTGTCAAATTAAAGAATATATTTCTTCAATGAATATCACTGGATAAATTATAAGAAATGTTGAGGTTGAGTTGAGTGAGAACATTAAAATATTTGTATTAAAATATTAATATATTGAGCCTTGCTTTAAACAAGGATGATGCTGTAAATCGAGCTCTTCTGTAAATTCCAAAAATATTCATAAAAAACGTTTTAATAACAAGCTTTTATGTAACAATGCACTAAAAAGTAGAAAATAAATTATAGACTACTATTTAAATAACTATAAAGAAAAGCGTGGGTCACTTTAGTATCTATTGGATACCTTTACTAATGTTAAGGAAGACACCCACGCTTTTCTTTATAGTTATTTAAATAATAGTCTATAATTTATTTTCTACTTTTTAGTGCATTGTTACATAAAAGCTTGTTATTAAAACGTTTTTTATGATTTTTTTTTAGTACTTTACATGTTTCTTTTACAATAGAGTTACATGACTAAAAACCATTGCGCGCCTACTAAACATCACGTTCAGTAGGCGCGCAATGGTTTTTGAACGCAGCCATTACGTGATGGCGCAGCTATTGAAGGCGATGACGCGTGTGGTGTGGTTGGCTAGACATGCCTACTAATTCGGTCCAAATTTTAATTAATTAATAAAAAATTAATTAGGCATCCAATTAAGTCAAATTTAGATTCAGATTGCATTGTCTTCATGTCTTGACCCACGTGCCAACTGTGAATCGTATTGGTCAAGTAGAACTGTCCGAATTTTCACTCCTGCGTTTCCATCTAGACAGACAGACTGTCGACAGAATGTCGACAGACTGTCGACAGAGGAAGCGAGTTAAGTAAAAGTTTGTAAAAAGAAGGAATTGTATAGATGAATTTAGAAAAAAAAGTTTATCGGAATTATCCGTACCCAGGAAGGCCGAGTAGACTTATGGACTGAACTCACAAACCAAACGGCTCAGCTATTTTTCCCACAGTTAACTCAGGTGGGATTTTTCTCTTTGTACATTTCAAGTTCAACTTTAAAAAAATAAAAAAAAATAAAGTGCTTTAGGTATTTTAAAAATGTTTCTATAAAATACGTATACTCTTCCGCCCCCCCCCCCTTCCAACATAATAATATACTTACGTCAAATTATATATAAATAAATAAATAAATATATATATATATATATATATATATATATTTTTTTTATTTATTTATTTATATATATATATATATATATATATATATATATATATATATATATATTGATATAGACGTAGATTAATAATTAGCATAAAAGTTTATTAGAGAGACTCACCAGATCTCGTCTGTATGGCTGGAGGTACTCTATTCAGATATTTGTTCAGAAAGTCTGGCGAAAATCTCTGCAAACAAACAATAAAACATGGCATAAAATAAATATGTCTAACATAATTTGTCTTAGTCATAAATATGTCAAATATGGCCGTATGTCAAATATGTCGTCGTCTTACATATGTGAAAGACTGGGTTTTGTTGTCACAATATACGTGTTATGTGAAACATAGTATGCTCTAGTTGTTTATGTACATAAGTCCGGTATAAAATGTAGCAAAAGGATCTGAAATATTAACTCTTATTCTCATAATTATCGGGACGAGCTCTGCGTTGATGAATATATTACTAACATCTAATATAAAATTTAAACAAAAAAACAGCTAAAGTATAGAGCTACGAATACAAAAAACCGTTTTTTTTTTACAACACTAACGAAAAAATATTTCCTTTGATAAACGTGACTATGAAGCCAAAGAACACGCTCACAGATAAATGGTTCGCAATATACCCAAAAGTATTTCGTCTCCCTATCCATGAAGCCATAGTATGAACCGGACAAAAATATCGCATACGGTTTCGATGAATTCATGCGAATATTTCCGTCTCGCGTGTGTTGAGCTAAACTCTGCCAGACGGATGTTCAGTACTCACTGAACTGAATAGAAAAATCGCATTAGAACATTTGGTGGATTTTTTTTTATCTTCACCCGCGAAGTTCCTGTCGTGGGAGATCTAATTTCTGTTGTTATACTAAGCCAAGTAGGTAGGCTTATGAAATTGAAATTAAATATACCCCCACCCACACTTAAACTAACTTTAAAATTAATGTAATTACATTAATTAAATTAAACCAAAATTTTCGTCTTGAAGTAAAACGTAAAAAAAATATCTGATAGAAAAACAATACCGATGATGGTCCTTATGATGTTATTACGTAATTTATGCCTGATAAAATAACTAAAGTTGTAGGGCCTACCTTTTAAAAGTAATTTTTTTAATTATTTTAAAGAATAACTAAATAGAATCCTTTAAAAATTCGAAATCTATCAAGAGTTACTTTTTCTTACTTCTCTTACGAAATTAAAATCGTAAAATTAAATGAGATCGCAGATTTCACATGAAATAACTTGGTAAAAGGAAAATAACACTAATATAATTGTAACTGTGATTCAGACTATTTATATAGATCTTAATTAATTTAAATTGTTTTCTATTGTTTACCATGTATTATTTCCTTTAGTCGGGGGAAAAGGGATTTAGTTGTGCTGTTTTTTTATGTAAACTTGTGCTAATGTGTTTATGTGTGGGGGAGGATGTGGGAACTTGTGGGAGGTGAAGGATTTGTAATGTTGATGTTGGTGTTACCCTGTGCTGATGTCCATGTTTGTGTGGGGGAGGGTGTGGGTGGATGTGGGATGTGAGGATGGTGTGATCTTTTTTTTTTATAATCCTGTGCTTATTCGTGTATGTATGTTGACACGAATACCGTGTGCGTTCACGTCATACTTAAGCTGCAACACAATTTGATAGTGTGTAGATGTTGTGGGTTGAAGTACGAGTATGAGGGTTTGTGTTATATATGACGCATTACACAAAGTGTTCACGTCAAATGTTTAAACACAGTCACTCCAAAAAACAACATTGTCACAAGATTAGAACACCAACTCAAATAGATACGAACCCCTCCCCATCTCTACACCCCCACCACCTCCCACACCCCACCCATCCTTCTCTCTATCGTGTCTCCGACCTTTAAAATGATATTTCCTCCTTCGTCATAGAAAAAATTGAATCAATTTGTTTAATAAAATCCAGATTGATTCCTATATTTTTACTGTTGGGGGAATATTTGAGATAATTTGAAATCAATATACGAGCATGAAACAGACAGGCCACGAAATACAGCCATCTGATTTTTGGCAGGCAATAAACTGTATCGAATCCTTCATCGCTTGAAGTTTTACCTCATAGTATGCTATTTACGTTTAACTGCTTGATATATTGTCAAAGTTTAACTGCCTAGAATGTTCTTACATTTAACCTTATCGTATATTGTGAAAGTTTATCGTCCCGATATGCTGTTGAATTTAAACTTCCCAAAATGTTGTTCATCTTTCATTCTTCTTCGTTCTTAATTCTGATGTTGAAAGGGATTCACTCCAACACAATTAACTATTCCGTGTCAACTTGTTAGGCGCCATATAGGCCGTTGATTCCGATTTTATGCTTCTTTTTTTTTTGGATTTGCTACCTTTTGTCCGACTAAGAACACAATACAAAGCAGCCTCATCTTCCCGAGGGTTCGAACTCGTGACTTTCGGTTCAGCAACCATAAGCTTAACCGACCCGACCACCTCCATTTTCAAGTTTAACCGCCTCCCATTTTGTTAAAGTTGAACCCCCCAGTAAGACAGTAGAACATTTACTCAGCTTTAGCGCAAGGGTACCATTTCAACCTTTGAACCTAACTCTACACTAGGATTTGGGCTGCTACTGGAAGTGTACACACAAGTATGTTGTGTGGGAGCCAAACTCATTATCCCATATCCCATCAAACCCATAGTTCATGTGTTATTATAAATGGCTACCATCATTGTAAGTCAGGACTTCAAATCTATTTATATCATCCATTTCGACAAATATTTGTGTCCGCCACGAATAACTTCTTACCACAGAAATAAAAAAAATCAAAACATCATCAACGATACTCCTTTACGCCCCCCACCCCAGTGCCCCACCCATCATTGAGTACGCTTTCACTGTCAACCCCCCCACCCTTCATTAATAACGCTATCACTTACCACCCTTTACCCCCTCCCCCACATATCATTGATTACGCCATCACTGACTACAATATACCCCCCCTACACACACCTTTAATTACGTTATCTCTGGCCACCTTTTACCCCCCCCCACCCCCTATCATTAATTACGCTAACTGACCACTCCTTACCTCTCGACACAGACAGCATCACGTGACTCATCCTTCACCAACCCTACTCCATCACCCCCCCCCCCCCCCACCCACAATCTTAAACATTATTCCTGCATAATGAATTATCCAAATTTAACATACAAAAATCTCAACATTAAAATTCGCTTCTTGAATAATTTAACTTAAACCGCATCAATCTAAAAATGATTAAATTCCCACCTCGAGAAAAGTAGCATAAAAATAGATAAAGGCCTACAACTATATTTTTCAAATTATACTCTCAAATAATTTTGACAAGAACGTAAATCAAAATGGCTTTTAAAACGGAAAAAAACCTTGCTTGCACAAATGTATTTATTTCTAGAAAGTTCAAATGTTTCTAATTTTATTAAAATTTATTCTGTTATTTAATATATATTTTTTTTTGGTTAGCGATCATTTTGAAATAAAAGTGATAATAGTGCATTGGTTTTCAACGATTTTCTGACACTGAAAAAGTTCGAATGCAACTGATATTATTTTTAACAAAACCCGTCAGATAATTTTTAAAAATTCAAATGTTGAAAAAAAAAATGAGAAACATTGTATTATGTGGAAATTGTTTATATATTGATCTTCGTATTTACAACAGTACATCTAAACTTCTGTACCCCGCGGCTCCAGTACTTCATTACTCCAGTACTTTATTTCTTCAGTACCTCATTATTCCAGTACTCTATTTCTTTAGTACCTCATTACTCCAGTACTCTATTTCTTCAGTACCTCATTACTCCTGTACTCAATTTCTTCAGTACCTCATTACTCCAGTACTTTATTTCTTCAGTACCTCATTATTCCAGTACTCTATTTCTTTAGTACCTCATTACTCCAGTACTCTATTTCTTCAGTACCTCATTACTCCTGTACTCAATTTCTTCAGTACCTCATTACTCCAGTACTCTATTTCTTTAGTACCTCATTACTCCTGTACTCTATTTCTTCAGTACCTCATTACTCCTGTACTCAATTTCTTCAGTACCTCATTACTCCTGTACTCAATTTCTTCAGTACCTCATTACTCTTGTACACAATTTCTCCACTACATAAGTACTATGTGACAGGAGCACCGAAACAAACCCGGAAGTTTAAACAAGTACTAAACCATCGTGACACGCATGCGCAATAACTTAGGCATTAACTTTCAGGAAGAAATGAGTAGTCCCAACATTCAACTGAAGTACTGCAACCCTCTTGTTCAACATTCAGACTGAAGTATTGCAACCCTCTTGTTCAACATTCAGACTGAAGTACTGCAACCCTCTTGTTCAGCATTCAGACTGAAGTACTGCAACACCCTTGATTAAACAATATTATCCCGACTACTTATTATTTAAATGAGATCGACCAACAGTTTTTAATATTTTAAATTATGCAAAAGCACGCGATGTCCATTAATTAAGCTCTCTTAAAATTGATTTCTGGAATTTTAATTGCGCTAAGATTAATTGATGATAAGGATTTTTAATGAATTAATTGCCCTGTTTTTCTACAAGCTTGATTTTGATCTAATCCAAAGCATGAGACCTAGACCGCACATATATGAGCAAGGACTAGTACTTTGAACTTGATATACCTATGAACTCACATTAGATCAGTCATTATGCAAATCACGGCATGTAGACTTGATTAAGTATTCAATTACGTCGGTAAATACTAAATGAACCACGATACGAATTTGTTTTACATTTCATAAAATGTATTAATTATGGGATTTCCTTTAAAAATTTTCTTAATTTATCACGTTTTGCCGACACTAATTATCAGACTCCCTACCCTCACAGCTAGGGTGCAGTTGCCTCAAGGTGGGGGAGGCGAAAATATTTAGTGGGGAAGCCTTTATTTCTAGTCCCGCCCCTGATCAGGCTATGGAGCAGTTAGAAAATGTATCAACTAAATACTTCTCATCATTGTCCATGAGACTAGTTTATTCGGTGGAGATTTTGGTAAAGTCAATTATCCAATCAAGATTTCGCTCGGTTCGATCTTATTAGCTTGCTTTTTGTTGTAGAATTTTCGTAGTCGGTCTGTTGTTTGTTTTTGTTTTTTTAATGCGTAGTACTTTGTTATAGTTTAGTTCCTGTGCAGTATAGGCCTATGTGATTAAACTTTGTAAATACTGGAATAGGAAACGAAGCCAGATTTTGGTTAAAAAAAATAATTCTACGATAACAATTCATGTCTTGTAAGAAAACAAAGTTATCGAGATCAAAACCAAACTACTGATTTAAGAAAAACACACGCACAGAAGTTCGTTTAATTTTTTTACAAGCTTTTTTATTATTACAAGCTTTTATTTAACTCACTTCCTCTGTCTGTCTTGACGGAAACGCAGGAGTGAAAATTCGGACAGTTCTACTTGACCGATACGATTCAAAGTTGGCACGTGGGTCAAGACATGAAGACAATGCAATCTGAAACTAAATTTGACTTAATTGGATGCTTAATTAATTTTTTATTAATTAATTAAAATTTGGACCGAATTAGTAGGCATGTCTAGCCAACCACACCACACGCGTCATCACCTTCAATAGCTGCGCCATCACGTAATGGCTGCGTTCAAAAACCATTGCGCGCCTACTGAACGTGATGTTCAGTAGGCGCGCAATGGTTTTTAGTCATGTAACTCTATTGTAAATAAAACATGTAAAGTACTGAAAAAAAAATTCATAAAAAACGTTTTAATAACAAGCTTTTATGTTATGATGCACTAAAAAGTAGAAAATAAATTATAGACTACTATTTAAATAACTATAAAGAAAAGCGTGGGTCACTTTAGTATCTATTGGATACCTTTACTAATGTTAAGGAAGACACCCACGCTTTTCTTTATAGTTATTTAAATAGTAGGCTATAATTTATTTTCTACTTTTTAGTGCATTGTTACATAAAAGCTTGTTATTAAAACGTTTTTTATGAATTTTTTAAGGTTTTAAAAGGTTTGTCAGTTATACCAAATTTATGGTCCAAATTTCCATGTCACTTATACAATATTTCATGGGATATTTTAACGAAGTTATACAACATTTCATTGGCTAACATTCCATGTTAACTTAGACAAGATTCAAAGGGCCAACAACAATCAAGGGCCATCATACCAGCTAAATGTAAACAATATTTCTTAGGGCAACATCTTAATATCGCTGGCGATGTAAACACATTAATATTTAACACACTGCCTAAAATTCGCATGTAATTATTTTTTTTCTGAGAGAACTGTTCCAGTTTCCACGACCCGCAAATAACTTCATTATTGGGGGGGGGGGGGGGGGGGGTGGGGGGGGGGGTGGGGGGGGGGGTGGGGGGGATGTTTCAATTTAAGATTTTTTACCGAACTCAAAAGACGTTTCAACGCTTTATTAATTTATTCAATTGGATAATATTGATAACATGTTTTTTCCCACATTTAAAATATTTGCATTTTTATTTAGCTCGAAGACAGTATTTTCAGACTTTAAAAATACCGTACACTTTTTGTTTATATATAAAAAAAAAAGTGTTTACAAAATAATTGCGGCACATTTAAACACCAATTGACAAATGTCGACGCACTTTTAGCTTGCTAACATTTTTAAACTTAACTTTATTTCTAGATATAATTTTAACTTAAATATGAGCCCTACACTGATAAAATACCTTAATCAAAACCCTTACCAATATAATTATTATTATTCTGAGTTGATAATTGAACCATCTAGGTTAACTTTAAGGTTGCACAAATACCTTTGACATAAATACCTTTAGAACGCACTTATTTTTATTTAGTTCATATGTTTCTTGACCTCGGCATATGAAGGGATAATGTGGTCAGCACTCTCATTAGCCGTAAGTCTGGTACCCATCAGAGCTGGGTGGACGTCCTACAGTCACAAGACCGAACCGAGATCCGAACTCGAGTTGTTCGGGCTAGTATTCAAACGCTCTACCATTGATCACACCGTCCCTTATTTTATCTTGTAGTAAGCTATAATGTAAAGTGGTCTATTGTTGAGGTCGATCTAATTTCCAAGTCTCGTGTCTCTTTTTCCATAAAATAGTCACGAAAGTTAATAATACTTTTAATGAATAACTATAAGAATATAATTGTGTTTTCTATAATATCCGAGCACTATTTGATAGGTGTCCTTGTTCTAAAACTGTTATTCATGCCCTTAAAATGTGGATACCGCTAGGGCGAGATTTGGTGTGAACTCAGAAGTCTCGCGAGATTTCGCTCAAAGGATGAAGGGATAGAAACTGTTTAAAGGGACTGGATAGTGTGAGGTCGTTAAACGAGTGGGGTGTCTAGGGGTGCTCACAAACCCAGGCCAAAGTACATGTTCTTATATGTGGGTGGGGGGTGGGGGAGAGGAAAGAATGCTTGGGTAACTACATATTAAATCAACGCGAGGTTGACGTTCCTTTAGTAGTATTCATTTCATCATAGATATATGTCGGGCCAAGTCCATATCGTATCACGGTTTGTCTTTTTGTCTTGTCTTTAATTAGTCCCATGTAAAGTCACCAGTCCCCTGTAAAGCCACCAGTTCCATGTGACGTTACCAGTCCTATGTGTCGTCACCAGTTCCATATAAAGTAACCAGTTCTATATAAAGTCACCACTCCATCACTGAGTTCTGACCATACCACAACAACCCTCTATCCGGCGATCTGATTGGTTCCCGGTGAGTACAGTGAAAAGTGTATAACCTATTAATGTACGGCTTTACAATTTCCTTCCTGGCCCATCTCTGACCACTCCACCCCAGGCTTTCACGTTACCGTGACGTCATCCATGATGTACTTTGGTCACACCGAGTCATTTCACGAGTTCAAAAATTGTCAAAATAACTTTAGTTATTTTTAGTGTTTTTTTTTTTGGTCTTTTGTAAATTATATGTGTTCATTAACAAAAAGGGAGATAAACTGGTAGTAGTAATCACATAAGGGGAAATAATACTCGTGTAGAGTTATCTTTGAGGAATATTAGCCATGAATAAATTGATCGTGTATAGTAAAAACGTTTATAGCTAATTATAGCGTTTACTTATTCGTATATTTTAAATATATTTGAATGCTAAAGAAGCAGACTTTAAAACAAAGATTAAAAAACCGGGAGTGATCTCCCCTAAACTTTCTCTAATATTCTTATATAACTCGGAATATAGACATGATTTTTAATTACTTAAACTTTTAAAAATAGAATAGAATCTCGTAGGAAAAAGAATTGCGCACAAAGCGAACGCCAAAAGAAAAAAAATGTGCACAATAGTGCGCAATATTATTATTACTTTTTAAATTTACATGTGTTTTTTGAGAAATCGGAAATAGCGTAAATTACTACTTCCGGTCAACAAAAATTACTCAAAATTTGATAGAAGGTAGAGAATTAGATCTTTTACTTACATGTAAAATTTCATTTATCTATCTGAAATAGTACTCAAGTTATAGGCTTTTTAAAAATTCAAAGTAGAAAAAGTACCACTTCCGGTTATCGGAAATCGCTCAAAAGTTGATACGGATCTACGATTTTGATAAAAAAAACTTGTATATGAAATTTCATCAACATAGCTGTATCGGTACTCAAGTTATCGTGTTTACAGACACACACACAGACATACGGACAAGATTGCAAAATTTTGTTTTTCAGTATCAGTGAGGTGTAAAACGTCGAGATTTGTAAAAATCTCGATTTTTTTTTTTTTTTTTTGCACGATTACAATACTTTCTCTAAACTTCGCATATACGAGAAAGTAAAAAGCAACATAAAAAGCTTTTGAAAGCACGAAAAATGAGAAAATGAATATGAATTTACCTAAGCTGTGATTGTAAAATGAACATTGTAGCCTTAAAAAATATATTCTTTATTCTTATTTTTAGTTCATGATAAAGTTGTTTTTTTTTTTCTTTCTATTTAATTCTTATTTCCAGCACTTAACTACAAAACCTTCCAATGATTTATTCAAAGTTCGGTAACTTTTGTGGTTAAAAATCTCAGCCACACAAAAAAGAGTTAACATCCTTGTTGACTACGTCAATCGTCTACGGTCGCCTAAAACCTAAGGGGAGGTAAGCGGTCCCAATCATCAGGGGAAATAACTTGCTGAAGAACGAGACGATGTTCCTTGAATAGCAGTCAATTTAGAAATTTAAGTTTTGTCTTTCTAAAGTGGGGGGCTATGCTTTGAGTGACCAAACGATCTTTAAAAGCCATTGGCAAGAAGTTGAAGTATGCGCTTATACGTTACAATAAAATTTTCAAAAACTTAAATACGTCAAATGGTTTACAATACAAAATAGGCCCTACATTCATAAAAACAGTAAAAATGTTTGTTTGTTTTAAATTTCGGTGAAGTAAGGGTAGTAAAATAAAACATTTATCGTCTTTAAAATGAAAAAAAAGGGGAGTGGGGGGGGGGATAAAATGTTTTTAAAGAGCCGAGTGAGAGTACGGTAATGCGGTGGGGTCGAATAGTAGAGCACTCAACTGCTAACCTGAAACTCTCGAGTTCGAATTAGTATCCGGGCTTAAGTCTCTAGGACTTATCTAGATCTACCTAGCTCTGATAGGTATCTGACTCGCGTAAAGGGAAGGTGGCTAGACATTGTGCTGACCACACCATGCAAATACTTAATGTCAGTCATCTAGTTTTTAAAGTTAATTGACACAGTGTAAACTTAACAGTCACATCCAAACCAGATGATTCTATGCACGTAGGAGGAAGAAAAACTCTGACAGAAACAAATCTATCTAGCGGCTGGTAACATGGATTAGACAATTGCTCGATTCTTCATCTTGTTACTGCATGTCTGGCTAATGAGCAATGTTTCTGTCGGTAATGACGTGAGAGAGAGAGAGAGAGAGGGGGGGAGAGGAGAGACAAAATAGAGAGACAGAAGATAGAGACAGAAGAGAGAGAGAGAGAGAGAAGAGAGAGAAAAAGATGAGACATAAGAGAGAGAGAGAAGAGAGAGAAGATAGAGACAGAGAAGAGAGAGACAGAAGAGAGAGAGAGAAGAGAGAGAAGAGAGAGAAAAAGATGAGACATAAGAGAGAGAGAGAGAGAGAAGAGAGAGAAAGAGAAAGAAGAGAGGGAGACGAGAGGGAGAGGGAGAGAGAGAGAAAAAAGATGAGAGAGAGAAGAGAGTGTCAGAGAGAAAGAGATAACCGTTGTCCAAACTAAACCGTCAAACAGCTGAACTTAGCTGTAATGCTGAGAGTCCAAGACTAAATACTTTAAACAGCCCAACCTCCGAACAGCCAAGCGTCTAACAGCCCAACACTGAAAATATCAAAGAGCCCAACATTCGAACAGCCCAACATTCGAACAGCCCAACATTCGAACAGCCCAACATTCGAACAGCCCAACATTCGAACAGCCCAACATTCGAACAGCCCAACCTTCTAATAGCCCAATATTCGAACAGCAATATTCGAATCGCCCAATATCGGAACAGCCCAACATTGGCAACTTCACACTGCCCAACAACCCAACTATAAACCATCCAAATACCACATCCGTCCAACAGTTTATCGATCACAAATCGATTCAAATCAAAATTATCAACCGACGCCCGGCCACGGCAACCACGTTGTCTAATACCACGTGATCCTCGCTGACTTAACTGCTCGACCACCGGCCCGTACCGTCGTGATCAAAGCTGATCACACCAAAACCACGTGACCGGGTCATTTCGTCCACAAACAACTCAGATGGTTGTATCATGAACATTTCGTCCACAAACAACTCAGATGGTTGTATCATGAACATTTCGTCCACAAACAACTCAGATGGTTGTATCATGAACATTTCGTCCACAAACAACTCAGATGGTTGTATCATGAACATTTCGTCCACAAACAACTCAGATGGTTGTATCATGAACATTTCGTCCACAAACAACTCAGATGGTTGTATCATGAACATTTCGTCCACAAACAACTCAGATGGTTGTATCATGAACATTTCGTCCACAAACAACTCAGATGGTTGTATCATGAACATTTCGTCCACAAACAACTCAGACGGTTGTATCATGAACATTTCGTCCACAAACAACTCAGATGGTTGTATCATGAACATTTCGTCCACAAACAACTCAGATGGTTGTATCATGAACATTTCGTCCACAAACAACTCAGATGGTTGTATCATGAACATTTCGTCCACAAACAACTCAGATGGTTGTATCATGAACATTTCGTCCACAAACAACTCAGATGGTTGTATCATGAACATTTCGTCCACACAAAACTCAGCTGATTGTATCATGAACATTTCGTCCACTTCACCAATAAAATTGTGTATTAGTGTATTTTTTTTAAAATCATTCTTCTCTACATAAATACGTGTTTTAAAATTCTACCCAAACGCTAATGCTCTTATCAAGCAATACCAACAAACAAAAAAAAATACATTTTTAAAAAATAAAAATAAAATATAAATATACAAACTCCTCAGTTTTGGTATGATGTAGGTAACAAATATAATTTGCCATTAAAAATAAATGTTACAAAACAACATCTCTCAACCCCAATCGACCAATCTTAATCCTAATTGCACCAAAACGTGACGCGTAGATGACGTTACTAAAAATAACACGAGAACCGTATTCTCTATTGTAAGACACCATAAATCACAAAGCGTCTATTTAAAGCGGCAAAGATTGCATCCCTTTCATTCAGTGAAAATGAGGAGAGAAAAAAATGAATCGCTCTTAACAAAACATGCCTCGGATAATCAGCAATCATAGCCTGCACTTCTTCCGTTTAATAGCCGAGAAATCAACAATTACGAAGCAGATTTCTATTGACGTGAAGTTCATTGTCTCTTGTTATCAACATGGCCGTAAGAAATGTCTTAACGATAACATAATCCTAGAATTATAAATAAACAGATAGGCCTACATTTTGTTTTTACGCATTTAGACACGATATGCCAGATCAATATTTTGTAAGTACACTAAATTATCAAATAAAAATAAGATATTTACGGGTTGTTAATTTACATTTAAAGCGGTGGAGGGGTGGATGTGGTCTATCATTTTCTTGTATTGTATTAAAGTTTTGTAATTTAACAATAACATATAACAATACTTTTGATTTGCATTAGGTTTTTTTTATCATATGGTTATAAAAATACCAATTTTAAAAAAAAAGTTTAAATTGTAAAATTACACACGTAGGACTATTCTTGTTTGACCACAATCCTCTTTAAGCCTTTAGGGGTCATCCGTAAATGACGTCACGCTTTTTTGACGATTTTTACCTCCCCCCTCCTCTCCATAACACAGCCTCACAAAAAGCCAAACCCCCCATCCTAAAATGACGTCACACCTCAGCCTACAACCCCCCTCAAAATTGCAGTTGAATTTTTTTTAAACATCGATATTTTTCCAAAATCTTATCTGGACTCTGTCAAAATAGAGTATTTTAATCAATTCCTATTGCAATTTATTAAAACAGTTTTCTAAAACGCGAAATAACGTCTAATACTCGTTTTCTAACATTGCTTTTTTTTATAATGCAAAAGTGTGACGTCGCACCATCTGAACCCCCCCCCCCCCCCCCTCCCCTCCCCCTCATCACACATCGTCACAAAATTTCGGACCCCCCTACGAGTGTGACGTCATTTATGGACGACCCCTTATATCAACTTTCTCCATCATAATGTAATTTGAAAAATGTATGTTAAGTTAAGAAATGTTTCATTCTGTTGCAACTGTGGTATCGTGTGGTCGAACGGTAGAGCCTTTGACTATTAACCCGAAAGCTTAGAGTTTGGATCTCGGTTCGGAAATCCAGTAAGAAAGGCAGACTGAAATCGTGTTGTCTTAGTCAAGTGTTGCTCCCCACTAAAATCACTCATTACATTGATACTCACCTACGTTACTGCAATCTTAAAATGCCCATACATCAATAACAACTTACATAATCACAATCCGCAAAATTCCATCCATTTTAAAAAAAATGTCATTTATCCACGACCTCTTACTTACGAAACAAAAATAAACGAACTACTTTATGCGTATTAATACATTTCCACGGTGTTGACGCAATACTAGACAATAACCAACGCAACGTGTCCTGTCTCTTAAATTTTTAATCAATTAGTCCTAGGTGCTAAATTATTATATCGATAAAACGCCATTTTGATTGTATTTTTTTAAAACAAAAATTTCACACATTCAGGGGAGATGGGGGCGCCGGATCCATGCCTGCATTATTCATTGACCAAAGCCGTAATGAATTCTCTTATTGGCTTTACTTCTACTCCTCTGAGCCTATCAGTTTTGCTATACGGTGTAGCCCCATAGGATCACCCATGAAAGTTTTATCCGCCACGCCGTAAATGGACTGGGATCGGGATTTTAGGATGACGCCGGTTGTTTTTATGAATATAAATCAAGTCCCGTTGGTAAAAGTATACGTCATGTTTCTGTTTGTGTTACCTGATTGTGAAGAGTGTTAACATATCAGTGATCGATATGAACACGTATTGAACTAGGTGGGAAGTTGTGAGATGTGGATTGCTAGTGCTCTCTGGCGACCCAGGCGTTGAGGTGAGGTGTCTTCCAAAATGACGCCACGCTTGTTGTTGGTTGGGGGGGGGGGGGATTCGTAATTTTTGTAGTTGTAACGTTGCGTGTGATGAGGGTGAGAGGGTGCGGGGGAATTCATTTAATACAACGTTCGAATTTGCATGTTAAAAAGTTATGTTAGAAACTAAATATTCGATTATTTCACGTTTTAGAATACTGTTTTTTGTACATTGTAGTAGAAAATTATACTTTATTGTGGCCGAGCTCAGTCAATATTTTAGTAATAAAACAGATAGTGTTAGTTACCTCACAAGTTAAAGACAGTTACAAGTACTATGGACGTTTCGACCCAAGGTCTTCGTCAGCACACAACAGTGTGGTTACAGATTAGACAAGGAAGAAACCGAAGTTTAAAAAAAAAAAATTAACTGAAATTTCAAGGGGACTTGTAGGTTGAAGTGTTAAGTCATTGCAGGGGGTATTGCTTCTTGTGGCGATGTTTGGCAGTTGGCAGAGGGGGGGAGTGGGAAAATTGTCAAAAAATGTGTGACGTTATTTATGGATGACCCCTGTGTTACTCATTCATTACAAGAGGAGTCAGGACTAATGTTGGGCGGGACTATTTACATGGGCGTGTAGTTGGTGGGGAGCTTCTTGCGTGAGTTCAGTTCATAGTAAATACGGAACTCCAGGGGTAATAATAGAGTGGTAAATTCAAGGGAAATAATAGAGTGGGAAATTCAGGGGAAATAATAAAGAGGTTAATTCATGGGAAATAATAGCCGATCATCTTGAGAGAAAATCTTTGACTACGAATTTCAGGGGAAAAACTGACTAGAAACTTCATGGAAATAAAAGACTGGTAAATCAGCATAATTAATTGCTAGCTTCATTATCGATTTTGTAATTTGCTAATAAACTTTTAAATTGAGCCTTGTGTTATTAATCAAGTAACAAATTATTCGACAAAAAAAGAAGAGAAAAAAGTGTTGCAAAACGGCAAAAAATTTCAGAATTTCATTTCATTTTTATCCACGATTATGATACTTCCTCCAAACTCTGTACACGAGAAAGAAGGGAGGGGTATGTGATTTTTTTGTGTGCATGATTATACTTTTTCCTCGATACTATGTGAAAGAGAAAATAAAATGCGACTGACTTTAGAGTCAGTGTCAGTGATTCAGGCAAGTTAATATTGTAAGATCTGTGGGTTTTCAGGCTTTAAAAGTTAAATAAGTTGTTTCATGAAACGTCCTATTGTATGGATGAAGAATGCCCATAGTATAATCATTACCAGACGATTCATGAGAGAAAGTTGTTGTTTTAAATTGATCAATATTATAAAAGAAAAAGCCCACTTTAATAATATAAAATGTACATGTGATTTTCAAAATTTATATATACTAAAATGAATAACAGAACTCAAGACTTCAAAGTTATGCACTTGAAAATAGTTAATTTAATTTTGTGTTTACTACTTAATTTTTTGAGAACCGCTAGTAATGACAATTAACTGAACAAACAGTTCCAATTACTAGACCAAACTCTATCAGCAAATTTTGTTGACATGATTACACGGCCCAGTTTTGTAGTCCAAACACATGAAAAAACTCATAACATTTTTTTTTCACATGTTTCAATCAAAACACTACCCACCCCTTCCATACAATAATTCAAATCATTCGAAGTGCATAGGCAACGGTGTGGTTGTGGGTAGAGCAAAAGGTTGGGATCGAGTCTTTTCGCTTCGGAAATCATGAAAACTACTTTTTCTCAAGAAACAGATCAACCATATCTTCTCTATGGACCAAAAGTCTTGAAAATGTACAACTTCAACTCGCGAGCGATGTACTTATACAACTACAACTAGCGAGCGAATACGTTAGAAAAATGTCTATTTATAGTCTTGGCCTGTCGATTCATCATCTGATGTTAGATAAGGCTTAGAACATTCCCAAATTAAATTCTTCAACAATGTGTTTTACGTCTTGTTTGTCCACTTGCAGGTTGGGGTGGGGGTGGTGGGGGTGGGTGAATGCTGTTGATAGGGACAGTTTGATCTCACCCCGGGGTCACAGTGACACCCAGACCCTCTAGCATGTCGATGCCATCTCTTAAAATAGACTTTTATTTTAAAATTGTGTAAAGAATTGCGGTGAATTAACGCCACACGTAAAAATTGAAATGGTTTTTTATTGTTGTTGATTTCACAAATTATATGGTGTTCATTATTTGGTTGTGTACTGTACTGGAATCAGCTAATAATCTCAAAGTAAGTATGTCAGAAACTTTTTTATTCGTTCGACAACCTAATACATTGTTAGTGATTACTATTTTATCATGAACTAAGATGTTGTTTTACAACCGTTTCTGTAAACAAACAAACAAACAAAAAATCATGTCATCGTGTTCGGGAGATCCAGTAATGTAAATTTAATAGATTCAACTTTGGGAATGTCTGTCTCATTATTTCATTGCTTTAAGCAATATTTTCGTTGGGTAAACAATTATCGTCTCATTGAAGCAACCATAAAAACTATGAGAACAAAAACGTAAAAAATTTCAATTCTGTGGAAGATTTAGATTTATAGCTACATTCTACTATTAAAGTACATTTTGTTCTATTCATTGCCCGAGTGTAATTTTAACAGCAGTCACATTTTTCGATGACACCGGAACGTGACGTAGTTGACCCCTTTCCGAAACCGTTCAGCTGAGCGCGAGGACGGGAATACGCCGTTCGCGCCGTGACGTGATATCACGCAGCGTTTGCCCGGTGTTGATAGAATTAGCTCCCTCGTCTCGCCCTCTACAGCACAAATTACATTTCTTACCCGATACATTTGGGCTGCATTTTCAGCTAGAAAACTTCGGATCAAATACGGCTCTGTCCAAGCTTCTATTAATAAAATGCTTAGAAAAATGTTTTTACATAAATATCACGTTAAAAGAAACGGAAAAAAAGCGTTTCTAAAGACTCGTTTCTGTATATGTTATTTAAATAACAATATCAGTCACATTTGAAGGACACAAAATATTTCCATTTTATTTCATGTGTACCACTCTACCGTATTTTATAGACGTCATAATCCCACCTACCACACCCCCCCCCCTACTTCCTCCCCACACATCCCGCCCCACCTCCTCCCGACCTATCTACCCCCACCCCAGAAAAAAACGATAAAATAACATCACTTAGTTGCTGACCGTATTCCGCTAATTCAATCAAAGAGGAGAAATTGTTTCACTGACGAAAACATCCATCTTTCTGACGATTGCAAGGACGTTCAACCAACGATGTATTTTCATCTACTCCTTTCATTTTAATTTTTGTGTGTTTTTAAGTGCTGTGAAACGGCAGTTCGTTTTTACCTTTTTTTTTCTAGTCCAGTGGGCTACTAACTAAACAAATAATCAGAACAAATATTAAGAAACAAAAATAAAGATTGCAATATTAGGTCTTCGTAATTAAAAAAAAAGTAATTAAGCTCAAAAAACGCCTAAATCTGCAGCATAAAATCACATTTTACAAATCACAGACCAGACTGTATTGACATTGTTTTCTTCAGTTGAAATAGTTTTGTAATTTTATTTATAATTTTTTTATTTTTATGGAAAAGCGAGTTGTATTTTTTAACCTTCTTCCTGTACTTAAAGCCGTATTTGACATGAATTCGTTTACTGTCGAATACATTCATCCAGCGTTTGTCTGCCCTTTTGGTGCACTGCGGCAAGTTCATGCGCGTTTCGCTCTACTTTGATGCGCTACAGGATAATAGTGCGCATTTTTTTTCTGTTACTCTCCCACGTTTTATCACACGTCTAAACCAGCGGATGGTACGTAAACTTGTAAATTGTCATAACAAATAGCTCACGCTGTCCTGGATGATGTCTAAATTAAGAGGTCAACTCTACTGTAGCTATACGCTGGGGATTGATGAAATCTCTTTTAAGGAAACCGACCTTCAAGGTGGAACCTTGTCCAAAAACCCCTAAGACAATTTGTGACAAAATCGAATAATTATTGTTCGTTGTTTTTTTTTATAAATGAATAGTAATATCGATGAATACAGAAATCAGTCAAGTAAACGAAAGGTATTGTTGTTGTTTCACCATGTTTATTAACTGACTGGTTAAGTGAGCCTCACAGGTAGAGTCAGCGATGATAGCTATTCATTAAGCTAAACCCTAACTCCGCGTTAAGCTGGCGCCAGACAGCGACCAACCCATGCTGATACATCATATTGTGTTCCCCAGCTTTAGGGGTATCAGACTAACTAAATCCTGGATAAAAAATCTTAGACAAAACCCTGTGACTAAAATCCTTGGAAGTAAACCCACGTTTTTGAAGTTTATAGAAGAGGGAAAAAATAAACTTTTGAAAATGTCAGTTTTTAATGTTACCATATTTAATAATGATAAGTACAATATTGAATGAACCATATGACAATGTATAGAACACTGCCGACGTCGCCCTCGGTACCTAAACCTCTGGTATAGATATGTTATGTGTGTTTGTTGAACACAATATTTGTTTAAAGAGCAAGTAGTGCAGACACCATCTTCAATGTAAGACAACAGAAGCCTCTCTTAGTCTTGAGGCGTGAGGGTCAAAGGTTAGGCCAATGGAATACGTTTTTTTATGAGATTTATTGTTTTACTGATCGTTATTCGACACAGCAATAGATGAGATTTATTGTTTTACTGATCGTTATTCGACACAGCAATAGATGAGATTTATTGTTTAACTAATGGTTATTTGACACAGCAATAGATGAGATTTATTGTTTTACTGATGGTTATTTGACTCAGCAATAGATGAGATTTATTGTTTTACTTATCGTTTTTCGACACAGCAATAGATGAGATTTATTGTTTTACTTATCGTTTTTCGACACAGCAATAGATGAGATTTATTGTTTTACTGATGGTTATTGGACACAGCAATAGATGAGATTTATTGTTTTACTGATGGTTATTGGACACAGCAATAGATGAGATTTATTGTTTTACTGATGGTTATTCGACACAGCAATAGATGAGATTTATTGTTTTACTGATTTACCTACGGCATACAATAGCGTCACGGCTGTTGCAAAATTATAAATTCAAAAACTTTAACAATCGTTTTATCAAGTGTTACTAATTTTCAAAACAGTATTTACCAAAACTTACACAAAAATGTCGTATAACAGGTGATTAAAATGCGCGTATATACATATTGCAGTATTGTGGTAAAATCTCCAAACAATTTCTTATTTTAAATTTATAATTTCTTTAAAATAAATTCTTAAAATCATTCATTTAATTAATATGTTTTTCTTATCTATGTATGTTTTTTGGGTCTTTTCTTAAAGCAAATTTTTTTCATCTCAAAGTTTGGTTTCTCCAAAACATAATTTCGATGTGTTTTTTTAAATTTAAAGAGACGTTTTTGTCGTAGGTTTTTTGTCGGGTTTTTATGCTGGGGTTTTATTTGTGAGCCCTGCGTAAAAGTATATAATGCAACCACAGTGTTGCTAGTTTTCTACAACATCTACAATAATGTAAAGTAGCCTAATACCAGGTGAAATGTAAGTTTGAAAGGAAATATTCATTCGGAGATATCCGGGTATAAGGCCTAAAATTATAAGGGGTCCATGGCTAAATTATAAGGGGTCCCTGGCTTAGGATTCCAGGCTAAAACGTATACAGGTGCCTGGATTAAAATTATACGGAGTCCCTGTCATTAAATTATTCGGGACCCCATGAAATATAATGTCACACAAATTCTATTTGCATCATGTAATAATGACCCACTACAAATGGACTTAAACTTCGTATACTCCTGGCTGCGTTCATGTCAACCCCCCCCCCCCCACCCATTTTAATCCCAGACAGCTATACCTATTAAAATGTAACAATCTAAACTTATCACTACAGAAACACGACAGGCCAGCCTCTCACCGCTAATTTCACCAACATCCCACCAAAATTCTCACTTTGAAAAAAAAAAACAAATCCCAGCAAACCAAGCCTATAACTTAGTTTACCAGTCCCCACCCGGGGCGGGCGCCCCCCAAAGCTACTCTCCGTATCAAGTCACGATAATGTATTCCAGAGGCGTCGCGGTTGTAGGTCGAAAAAACCCTTCAAGTCATCTTTTTAAGCAATTTAAATAATGGAATTAAAGTTAGGGGAAACAGTGTTGGAGCATCGGTCTAATTACTAGAGCAAAGCGGAAATTGGGTGAACATGGCAGGCAATGGCGCTGAGTTGATAGATGGCGATGGTAGACTGTCTAGTCTTGTTGGGGAAACAATACTTTTTACTTTCTCGTATATACGTAGTATAGAGAAAGTATTGTAATCGTGCAAAAAAAAAAAAATCGAGATTTTTACAAATCTCGACGTTTTACACCTCACTGATACGGAAAAACATAATTTTGCAATCTTGTCCGTATGTCTGTGTGTGTGTGTGTCTGTCTGTCTGTCTGTCTGTCCGTGTGTAAACACGATAACTTGAGTACCGTTACAGCTAGGTTGATGAAATTTCATATATAAGTATTTTATCAAAATCGTAGATCCGTATCAACTTTTGAGCGATTTCCGATAACCGGAAGTGGTACTTTTCCTACTTTGAATTTTTAAAAGCCTATAACTTGAGTACTATTTCAGATAGATAAATGAAATTTCACATGTAAGTAAAAGATCTAATTCTCTACCTTCTGTTAAATTTTGAGTAATTTCCGTTGACAGGAAGTAGTAATTTACGCTACTTCCGATTTCTCAAAAAACTAATGTAAATTTTAAAAGTACTAATAATATTGCGCACTATTATACACACCTTTATTAGGCGTTCGCTTGGTGCGCAATTGTTTTTTACTGAGATTCTATTCTATTTTTAAAAGTTTTAGTATTTAAAATGGATTAAAAATCATAACTATATCCCCAGTTACCATCCCCTTGTTGTTTTATATAAGAATATTCGAGAAAGTTTAGGGGAGATCACTACCGGTTTATTTTTTTATATAAACATTAAAGTTAAATTAAACTTGATTATAAAGATATTCGTCAATTAATTAAGGTTGAATGAGCGGTGTTGTAAGAGTTTGTGTGATGGAAAGATTTAAAATTTAGAATAAGGGTGGTGTTGATCGACAATTTGTTAACAATAAGTTAGGGTGGTGGTCCCACATCACGTGAACCGTGTGTTGTTGTTTAATGAAAATTGATTTGCTGAACTGTAGATTTACTAAGTCTGAATGGAATAATTAGGTGATTGGTTGGGCGTAGGAAGAATGTGATGGAGTGTTGGATAAGTGTTGGACGAGTGTTGGACGAGTGTTGGACGAGTGTTGGACGAGTGTTGGACGAGTGTTGGACGAGTGTTGGACGAGTGTTGGACGAGTGTTGGACGAGTGTTGGACGAGTGTTGGACGAGTGTTGGACGAGTGTTGGACGAGTGTTGGACGAGTGTTGGACGAGTGTTGGACGAGTGTTGGAAGAGTGTTGGACGAATGTTGGACGAGTGTTGGATGAGTGTTGGATGAGTGTTGGACGAGTGTTGGATGAGTGTTGGACGAGTGTTGGACGAGTGTTGGACGAGTGTTGGACGAGTTTTGGACGAGTGTTGGATGAGTGTTGGACGAGTGTTGGACGAGTGTTGGACGAATGTTGGACGAGTGTTGGATGAGTGTTGGATGAGTGTTGGACGAGTGTTGGATGAGTGTTGGACGAGTGTTGGACGAGTGTTGGACGAGTGTTGGATGAGTGTTGGACGAGTGTTGGACGAATGTTGGACGAGTGTTGGATGAGTGTTGGATGAGTGTTGGACGAGTGTTGGATGAGTGTTGGACGAGTGTTGGACGAGTGTTGGACGAGTGTTGGATGAGTGTTGGACGAGTGTTGGACGAGTGTTGGATGAGTGTTGGATGAGTGTTGGACGAGTGTTGGATGAGTGTTGGACGAGTGTTGGACGAGTGTTGGACGAGTGTTGGACGAATGTTGGACGAGTGCTGGACGAGTGTTGGACGAGTGTTGGACGAGTGTCGGACGAGTGTTGGACAAGAGAAAAACATGATTTGGACGAATTCTGAACGAGTGTTAAAAGACAGTTAGACGAGTTTTTGGACGAGTTTTGGAAATGAGTTGAAAGAATACTGGACAAGAGTTGGGTAAAGGTTGAAAATGAGGCTCAAGCAAGAAAACTGTTTGGCTTAAGCTAGACTTTTGTGTTTGGTTGAAAACTGAGATAAAGTTAAACTAGATTCAAACAACAGCAGCATTTTAGCAATACATAGCATTTAATCCCACTACCCGCTTCAAGACACCAGATAAACTCTACTGCACTTATCCCTCAGGACAACTCCTGTTTAGATTCCCAAACCTAACCTAATGTCAGCAGAAGTCAAAGACTTGGCACTAAAGAAACCAATGTTATCCATCTCATTCCAGAAGCTAATAACACACAAAAAATATTCCATTAACTTTCACAAAGAAATGTGACCATTTTTACATCTCATTTTGGAGAACTGTTAGAGTATCGATTTTAATATTGTTAGGTACATTGACTGAATTACGTAACCTGGTATGTATTTTTAAAATATTTACACGAAAACTTTGCAATGTGACCTACTTAGGTCGAGTCAGGTTCCATTTTTTATTTTGATATTGTATAATACCTTATATGGAATGATTGTGCAACACCTGGGGTTTTTCCACTGTCGTATTAAGGGTGTCTAGGGCCCAGAAAATTTCCATTAAGATCTGATTGAATGATTCTAATCAGATGACCATCCCAACCAATGGCTACATGAGTTGAGGATAATCTCCCCTGTTGCAGAAGTCTTTAATTGCCCCGCACGCTCGCAACACGTGGCAGTCTACAGGGCAGTTTACCTTGATCAAGCCGTCTACCTTGATCAAACAATCTATTAAGACCATTGCCGTCCATATTGTCCGGCAACAGAGTCTGACCATTTGAACGTGAGAGAACTTAAGTCCTGTGTGTGCCTTGCTTTCTTAAGTTGATTTAGTCTTCGAGTATAATATTACTTGTCGCCGAGTAATTCTTGAAGCTATTGCAGTGTTGTGTGGCCTGTGGCTATTTTTAGACAGTGTAGAAATCTGTGATAGTGTTTTTCCTACATTTTGTAAGTTGGATTTTGATATTTTATACATTAAATATTTTATCTAGTTCAGCCTTGTGTTTTGCCACAACTGAGTTCGCTGATTAAAGGTTGTGTGTAGATTGGATGAGTGTTAATTACAATAGTATCTCTAGTTATCCCTAGACATAGAATTCGAGCCCTAGTGTACCGTTGTGTTAGTGTTCATCCACTTAGGCCGTAAGGCATTTGCATATGACCCCGAAAAAAGAATCCGGGGACGTTCTCCGTCTATTTGGCTGATAGATAGGTAAACGTTACAAAGTGGGGGCCCGTCCGGGATTTAATCTGTCGTTCCAGTTGTTGGTTATATCAGTTAAATACTAAGGTTAGTTGGATTTAGTTGTTTTTATATCCAGTAGCGCAGTGTTCTTACAACGCGCGCAAGCATAGAGTTATCTAGGTCAATAGCCAGACGTGTCGTCCTAGATTGAAGAGGTCAAGTACACGGCCCAACGCACCGTGTTAAGTTAGTGAACCTAGGCTTGTTGTGATTTGAAAGTTAGTATTATGGAGTCTTTTTTGGCTAATCCTACTTTTGAAGAGGTCGAGAAGTTGAGTAGAAAAGTTTTGATTAGTCTTGTTAAGGAATTGAAATTGGATTATTCTGTTACGCAGAAGTCAGAAGTGTTGAGAGATAAAGTTGTTGTTCATTTTATTAATGAAGATGTATTTGATGAAAGTTTGTTGGCTGGTGTATTACTCCGTGAGGAGAAAGTTGCTTTAGAGAAGGCATTAAAAGAACAGGAGTTAGAGGTTAAAATTGCTTTAGATAGGAGGAGGTTGGAATCAGAATTTGGTAAAGTTAGTGATGTTACTTCTCTGGTAGATCCAAAAAAGTTATCGGTAGGGCAAGTGATTGCCAAATTTGGGAAATTAGTTCCTAAATTTGATGAAACAGATTTGGTCGTTTTCTTTAACTCATTTGAGAGTTTAGCGAAGACATGTGAATGGCCCGAATCTTCCATTACTGCTTTATTGAGCTCGGTCCTTACTGGGAAAGCTGCAAAAACATACCAGGCACTCTCTCACGACGTTCAAAATAACTATAGTTTGGTCAAGACTGCCATTTTGAAGGCCTACGCACTGACGCCCGAGGCCTATCGGATAAAATTCCGAACACTCCGCAAGTTACCCACTCAATCATATGTGGAATTTCTCTTTGAAAAGGAGAAAATATTCTCAAGGTGGCTACACTCTGAGGAAGTTTCTGAGTTTGAGAAACTCAGGTCACTTATCCTAAGGGAAGAATTCCTATCGTCCCTGCCTGAAGAGATACGACTACACATACTGGAAATCAAGATAACTGACATCCAGAAGTCTGCTGAGTCGGCTGACACATATATGTTGGTGCATAAGAAACCACCAGTGTCAGGAAACCGCCTCAACCCCGTGCTTCCCCTTTTTGGCAGCAATCCTCCTGTTGGCCAACACGTGAAGGCATTACAGTCCAGAGAGAAACCAAGATCAACTCTCAATCGTCGAGCAGTATGCCAGTTCTGCAAAAGACCTGGTCATCTTGTCAAAGACTGTTACAAACGTCGTCAATATAACAGAGAGGTGGTGCGTACTTCTGCGCACTATGCTCTATCCCCTCAAGCAGCCAGTTCAACTATGAACTCTAGAATTCTAAAGGACTCTAACCCTAAGTGTCCGCAAGAAGGTAGTCAAGTCTCCACACATTATGTGCAGTCACATTTTGACTGTTCTCGCCACCATCCAGTTTCTTCCGAGTCTACCGATCTCGAGGGATCGAGAAAAGTTGACTTTTCATCTTTTACTGCCGAAGCCATCATTAGCATACCAGGTGATCCGTTGTCTCAGCGGAATATCACCGTCCTAAGAGACACAGGAGCGTCACAATCACTCCTTTTGAAAAGTTCAATGGACATTACACCTGAGACGAACACCGGAAGGATTTCCATTATCCAGGGAGTGGGGACAAAATCAACTGTCGTCCCTCTACACAAGTTTGCCCTGAAACATCATCTCGTCGAAGGTGAGGTCATTTTAGGTGTGATAGATAGTATTCCTGTCCCAGGAGTACACCTACTTCTAGGGAATGACCTTGCGGGAAGCAAAGTATACCCCTGTACGGTTTCAGACCCTTTGTCAACAGTTCCAGATAATGATAATGAACTGTATCCTGCATGTGCGGTGACAAGAAGCCAGGCCAAACAATTAGCTGACACAACGCCTGAACCACACCCGCCATCATCGTCAAGAAATTCGACTCCCAAACTGGAGTCTATGCTTCCAGAGAACACAAGTCTGGGCTTACCCCTGGGGATAGCTCAGGAAGACATCATTAAAGCTCAACAAGTCGACGCGGAACTCAAAGCAACGGTCGAAAAATCTCTATCATCTGACGATGGAGAATATTTCTCCGAGAACGGCCTCTTCTTTCGTCGCGCTATACCAGTGAATGCCTCACCAGCCGAACCATGGTTGGGTAAAAACCAGCTGTGGGTCCCTCCACCTTATCGGCATGAAATACTTAAGCTGGCACATGACCATCCAATGTCAGCGCACCCAGGAGTCACTAAAACGACGGCGAAGATCAAAGAACTGTTCTTTTGGCCCAAAATGAGAAAAGATGTGTCGCATTACTGTAGAAGTTGCACGAACTGTCAGTTGGCCGGAAAGCCAAACCAGACAATTCCTAAGGCCCCTTTGAGTCCGATTCCTGTATTAGAAGAACCTTTTTCTAAAATCGTCATGGACTGTGTAGGTCCCTTGCCTAAAACCAAGGCGGGCAACGAGTACCTACTTACCTTTATGTGTTCAAGTACCCGTTTTCCCGAGGCGATTCCCTTACGGAACATTAAGGCAAAGACTGTAGTCAGAGCCATGACCCGGTTCTTCACTACCTTTGGATTACCTAGAATCGTGCAAACAGATCAAGGCAGCAACTTCACCAGTCACCATTTTCAGGAAGCACTAGCCAAGCTAGGCGTTACCCACATCACCAGCTCAGCCTACCACCCTCAGTCTCAAGGCGTACTTGAGAGGTTCCACCAAACCCTCAAAACCATGCTAAGAACGTTCGCTAACAGTAACACCCAATGGGATGAGTCTGTTCCTTGGATTATTTTCGCCGCGAGGGACTGTGTCCAGGACTCTTTAGGCTACTCGCCTTTTCAACTTGTGTTTGGACATTCTGTCCGTGGCCCCCTGAAGCTGATACACGAACGTTGGACAGGTACCAGCGATCATCCTGTGGAAAACTTCGACGATTTTCACGTCCGATTGAAAGCCGTGTGCGAAATGGCTCACAAGAACTTAAGAAAGGCCCAAGTGAGAATGAAAGGACTGTATGATAAGAGTTCTCGTAAACGAACATTCAATCCAGGCGACAAAGTTCTTGTGCTAGTGCCTAATCTGAACAATGCGTTATCCTTGAGATATTGTGGACCCTTTACAGTGCATTCAAAATTAAGTGATTTGAACTATGTTGTCAATACGCCCGACAGAAGAAAGAAACAGACCGTGTATCATGTTAACTCACTGAAAAAATATTATGATAATTGTAACAATTTTCATTCCACAGCTAAAATTACTTTACCTGTATGTTCAAATGTTTCTGATGATGTGATACATGATAAATTGAAACCCCCAAAATTGGTAAATTCTTCCTTTTTAGATAATTTGAATGTCCACCTTATGCATTTGTCCACAGAGGAAAGCCATAGATTGTCTCAGTTATTCGAGACATTTCCCTCTATTTTTGGGGACGTCCCCAAAGATGCGAAGGTTCCACCTCATGATGTAGACGTAGGTGACGCAAAACCCATTAAACAACACCCCTATAGAGTTAATCCGGAAAAGCTGCTTTGATAAAAGATGAAATTGATTATATGCTCAAGAATGATATCATTGAGCCCAGTTTCAGCAACTGGAGTTCCCCATGTCTCCTAGTACCGAAAGACGGTGGATCTTTCAGGTTTGTGACCGACTTTAGGAAGGTAAATGCGCTCACCAAAGCTGATTCCTATCCATTACCTCGAATAGAGGACGTTATTGATAAAGTTGGTCAAGCTAAGATAATTTCCAAAATTGATTTACTTTCAGGATACTGGCAAATCCCCTTATCTGACCGTGCAAAAGAAATATCTGCTTTTGTAACCCCTAATGGTTTTTATAGATACAAACGTATGCCTTTTGGTATGCGCAATGCTGGTCAAACTTTCCAAAGGGTCATTAACTCTGTCATTGCTGACATAGACCAATGTGAGGCCTACATAGATGATATAGTTGTATTTTCTAATACTTTTGAAGAACATATTGTTCAGTTGACTAACCTTTTTAGAAAATTGTCTGAAGTGAATTTTACTGTAAACTTACATAAAAGTGATTTCTGTAAAGCTTCAATTACCTATTTGGGTTATCAAGTGGGAACGAACCAAGTTCGGCCCATTGAAGCTAAAGTAGATGCTATTGTAAGGTTACCACCTCCCAAAAATTGTAAAGAGATCAAAAAGTTCCTTGGGATGGCTGGTTACTATAGGCGGTTCTGTCAAAACTTTTCAGCTATTGCTGAACCTCTTACTGCATTATTGAAAAAGGGTGTTGAGTTTGAATGGTCAGATAAATGTCAAGAAGCTTTTTTAACTATTAAGTCATTTCTATCTAATGCTCCTGTTATGGCTGCACCAAATTTCAGCAAGCCCTTTAAACTTGCCATTGATGCTAGCAACTTAGCCATTGGCTCAGTCCTATTTCAAGAAGACAACATGGGAATTGACCATCCCAGTGCCTTTTTTTCCAGGAAGTTAAATGAGAACCAAAAGAATTACTCTACTATTGAAAAAGAGGCTTTAGCTTTGGTTTTGTCATTACAACATTTTGAGGTCTATGTCTCTTCTTCAACCAATCCAGTCAGAGTGTTTTCTGACCATGATCCCCTGAAATTTACCTCTAAGTTAGGACAGACAAATCAAAGAATATTGAGATGGTGCTTGTATTTCCAAAATTTTAATCTGGAAATTTCACACATTAAGGGTAGTGATAATGTTGTGGCTGATTGTTTGTCAAGGATGTAAAATCTTATTGTACACATTGATCATGTGACATGTTTTGTGGTTCATTAAGACCATACACAAGTGTTGTGTTTTAACATGGAAATGAGTGGTATGATTTTGATTTTTTTAAAATTCCAATCCTGTTGAATATTTTGTTTATTTTCAGGTGAACCTTAATTAAAGGTGGTTTTTGATTATATGTAATCTTTTATAATAATATGTCTCATATGACTCAGTTGATATTGTAGCTAGTCATTGAAATAAAGGTCTTACCCTGGCGGGTTTACCACTTTTAATATCCTCATGGAAATATTGTAATACCCTTTTTTGAGGGATTTTGATGTATAATTACTTTTTGAAGGGTTACTCCCCTTTCACCAATTGTAAAAGTTGGAGTTACTTCCCTTTTATGTTCAGGGATATTTTCATCTGGTATTATGATTTTGATTGCCTACATTTGTAAAACATTTTTTTTTATTTCATTGCCAGATTGGTTCCTTATGTATGTTTTGTGGAACCTATCTGTCACTTCCAAAAAGGGAGGGGATGTGACCTACTTAGGTCGAGTCAGGTTCCATTTTTTATTTTGATATTGTATAATACCTTATATGGAATGATTGTGCAACACCTGGGGTTTTTCCACTGTCGTATTAAGGGTGTCTAGGGCCCAGAAAATTTCCATTAAGATCTGATTGAATGATTCTAATCAGATGACCATCCCAACCAATGGCTACATGAGTTGAGGATAATCTCCCCTGTTGCAGAAGTCTTTAATTGCCCCGCACGCTCGCAACACGTGGCAGTCTACAGGGCAGTTTACCTTGATCAAGCCGTCTACCTTGATCAAACAATCTATTAAGACCATTGCCGTCCATATTGTCCGGCAACAGAGTCTGACCATTTGAACGTGAGAGAACTTAAGTCCTGTGTGTGCCTTGCTTTCTTAAGTTGATTTAGTCTTCGAGTATAATATTACTTGTCGCCGAGTAATTCTTGAAGCTATTGCAGTGTTGTGTGGCCTGTGGCTATTTTTAGACAGTGTAGAAATCTGTGATAGTGTTTTTCCTACATTTTGTAAGTTGGATTTTGATATTTTATACATTAAATATTTTATCTAGTTCAGCCTTGTGTTTTGCCACAACTGAGTTCGCTGATTAAAGGTTGTGTGTAGATTGGATGAGTGTTAATTACAATAGTATCTCTAGTTATCCCTAGACATAGAATTCGAGCCCTAGTGTACCGTTGTGTTAGTGTTCATCCACTTAGGCCGTAAGGCATTTGCATATGACCCCGAAAAAAGAATCCGGGGACGTTCTCCGTCTATTTGGCTGATAGATAGGTAAACGTTACAGCAATATGCTTGAACTTATGTTGAAGTGACATCATAACAACATATTTCTTCAGTAATTCTTTGTGAAAAATAATATTACATTTTTTTTAATTTAATAAAAACCGAGAAAATATGTTTTTGCGATATGTGATAACGTTTTTTCTTTTAAGCTAATTGCATTAATTTACATAAAAAAATATTTTAAAAAGAAAAAAAAATAATGTTTTTAAACTGACTTTTTAAACAAAGGAATGCGTAAGAAAAAATTTCAAAATAACAGAAGTGAACACCTTTTTTAGATCCATAAACCTGCATGATTGTTGCCTTCAACTAGTAACAAAATTACCTGTTAGTTTTGCGTCTTACAAACGTCTGCAGACATGCGCACAGCGTTTGCCCTGCACCGTTCGACGCTGGTGCTAAGATGTGCTTTACGAGGGAGTCATAAATTACAAGAGGGATCTGGACGAAGGTTGGACGTGTAGTTGGTGGGGGAGTTTCTGGAGTGAGTTCAGTTCATCATAAATACGGAACTTCAGGGGGAAATAGAAGAGTGGTAAATTCAAAGGGCAATATAAGAGTGGTAAATTCAGGGGAAATAATAACGTGATAAATTCAGGGGAAATAATAGATTGGTAAATTCTGGAGAAATAATAGCCGATCATCTTGAGAGGAAATCATTGACTAGGAATTTCAGGGGAAACAATAGACTGAAACTTCAGCGGAAATAATTCAAAGGTAAATAATAGCCAAGGAACTTCAGGGGACATCACACCCTCGGAATTCCATGGTAAACAATGACTTGAAACTTCAGCGGAAATAATAGAATAGTAAATTCAAGGGAAATAATAGACTCAGGACTTTTTGTGAAATAAAAGACTATGGAATTTGGTGGATGTAAATTACTTGGAATCTTTGGGAAGAAATAAAGTAGGAGTTTCAGGGTAAGCTTCAGAATAATCAGTAATTTAGTTGCCTATTAAATTAAATACGAAATAAATTAATGTAATGTAACAAGTTTTTCAATATATATTTTAAAATAAAGCAAAGCACGCCTTAACAGTGGAGTTATTTTTCGTTTTATTTGAATAAAAAAAATTACCTTTTGAGAGTAGCTTCCCCTAGATAGTATTTCATAGTTAGTAAATTAAAGTCAACTCCCCTTGAAACCAAACTACGTCAAACATATTTTTTTTAGTCTTTCGTAAATTGGTGTGAACATGATTCCACCAGAAAAATAAAGATGAACATTCTAAATCTTATAGTTCATTTGTATTACTTGGTAAGTTGTCGTATAAGATTTAAATTTCATTATCGTTAAAGAGGACTGTTTGAAAACGTTACTTATTTCCCTTGGATTTCATATCAAGTTCACTTCACAAAATTCATCGGTAAACAAGGAATTTAAAATTTGAAAAAAGTCAGTTGTTATTACTGGTGGATAATAGTTTAGCAATAGTTTCATGAACTATTAAAGGGCAATTTTGGACCTACGTCTTAGTATTTATTTATTTATTTAATCAATCAAGGTAGCAACAGTGGGCACGGGGGGGGGGGGGTGTGCTTTTTTCACATTGGTCGTTTTTTTTTAAACATAACATTTTAATAAAAAAGCAGTTGAGTAGTAAACTCATAACGATAACATAGCATTCAAAAATATAGTATGATTATATATACGTAAGCAGCACAAAATATTTTGAGACAATTTAAAATCTGTGTAACATTTTAAAATGTGTTACCCGAATTAGTAAACAAATATAAATTGCAATTGTTTTGTAATATTTTTACCAGCATAGTCGTCTTTATAATGTGTGTGCTTACAGTTAATGAAAAGCGATTGTATTTAAAAAGTAGAAAATGTAACTTGGTACAAATGTTCTTGAATAACATTTCTTTCTTTACTTTTTTTTTCCAATTTTGTAAATTTTTAATTAATTTTTTTTAAGAACTGCAAATTGATTTGAATCTAGTTTGATAATTTGATGTTAAGCTTTAATTCCAAAATATTTAGCTCAAGGTTTTACATAATATGAGATTTTCAAATTTTAAATATGGAACTGTAACCATTTAATTTTTTAAATGTAAATTTTATATACATCAATTTACACATCTTATATATGGCACATAATAATTTTTCAACATGTGATGACGTTTGTTGTGTTTTAAAAAGAAAACATCATTTTCTAATTCATTTTTAGACAAATAAAATTTTTGTAAGGAATTTCAACTTTTTTTCACAACTAAGACATCCAATAAAATTAGTAATAAATCACAATGTAACATAAATTTGTTGATTTCCCTGTGGAATTTTTTTCAATCTCGCGTTTAATGAGAACTGTTTTATTTTAAATTAGTACATTGGCGTCGTAATTAGTAATTTTAGTTACAATAATAAATAATAAATTAAGCACCGTCGTTTATTTTATTTTTTTATAAAATGTACAAATGTACGTATGAAAAGTTAGCATTTTGTTTTAAATAAGCAAATCCAATAGGGAATAAGCTATTTGTAAAATAGAAATCAAAAGTTGACGTTTTTTTAATACTTCTATACCCCTTAACAGTTCTTGTATGTGAAGACGTGCATTGACATTACTCACGCGTGAGATCTATTTTTAGATTGTGTTATTGAAAAAAAAAATTATTTAAATGTAATAACTATTATTTTTCTCTATAATTTTTTTTCCGAATTAGTTATAGAATAAAACACGTATATTTGTAGAATTCGACGTTGTTTAAGAATGTGACTTAAGCTGACTTTAAACATAATAAAAAAATGTAGTAAAAAATCACCAGTAACTCTGCCATTAAAATCTGCCATTATAAAAGTTGGAATGTAATGTGACTTTAGCTGACTGTAGATAACAAAATACGTTAAAAAAACACTTGTATAAATGCTATTCAAATATGTTGCTATACATGTAGAAGTTAACTGATGCAATGTGTTCCAATATGTCCAATGTGTGATTGTTGACATACTTCGAGCCATAGGATTGTTCTTATAGTTTATGTCATATGATTGCTCCTACTTTTTGTGAGGTATAATTTCTTAAATATTATTAGTGGTTTTAAAAGATCATATACTAAGGCTGGTATGCTGTTTAAATAGGTTGTGTGGTTTGATAGATAACGCTTATAATTTGTGTGATTTGAGAACTCATATATTGTGTGATGTGATGGCGCTTATATTTTTTGTGGTTTGAATGCTCATATTTTATTTGCAACATGGTTTGCTCTAATTAAATTTTCTCTCTTATCTTTTTAATTATAATTGCAGTCTTTTTAAAGCTGAGATTTTGTCTAAAAATATATGAAGAACGTTTTTCGCGAAATGTCAAATTTAATATTATTCTTCTATTTCTTATTCGTAAAGCATCTAATAATTATGTTAATTAGCTGAATGTGGCCTCTTTTACATTTGTATTTTCTAAAAGAGTTTCGAGATTCGGGTTAGAGAAAGTTTGGTTTTTGAAGCCACGTGTATACACTGCTGACGTCATCTAGTTACACGTATATCCATGTACACATCCCTGTACATATCACTACAACACGTAAATTCCTGTACACATCACAACACGTACATTCCTGTACACATCACTATAACACGTAAATTCCTGTGCAAAACACAACACGTACATTCCTGTACACATCACTACAACACGTACATTCCTGTACACATCACAACAACACGTACATCCTTGTACACATCACTACAACACGTACATCCCTGTACACATCACTACAACACGTACATCCTTGTACACATCACTACAACACGTACACAATTCTATATAGCACAACAACACGTACATTCCTGTACACATCACAACAACACGTACATCCTTGTACACATCACTACAATACGTACATCCCTGTACACATCACTACAACACGTACATCCCTGTCATCCCTGTACACATCACTACAACACGTACACAATTCTATATAGCACAACAACACGTACATTCCTGTACACATCACAACAACACGTACACAATTCTATATAGCACAACAACACGTACATTCCTGTACACATCACAACAACACGTACATCCTTGTACACATCACTACAACACGTACATCCTTGTACACATCACTACAACACGTACACAATTCTATATAGCACAACAACACGTACATTCCTGTACACATCACTACAATTCGTACACATCTCTACATAGCACACCAACACGTCGGGCCGTGTACACACCACACCAACACCTACACACGTGTAGCCTAACATCGCGGTTGAACTCATTACTTTCTCCATTTCCTATGATTAGATCTAATTTGTTTTTTTTTTTTAGCTCGCCCAATTTTCTGAGCTATACAACAAACAATTATATTTGTACGTAATTTCGCTGTCTAGCTGAAGAAGGCAATTCATTTTACCCGGTACAACAGATATGTAGACTTTATAACTTATTGAAAAAAAAAAGTTTCAAGAAGTTCTAAATAACAACCTACACATAACCCTAACTAGGACAATAATGACCGCCGCATCAACATATTTATATAACTTTAACTAGGTTATTAACTAACTTCCGTGCGGTCTCTGATCTAGATCTCCGAACCACCTCTGTTATTAACCATAGAAAATGGATATCAAATTAGCCCACTTGAGTTCTGGGAGAGTTATTGATTCTACTCTCATTACGTGTGAGCTCGAACCGTCTTCTTGCCTGTTCTCATCCTCGCCTACTCTAGATACTCCGAGGGTGGGGACCGGCTTAATTAGATCTAATTGACTTTAGACTAATTTTCGCTTTCATGTAGTGAAACCGTGGTTAATTACTGAATGATTTTAGCGTGGAGTTTACAAATGTTTAATTTCTTATGATACTTGATGTAAGATGCGTGGTTTGGGAGATTGCGTTCTTTAAGACCGCGATCTGCGTCATACTAGGTTAGATTGGTTTCGAAAACGTCGAAATGTCATCATAAAAAATAACAAACACGTCTTTAAGAAGGCGTAACTCCAGATTTATATGAACTCGAAATTTCTGGAATAGTAAGTTCAAATGTATAATAACGCGGCGCTGAAATAGGAGAGAAAAACAGGATTTCCACATAGGCTTGGCACGCCAAAATATTGGTTCGGAGTACGGTAGGGAGTTCGGTACACGACAATTAGCTGTTTTTAGTTGGGGGTTCGAAACGTGTTTAGAATTCTATTAGGTGCTTATAGGGGTCGACCATAAATGATGTCACACTCGTAGGGGGAGGAAGGGGAGAGGGGGTGGGGGGGGGGTCAGTTGGTGTTACGTCACACTTTTGCATTATAAAAAAGCAATGTTAAAAAACTAATTTTAGCCGTTATTTCGCGCTCTTTTTTAGTAATTGTAATAGGAATTGATTAAAAATACTCTATGTTGACAGAGTTCAGACAAGATTTTGGGAAAATATCGATTTTTTAAAGAATTCAACAGCAATTTTTAAAAGGGGGGGGGAAGTAGGCTGAGGTGTGACGTCATTTTAGGGGTGGGATCTGGATTTTTGCGAGGATTTGTGACAAAGTGAGGGGGGGGTAAAAATCGTCAAAAAAGCGGGACGTCATTTATGAATGACCCCTTAGTTCGGCGTTCGAAATGTGGTTGGGGTTCTATTAGGTATTCAGTGCTCGACAATGTATTGGGGTTAGATATACTGTTGGGGTTTGATACCTCACAGTGCCCTGATTTTGATGCTGTTCAAGACGTCAGAAAGGCGAGTTAGCTCTAAATTTAACCCGGCATTATTTGGTGAAAATTAAATCTACTGAATGTCGCTTATCCCACAACACAGTTTTGAAGACGGCGCGCTATCATTATATGAATCTAAACCGACATGTCTCTACACACTGTATTATCGGGTACATGAATGTTAGCCGTACCCACATATTCGAAAAAACAATATCACTTGTACGTCTTGTATGCAGTAATCGTGTAAAAGATTTGTATTTGAGTACATTATACACGGTAAAAATCTACTAAATGATAATAAAAGAAAAAAACCTTCCTAACCACTTTTTTTTACAAAGGTTAACAAGGATTATACAACTAATAAGAATGATTATAAAATGCGATTGAAATTCATATTAAATACAAATCGCTCAAACAGAATCGATTGATATATTGCACTCTTAAACTCTGATTTAGTTAAATATTTTAGGCAGATTTTTGAATTATCGATAATTGTTACTCTAAACATTCATACAACCATACTGCTATTGATAATTGTTACTCTAAACATTCCGATTCTCGAGTATTTGGTTTTATGATTTGTTGTGGAATCGCAGATAGCTTAATTTGTATTTGACTTTCAATTTTTATGACCGACTGTGTCTGTACAATACGCCTTTGGTAAAAAAAAAATTTTTAATTTAAAAAAAAAAATAACGTCATTTTTTCTACGTCAATTGATTTAAATCAAATCAGACTCAATCTTACTTTTTTTTTTTGTTTTTTAGAAAATTTCAATTAACTTTATCCTCATACGGGTATTGATCGACTTTTCAAACTGCGAATTAGGAGAGAAACGAAACAACACAAAAATTGACCGATCCATTGTCTGATTGCAGGTTCAAGTTTTGCTCAAGCATATCAAGAGATTAAGAAAACATTGTTGGGGATGTTGGGGGGGGGGGGGAGGACTAATTTATTGCTTTGTCTCCTAATCGCTGCATCGGTGTAACGCTGCAAAGTCTGGGGTGGGGGGTGGGGGTGGGGGATAGTGGGGGCGTCCCGGCGACTAATAAAAAAGTATGTGAAACTGGAGTTGACTTGGGGGGGGTGGCAGCCAATAAAAAAAAACATGACCACCGGAGGGGGGTGACCGCTAATAAAAACACCACCGTTACACAGTCCCTTAACAATAATCTTGGTATCTTTGAAGTTCGCGTTTTTTGTTTTTTTTTTGTCTTGTGAAAAAAAAAATGTGAATTTATCGCCTTTGGATTTAGACACTGATTTAATCTGGTCCCTGTGGTATTGACTTCTAGAGAGGGGTTTTCTTTCAAAATATGCCTGTTTAGAATGACCGGCTATAAAAGTGCTATAAATAGGGTCGACGGCGTAGAAATTATTCTATTGTTACCAATGTTATTATTTTAAAGTTTGATGGCCTCTCAGTATTTTGGACAAACTTAGGAAAAAGTCGTCCATCTTTGTTTTTTTTTTTTTTTTGATTTTTTTTTTAAATTTTCCCTCTTTACGTAAATCGACCAACCCAAATGTTCGGTTAATTAGAGTTTAGAACTAAAACTAGACAAATTTCATGTGTATTGTATACTGTCTAGTTTTCAACATGGTGATATACACAAGGCTTTTGCATGGGCTCCTCATGCCCATAATGCCGAAACCGTGAATGTCACAAATTATTGTAACCCTGTTTGCCGAAAAACTGTGTTTTTACCACTCATTTCAAAAACATAAATATTTGATATGTTTAAAAATGTATAGAAATTTTACGGAGAGAGAGAGAATAGGTCATTACAAGATGACTCACAAACTCTCCAAGGATTCTAAAACCTTTAAATCTAACATCAAAACAACATCAAACACATTTTTTAAACGTTTACTTTCACAAAACAGGACTCTAAGCAAATGTGTGTCCTGGAATTTGAACATAGCGCTGGAAATGTACATCGCACCTTTCTACTGACCGGGTCGACGAAACGGAATTCGGCAAAATGGAACCCACAAGGAACATCGATCTTTAAAACTTTACCCGGGGAAGAAAAAAAGTATTTCGTTGTAGTCATTTCATTTCAATCTCTGTCCGCATCACACACACACATACACCCACACACACACACACCCTTTTTATTTTTTCTCCCTCATTCTTACTTTCACGTCCCCCTCTCCCCCTCCCTTTCCCTGTCCCTCGTTCACTCTCCTATAACCACGTGGTACCATCTGCCTTCTCCCTCCCTGCCTGCCCATATGTTCTCATAACAATGCTAGAGATCATCCTCAGTTCTTTGTTACTTCCTCCCATTTCCCATACAAGTGCCTCTCTACCCAGACAAGAGTCCCCATTGTCCCAACGCCTCGTTTTTTTTTATATCTCGCCTTCAGTTCAAAGGGAGAGAAAAAAAAAATCAGGGGAGAGAAATCACCTATCAGTGTCGCACACAGTTGTCTTTTCCTGTTTCAAGCAATAGGTTTGAAACTATTACATTCGTTTGAAATCACTGGGCGAAATTTTCTCTTTTTTTTTTAAATTTTTTTTTCTAGACAGATTTCTTGTTTTAGTGCTATAGTTGATAGGGTTGTACTCAGAGGGCTTTGAGGGGCTTAGGGGCGGGGAAGACGTTGCCTCCCACGGGGCTAGTTGTGAATAAATGAAGGGCTTTTGCAAGTCTTGTCGTGTAACTTTGTCACTGCTGTTTTCTCATCCGAACATGTGCTGGTTTAAATACACTTTTAAATTGCTTTAAAGAGGCTTCAAAGTTTGTAATTTATGATTTTGCGAAATACATTTTTTAATAAGAATGTTCTTTCTTTTAATGAAACATAGTCTATATAGATCTAATTTAAAACATATGTACTTGTTTTAACAATGTTTTTCAGTTTTTAAAGCTTGATAAAAAAAAAATAGTATTTTAGATACTCGACTGTAAAGGAGTTTTTTTCTATTGAACACTTTCACACCGGAAGTTGCCAGATAGTTTTTTAATCTGGTCCCACAGCGATCAATCTAATTTGCCAAAAAAAAAACGTTGTATCTTACTTTCAAGTAGGCGGATAAAAATAAAACGACCCTTTCATTATTTAAAGGTTCACATATTTGCTGTGATACTATATCTTCCCCTGCACTGAGTGACTTTACACTAATGTTCTATCAGTCTATATGCACAGTGATCTACCTTTAAAACACTAATGTTCTACCGAACCGTGCCCCACCCCCTACCCCGAACGAAAAGTAATTTATATACAAAATATATACTTCGAGAAGTGTCCGCCCCACCCTCCCTCCACCCCATAAAATGTAAGTCCGCTCCCCCTCCTCCCCCCCCCCCCATAAAATTTAAGTCCGCTCCCCCCCCCCCCTCCCACCCCATAAAATTTAAGTCCGCTCCCCCCCCCACCCCATAAAATTTAAGTCCGCTCCCCCACCCCTGAAAGTTTCAAGTGTCCTCCCTGGAGAATAAAGTCTGAAATGGAGGATGATAAAAGAAACGTTCAACTCACTGGTGTCTGGAGTGTATGAGGCTACCAGTGGAAGAGAGACTTTTTGTGGGTTAATGTTTCTCAGGATATGGGCCTCGGTTTAAACACAGAGCTAGATGCAGATCTGATGACGATCTTAGGAATCATCCGCTGCTGGTGGCAAGACAGTGTCGAACAATTTTAAGATGAGACAGTGGCGAACACTTTGAAAAGAAGACAGTGGTGAACACTTTGAAAACAAGACAGTGGCGAACACTTTGAAAAGAAGACAGTGGCGAATACTTTGGAAAGAAGACAGTGGCGAATAATTTGGAAATAAGACAGTGGCGAACACTTTGGAATGAAGACAGTGGCGAACACTTTGGAAAGACAGTGGCGAATAATTTGGAAGAAGACAGTGGCGAACACAAGAAGACAGTGGCGAACACAAGAAGACAGTGGCGAACACAAGAAGACAGTGGCGAACACTTTGGAAAGAAGACAGTGGCGAACAAGCAAATTTTATCAATTAGGTTACCATGTAGTGGAAGTCATAAAGAACGGCGGGTTGAAAACAGACTTCCGCACGATTCCAGGGCTCCGGCATCCGGTGATTAATAGCCGAGTTCCAGAATTACGAAAACCCAATACATCCAGGTAACAACGCCACAAACGGCATGTTATTTTTATTCCTGCAGAATGTGCGTTTAGTTCTGGTTCCAGTACACCAGAGTGTATAATCTTTTATTTTGTTGTAAACTGGTTGCTGTTTGATGCTGCAGCTAGATAGGGCGGATGTCGAAGAAGGTCGCACACTAACGACTTCGGCTCACAGATTTCAAGTCGTTGTCACCCCCTTTCACTCACCAGAAACAATTCATTAAACCAGAAATTGTAGTGCTGTATTCATAGACGGCCATAAACCGAGCGTGGCTGGGGTGGTATTAAGGTCCTTCTTTCAAATAATTTGATTAAAAAATGGAAAAGCCGAACAAAATTTAACGAATCGTTTCCATTTTGTAATTTTTATAACATTTTAAATAAATTTTAAGCTCTTAATGTTTTCAATGTTTATGTTCAAAGTATAACTGGAACCTATTGGTGGATTATGGGAAATACATACAGGCTTAGATACCCCCCTCCCCGCATTGATTATATGTATACAGCGACTCTCCAAAACTAAAAGATTCGATTAGCTTATGACCGCGCTGGTTCGAAAGGGTTTTATTGCTGCCCTCGTAAGAGAGTTATAACTTTTTAAAAACTCTAAAAATGAACCGTACACATAAACAGCAAAGTGATGGGAAAATTTTGTCTTGTATGTAAACATTGTTAATATTATTTTATTCTAATGTACTGAGGAACACAAGAATCTGATTTTCTGATTTTGTAAAAAACAAATGTGTTTTCTTTGCTTTTATGCTAATTTCTTTGTTGTCTTATAATAATCAACATAGCTATATATTTGTATGTCTTGCTGTTCAATGCGTTATTATGTTTTACTCATAGCAATATTGAGGCATAGTTTTATATCGTCTAGAAAATTAAAGAACAACATTACACCACAAACTTTAAAAAAGAAGAACGGGATTAAAAAAAATTTTACACATCATGACATAATGAAAGAGGCGCCGTGCTGGTCAAGATATCCCAAGAACCCTCGACATACGAGAACATGTTCGTGTGTATCAAGTTTTATGTTTCTGTAGCATCCTAGGCAGGCGCCAGCATGTTTGACCAAGGCCGTTCAACTGAACCCACCCACCCCCCCCCCCCCCCCATACACACAAGGCCCCGAAACATAGATATTTATTGGAATCGCATTTTGGAAAGACACTGTATAACATTTTGCTCCACAATGCCAACACTACATACGCCCCCCATTTCATAATGCAAAAACTTAAAACACGATTCTGCTTCGTAATACGAGCATTATACACAAGTTTGTTTTACAATACGAACACATACACGAGTCTGCTATACAATACGAACACATACACTAGTCTGTTTTACAATACGAACACATACACGAGTCTGCTATACAATATGAACACATACACGAGTCTGCTCCATAATGCGAACACTATATCGAAACTTAATTCTTTGTGATTGGTATTTTAATAAATTTAATCTTTTCAATAATAACGATACGCCCACTCCTTCTCGAAGAATTGAGTGCGACAGTAGAGTGTCCCTTACGACAAAACGATTTTTTATTGGCTTGTAGATGGTAGAAGAGATGTGCTAACTGTCGTGTAGATCCTATCTGATGTTTTCTTGTTGGTGGGGGTGGGGGAGGGAATTAATTGATAAACGAGCTGATAAAATACATGGACGTAGTCACAGGTGTGGTGGCATGACACCAGACGGGTGGTAGTGACATGTCACAAGGGATTAGTGGCACTGTCGTGACACATTGGACGGTGTCCTGATACATGGCACAGTGGCACTGAAAAGGGATTAGTGGCAATGTAATGACACATGGATATAGTGGCACTGACATGGACGGTGTTACTGACATGACACATTGGACGGTGACACTGACATAGTCGGTGTCAGTGACATTACGAAACGGACAGTGACACTGTCATGATACATGGGGCAGTGACACTGAAATGAGACTGTATTGGTAGCAGTGACATAACTAGTGGGATTATTGGCACTATCATTGACGTTGTCACTGGCAGAACACATAGGACAGTGACACAGTCATGGCACATGTGATTAGTGGCAAAGTCATCGGCGGCTTCACTGTCACGACACATAGGAAAGTGACACAGTCATGGTACATGGGAATAGTTGCATTAAAATGACAAAATAGGATAGGACAGTGACACTGGCATGACACATGCACTGTTGACACCTCTGACACCTACCCCTGGTGTCGACCAATAAACACCATCAAGACACCGTGTACCTGTCCTTTATGACGGTACTACGGCACGGCCAATATTTAATTGCTCTTCTGTGTTTCATTAATCAGGGCCGATAATTAACCTCCAACACAAACACGGTCGTCTACTAATAAGTCGGTTCTTGCCTGGACATTTTATTTTTCAAATCGATCCTGTATATGAACAAGTCTAAGGCTCTATCAGAAATGTTTCTTACAATACAGGACGGTGAAATCAAGGGAAGTAACGCATATACCCACTCGCACGCCAACACTCAGGACGGCAAAGACCACCATGTCGTACCTTTTTAAGCAGCTGCCTCAAACAAATACTCAGGATCTGCTAGCACTACGCCATGAGTAACCCACACCTATGGGAAACGACAGAACGACATTCGGCTCGTGGAGAAATTAGGAAAAGAAGATGGGGTTGAATTGGGCATACACTGCGCAGACCACCAACCAATATCATCAGGCAGAACTCTCAAGGAAAGCAGAAAAGGTTACGAGACCTTGAAGCTGAAACTAAAAAGATGGGTTACACCTGGTGTCATGTTGAGAAAATGGCACATAACTGATGACTGGAGATCTTTGGATGTGGGTCTAACCCCCAGCAGGACAGAGGACTCTGGAGATCTTTGGTTGTCCAAACCCCAGCAGGAGAGAGTACTGGAGATCTTTGGTTGGCGGCCCATACCCCAGCAGGACAGAGGACTGGAGATCTTTGGTTGGCGGCCAATACCCCAGCAGTACAGAGGACTCTGGAGATCTTTGGTTGTCCAAACCCCAGCAGGACAGAGGACTCTGGAGATCTTTGGTTGTCCAAACCCCAGCAGGACAGAGGACTCTGGAGATCTTTGGTTGGCGGCCAATACCCCAGCAGTACAGAGGACTCTGGAGATCTTTGGTTGGCGGCCCATTCCCCAGCAGTACAGAGGACTCTGGAGATCTTTGGTTGGCGGCCCATTCCCCAGCAGGACAGAGTACTGGAGATGTTTGGTTGGCGGCCCATACCCCAGCAGGACAGGGGACTCTGGAGATCTTTGGTTGGCGGCCCATACCCCAGCAGGACAGAGGACTGGAGATCTTTGGTTGGCGGCCAATACCCCAGCAGTACAGAGGACTCTGGAGATCTTTGGTTGGCGGCCCATTCCCCAGCAGGGCAGAGTACTGAAGATGTTTGGTTGGCGGCCCATACCCCAGCAGGACAGAGGACTTGAGATCTTTGGTTGGCGGCCCATACCTCAGTTGAGGTAACGGACAGTGATGATGACGTCAACCCTCACAGATATGGGAAGTAAAAAAAAAAAACCTGTACTTGGTTTAACACGGAGGACACATGCTTGAGACACTTCGCTGAATTCCATATCTGTAGGTTCACGATATATGATCTCACACACAAACTACCTGACCCCGTGAACAGGGATCGCCCCAGTCTCCAGCATCAATTCCCTATGACGACGGGACACACCAGACCCCAAAAAATCCCCCCCCCCCCATGACCAGGGATCACCCCGGACCCCAACCTGCCCCTATGACGACAGAACACATCACGCCTCTAAACATTAGCTCGTACGACTTAGCCTAGAAGACCCGCCACTCCCACAAGCAACTACCGAAGCTGCCATACGGTGAGAAAATATTTTGCGTAAAGCCCTGCATGGTACTCTATTATGAAATTCTCAACTTGTTTCACGTCTACGTAAATAAATCAAATTATTCATTCATGGAAAAATGATGGCCTCCAACAACAGTACCCACCTCCGCCGACCCCCACCCACCACCACCCAATTCCACTCACCTCCGCAAACTCCCACCTCCCCCATTCACACACACACACACACACACACATACCAACGATATTCCTCTGACCACACTAGCAGAATAAAACTCAGCTATTGTTTAACTAACGACAGTAATTTTAGTTGGTAAAAGAAAAATTAATAAATTTAAAAAGTAGCTAATTAGAAATACAAGAAGAGATTCCGTAAATAAATAATATCTGAATAATATAAGTCTAAATAAAAGCATTTATGTAAATGTAACTTTCTAACTAAGTTTATACAACGATACAAAAAGCTCACTTTTGAGAGAAATCACTAAAGTAAGTTCCTTACAGAGTAAACCAAGCCTCTATGTTAGAGCCTTATCTTTTCATGTGAAATGTTCTTGGGAAATATGCTGTAAAGCATGGGATGCGTCACCCACACCCCCTCTAAAGAAATAACTACACTGCTACTAAAGGCTTTCAAAGAAAAAAAACTGTATCAATACCTTTAGAATATAGAACACATTCCTGAACTAATTAATTGTAAAGAAATATTAGATCATTTAGTTAATTAATCAACATCTTAGGTTTCTGGTAACAAGTAATTATACAAATCTTCCTGGTGGCGAAAATTTTAAAATCTCCAGCTGATGTTCTCACTATATATATATATATATATATATATATATATATATATATATATATATATATATATATATATATATATATATATATATATATATGTGCGATGGAAGTATTTTATCTGATCTATCAATTTTTTTTTAAATTAGAATATTTAAGTTTTTGTATGTCTTGATGAGTTCGTCAATATGTTTTCTGATTTTTTATAATCCCCCCCTCCCTACTTTCTTTATTATGACTTCTACTTTACCATCGTCTCCATTCTCCCCAAACAAGACCTCTGAGATACAGTTTACACTCCAAATAAATGGAGACAATTTGAGCCCCCCCCCCCCCCAATTACTCTCTGTATAACTGAGCCATCAGCAGATGCAGGACCGCTTCAACTGACCAGCGAATGTAATGGTCAGTCGTGGTCAGCGTGTGCTATTACCGCTGATAATGGCCGTGTGATGGTGTCGGAACTAGGAGATTTGTGAGCAGGTGGCCACGTCGGCTACCCACTAGACCGTGACTAATTGCTGATATAGTGAAAGAACTTTTGTCAGTTTCTAATTACAAATCAAGAACTACAGCCATACTCTAGTTACAAGTCGAGCTATTTATACAACTCCTAAAAAAATGTGATGCTGTATTACACAAAAACCTAAAATAATAAGTTTTGTTCCTATTAAATCTTCGACGTCGAGTATTACAATTGTATCTTCTTAACCCTTATGCTAACCACTACGAATAACCATTATGATTCCCGACCTTATTCTTTTACCTAGCGCTAGCCAAAATCGTGAGGGTGTATTGTGATACCGGCAGAATAAACAATACCTTATTGTTCGGGCATAGTTTTGATAACTACCAATTATTTTTTTTAGAAAGTACAGACATCCCGGCAAAAGGACATATCGATATACGGACGTAAAGGACATATAGATATTTCGACGTACGCAGGTACTGACATATCAGATTAGATATATAGGGCCTACAAAATATAGCTCACCAAACCTTTTGCATATCTATGTTTAAGGCATAAAAAAAAATAATTCAAACCTAAGAAAAGATGGTACAAAAATAAAATTAATCAACATTAATTAATCAGCTTTAGAAAAACAAATTGATGAATTTCATTTTTTTTAATGTAACTGCATGTATTGGATTTGAGGTTTGATGATATCATTAAAATAAATTTAAAATAAATTATATAATTAATTAGCTGTTGTCTCTCATGTTTAGACTTAGGTTTTGAACCATAACCATTATGTGAATCAGGGTGGGGAGGGGAGGTGACTGCATCATTATTGTAATTGGAGATGTGGGTTTTTAGGACCAGGAATATTGTCAACTTTTTGTGAAGACGACTTTTTAAAGTGCATATTAACAAAAAGGGTACAATGGATGAAAGTGGCTTATTTATTTCTATCAACAGACATGCTGTACTTTTTTCCTTCCAAATATTTCAACTTATTCCTCTTAAGTCTGCATTTTTCCTTTCAATTTTTATCATTTTATCAGCTTTCATTTAGTTCAAAATGTCTGTCTGTTGTTTTTTTTTTTTTTTTGTGAGTTATGGCAAATATTGTAACTCAATTTCAATCTATTTCTAATGCAGCAATTTCGTTCAAGCTATCCAGATATGTTTCTTTTCGGTGACAATGCAATGATATCTAATTTTTCTATCAAATTGTCATAAAAATTTAACTTTGAAATTTCTATATATAGTAACAACAAAGTGATCTGAACAAAAAAGGTTCTCGATCAACCTGTTTACAAAGGGTGAGCTGTTTGTCACGGACGGCTTGTTTCCACGGGCGTTAAGAAGTGGCAGACGACTGTCTTTTAGAGATTGCGAGTTTAAAGCCAATAGTTTTTGTGGTTTGTGGAGTTCATTTCACCAAGAAGCAACGACTTAAAAGGAGAAAAGAAAATAAGGATAAGAAACATCATAACAATATGCTATTAAATGCACTTATTTTTTTTAATAACTTTAACTCTCTGTCTATACTAAAAGCTTTGGTCTCTCATGAGATCTCTTACATATTTAAGCGACTAAAGCTTTTATAAAAGAAAGCAAGTTTTAGTTATTTTTTTTACTTAAAGTGCATTTAAAAACTTATTATTATAAAGTTTTGTAATACCTATTTTATTTTCTAGTGTTTGTAGTTTTTCTAACTCTTTTAACTTTTTCTACCATATCTTTCCATACATTTCACTATGCGCATTTAACACATTTAAATCACACTGAATAACGTTGATGGTAATGCAAGGAAAAATATAAGTGATGGATGGGTAAAAGAATGATCCTCCTAGATAAATATAAAATTAATGAAATAGTTTAATTGAGACACGGAAGTGTTTTGTTGAACCTATTTGTTGTTGATCTTTGCGGACTTTCGCGCGAGATTTCAAATAACCGCGGCCAATCAAAATGTGATACGTTATATCTCAGACAAACAAGTATTCGTGGTGCAAAAAAGTGAGAACAAATTAACAAATGTGCGTTGATTACAGTTTTAATTTGTAATCAGATTCCAGAGACGTGTGGTCTAGCGGTAAACTCAAGTGTGTAAGCTCAAACGGTACGTGATCGAATCCCGATATAAGAAGGAGATATTCAGCAGAACAGGGAACTCAAGCGTGAAAGTTCAAGAAAGTTCTAGTAGTATCACGTGATCGGCTCCAGACATTCACCAGAGCATGGAAACCAGGGTGAGAAATGTAAAAGTTGTCATCGTGTTGCTTAAGACAAAGGGTTGTCCATATATGACGTCACATTTCCAAAGGGGTGGACGGTTAGGTTCGGACAGTAGTGACGATAGGAGAGTGGGTTCAGAAAGTGTGTCGAAACACTTTTGCATTTAAAAAAAAAAGTTATATAAAAAAATAAACTGTAGTCGATTTTGCGCATTTTAAAGAGAATTTTGTTTTTAAATTGCAGGAAATATTGATCCCGAACTCAATTTGACCGAGCTCAGTAAATATTTTATAAAGATATCACTGTTCGAAAGAAAAACTAGCAATTTTGAGGAGAGTGTTTTTAGACTGAGGTGTGACGTCATTTAAGGCGGGGGGGGGGGGGATCTCTGACTTTTTGGACGATGTGGAGTGGGGAGGGAAAAGCCTTTAAAAAGGCGAGACTGAGAGCATGGTTTAAAAATGGTACATTCCCTTAGTAGATTAATTTTTACTTTTCAACTTACACATTTTCAACAGATGTAAATTATTTTCAGTTTTTGGCAAGATTTTTTTATGTCATCACACGCCTGGCGAATGACCAGCCATCAACCCTTAACGCGGCCCTTACTCAAATATGGCTAACGTCCTACCCTCTCCCCACCCTTAACGCGGCCCTTACTCAAATATGGCTAACGTCCTACCCTCCCCCCACCCTAAACCCGGCCCTGACCCATCGAGCTAATGCTCTACCCTCCCCCCCCCCCGCCCTAAACCCGGCCCTGACTCCCATCTAGCAAATGCTCTACCCCCACCACCTCCACCCTAAACCCGGCCCTGACCCATCGAGCTAATGCTCTACCCTCCCCCCCCCCCACCCTAAACCCGGCCCTGACTCCCATCTAGCAAATGCTCTACCCCCCACCACCTCCACCCTAAACCCGGCCCTGACTGCCATCGGGCTAATGCTCTACCCTCCCCCCCCCCACCCTAAACCAGGCCCTGACTCCCATCGGGCTAATACTCTACCCTCCCCCCCCCCCCCCCACCCTAAACCCGGCCCTGACTCCCATCTAGCTAATGCTCTACCCCCGCCTCCCCCACCCCAATCCTCAAACCGGCACTGACTCCGATCTAATGCCCTACACTTCCGCCCCCCACCCTAAACCCGGCCCTAACGCCCTTCTGAAGATTTCAACCTTCCCACCCCCATATTAACCCGACCCTGACGCCCTTTTGTCGGTGACGCCTGTTTAGTCTGGGAAAAAAAATGTCCTTACTTTTTATCTTCCTGGTCCCCAATTAAATTAACCATCTGGTTAAAAAACAATGACGGGCTATCTGTTAACTAGTGCAGGGGCGCTAAACACGCGCTGATTCAACTAAAACACTAATTAGCATAACTGAATAAATTAACGGACGTTTGTTTAACAATTACATCCAATTGTCGGGCAGGAGTTCAATTTACCGTGTTCAAATAGTTTCCATCTAACTTGCTCAAAGAAATGGAATCGATTTTTTTGTTCTAAGACATGGCTGCGCGCATGTCCAGTTTTTTTGGGGCATGCGCAGAGGCGGTGTATTTAAAACAAATACGCGTGGTTAGTAACGTGATCGTCCATGATAGTAGGGCTACAATCACGGAATTAAAACTCTGGGACTGCTGAAGTGGGAGGGGGGGTGGGGGTTAGAGTGATCAATCGCGATTACACAATTACAAATTGAAAAAGTTAAAACATAAGAATTAGGTGTGGGCGCGGGGATTTTTTTTTTTTTTGGGGGGGGGGGGGGGAGGGGGGGCTAGAGTGATCGATCACACAATTAAAAAATTAAAACCCAAGAATTGGGTTGGGGGAAAGCGAAGTAGGACGCAGGTCTGGTGTACTTTAGTTTAAAGTAGGACGCAGGTCTGGTGTGTTTTAGTTTAAAAACTAAACAATGTAATGAAGCAAGCGTGAAGGGAGATGAAGGGGAGGGGGGGGGAGCAAATATTGTTTAGAATTCGATAAAAGGAATGAGTGTAAAAAGATACGCAGGTACACTTTGCTGTAATGACTAGCCAGTCATTAAACTCAGGTTTGTGTCGTTCAATTATTGTTTATTCCAAGCCTGTTCCTCTTCAAAAGTGTGACTTGCTCTTGTAAACTTTGCAACGGATCAATATTTTTTCGGTAAAGTTTGTGTTTTCGGTCTGTCGGTTAGAAAAATTCTTATTCTATGAAAAAATAAGCTAAGAAGAGTTTATTGTAGGATGAGACGAATTATACATCCCGGCGGTGTTAAAGCCATTCAATATTGGTACTCAGCGAAAGTGGTGATATATCGGTAACACTGTGTTATACTTCGAACCTGTATCGGATTAGGATATAAAAAGTGAACAAAAAAGTAACGCTTTCGAATCTGGTAAACCTAGTTAAAGTAGAGTTCCCCTGTTTCTGTGACATCGTCGAATTAAGGGATGGTGTAAGCAACATATTCCCAACCGCCTTTGTTTTCCTTAACTTGAACCAGGTACCCATCAGAGCTGGGTGAACTCAGCGAAATAATATAAACTCTAGTCCTAGATCCGTACTCGAGACTTTTAGGTTAGCAGCCGTTCGCTCTAGTACCCAGTCACGCCGTCAGAATTAGCATAGTATGTTAAATGTTCTAAGATCATTCTTGTATTGCATCTGTGATTGATATTAAATTGTAGGCACAAAGATCATAAAATTATTTAGCAAAGGAAACTTCTGTTAAATATTTTAAATATTGAATATTTCAACGTAAGCGAAACCCATACATAACCAGTTATACATAACAAACTATAAAAGTTACATATTTTAACCTAGGCAAATGGCAATACATAACCATTTAAACACGAAAAAAATAGCCCGTTGAGGAAGGATACAACGGGCGCTAGGTTGATAGTGCTGTCTCTTTTCTCTAAACTAAAACCAACCCCCCCCCCCCCCCACACACACACACACTCCAAAACATGTCTACCGTCCCATTCAACGAAATATAATTATATACTTTTCCCAGTGTCCGCCCCCTCCCCGAAAATTCTACACCCGCCTCTGAAAATTTCAAGTACCCCCACCCCTCTCCGGGGAGGAAAAAGTCTGAAAGAAACACTGGTCGCATTTGTAGATCATACAAACTAAAGGAAGAATCTGGGCGGGGCTTCGCCGCTACCGGAAGAGATGCATGAAAAAAACTGCACGCTAAATACTTTTTTTAGATTAGAGAAATTCCTCCCTCTGGGGAGGAAAAAGTCTGAAAGAAACACTAGTGTCGCGCTTAGCCACTACCCGAAGAATTGAATGAAAGAAACCACTTTTTAGATTAGACACGTTAATTAGACGGTAATTTTATAATAGAGTATCGATGAAGAAATTTCTTTTGAGTTGGGGAGGAGGGGGGCTCAGACGTTCTTAATCGGGGGATGGGCTTCGCCCCTACCCGAAGAATTGAATAAAAGAAACTCTTCACGCAAACCACGTTTTAGCATAGACACATTAATTAGGCTGTAATTTTATTATAGAGTATCGATGACGACATTTTTTTTAGTTGGGGGGGGGGGGGGTCGGCTTAGACGTTCTTACGCGGGGGATGGGCTTCGCCCCTACCCGAAGAATGTAAGAAAGAAACTCTTCACGCAAACCACTTAGATTAGACAAAATTGGCTTTTTAATTCAATGTTTACTCGAGAATCAATGACGTCATATTATTGTGTGCACCCTCCGGCTTGATATTATTTTCTACTACATGCTAAATATATGACGTCATATTTCGTTTCCGTATTACTATGCATGTTTTTAAATTGCTTGTGTTTTCTCTGCACCGTTCTTGTCAGATACATAGAGAGATACACAGACAGCGAAACTATTAGTATTAAAATAACAAACTATAGTGTGAAAATAACAAACACTACCTCTAAGACCTTTTTAAACTTTATTTAAACTTTTAGAAACTAAAATAAAAAGGAAGGAAAAAAAGTGTTAGCGACTGAGTGCCCATTCATTCAGTACTCAACAAACCTGACTTTGACCATGGGCACATTTACGACTTTGGACGTTTTAAAATGGTCGCTTTCGGGAGGAAATCGAACTTTTTTTTTCGAATGTAGAAGAAGCTGTTCATTAGAAAAATCTATGCCCACAATTTTGAAAAGATACCATGTGCAGCCCTCCAATTTTTTGGAATGGTCAAAATTCTTTAAACAACTTTCCTTTAACTTTGGTAGTGGGTGGGGAAAAACTAGTCAGAGTTGTATATATATATTATAAATAAATAAATATATATATATATATATATATATATATATAAAATGTCAATAGTTTTTACGCCTACGCCAAACATAAGAGTTTATGATAATAGATTCTGCACTCGACAATGTCTACGTTTATTATCTCTCATACCGTCATACAGTCTGTGTCAAATAAAAAAACAAATCCCCACAGGCAATAGACGAGTATTTTTTAGTCCCGGGTAAATATTGGAGCAGTGGTGTACATAGGTTCCAAAAACACTCTGACGGATTATAACTTGAGCGCTACTTGTAGATATGTTCCTTACACACTGTAACCAATCGCAACATCACCGTTACTGTAGACATGTTCCCTACACACTCTAAATGTTAAATCGCAAACCCATTTTAAATGTTAAATATTTCAACCTAAACGAAACCCATACATTTGACTCTGATTTCAGCCTGCCTTTTTTCCGGAGTTGCTTTCACCGTCTTTATTCACCCTTCAATAGTTTAAACATGGGCATTTTTACATGAACGTGACACTTACCTGTAGGTCAAGGTCCTACTTGGGTGCCACTACTAAATCAAACACCCCACCTACTCCCACCCACCCGCTGAACGTCGTAACTTCTTACCGCTGGTAAGATTTGTAAACAATTAAATGAACATAATTAAATTGATTTTGGGAGTTAAAAATGTTTTACCACTTACCAGATAACTACTTATCCGGCTTTATCTCCCATCCACGAATTAGAGTGGTTCCACCGTTTAAAAAAAAATTCAGGCGTCTTTAATAAAGTTTGGCGTTCTTTTTTAACAACTCTGCTAGCGTCGATATTTTTTTTTTAAATTGATCTCCTAAAACCTACAACCCCTCCAAATATATATTACACGATTACTGTCCAAACTTTTCCTGCTCATTGTTTTATTTCAACGCTTTACGTCCTCTACCCCAACCAAAGCTGGCACTAATCTCAGTCTATCTACGTGTTAGTCAAGTTTTAGATCACCAAAATGTCAGTGAAACATTCATGACGGTGATAAATTGTGCAAATTATTCAGGCTTGACTAACTAGTGATAAACTAAATTTGGGTGTTGCGTAATTTATAAGTTCATTCTTGTTTAGGTATTAGCTAGGGGATTTTCTTTTTTATGTATTAGCTAGGGGATTGAGTTTTAATTTAATTTTTAATAATTTGGAGGTTTCGTAAGTCTTAGGTTCGTTCTTTTTAATGTATTAGCTATGGGATTAAGTTTTAATTTTAATCATATTTTTTAATGTGGGTATTGCGTAAGTCAAGTTGATTCTTTTATGTATTAGCTAAAGGATTAAGTTTTTTAAAAAGCTTCTACGGAAACTGTAGCAACTTAATTGATGGTCATTGTTTGAGTTATGGAAAAAGATAGTGTTGATATTTATCTAAAAAGGTATACGAAAAGAAATCCTTTGATTTAGATATTGTGGAATACTAAAGTAATTGAGTACTTGACTGATAAGCAATCATTGAATGGTCAATACAATTTCCATCTGCCACTAACTTCCTTGACTCGATAAGTACTCTCCATATCGACGTGAACATTGCTATGTCTAAAAGACTTGAATCAATCGTGTTCGAACTACGAAGCTTAGTTTAGAAAAAGTACGCTTTACCACATAACGACACGGTTCCAAACTTTTTTTTCTCTAAACCGTGATGTCCAGTACAATGGTACCGTATGAAGGAAAACTTCGCAGGGAGACACGTATACGACACCATCGTCTTTTTATAGGGGGAGAGGCGACTACTTCATCTTCCTGGAGGGAGCTTGCTAACGTTTGAATTAGGAGACATCGAGGTCTTTGACTGTGGCAGTGTGTAAGTTGCAGCAATGACCTCACCTAGAACCCCAGCTGTCGTTTGAGCATGTTCTAGAACTTCTCTTGTTATCGCCAGCGTGACTCGGAAGTTCGTTCCAGAATTTACTGTATCCAACCGGAAGGGGACGTGGCTGAGCAGCCTATGACGTACCACGCGAACCAGGTAGAAGTTTAAAACTTGAGGGTGGGGGGGGGGGGGTTGCACGTTGGGTGAGCGCTGATCAGAAATAATTTTAGTGACCATAGTGGTTCCTAAACTAGAGATAACCTGTAGGTGTCCTAGTTGCCTCATGCTATGAGAACCACTCGACCCTTCCTTCATGCTATGAGAACCACTCGACCCTTCCTTCATGTTATGAGAACCACTCGACCCTTCCTTCATGCTATGAGAACCACTCGATCCTTCCTTCAAGTTATGAGAACCACTCGACCCTACCTTCATGTTATGAGAACGACTCGACCCTTCCTTCATGCTATGAGAACCACTCGACCCTTCCTTCATGCTATGAGAACCACTCGACCCTTCCTTCATGCTATGAGAACCACTCGACCCTTCCTTCATGTTATGAGAACCACTCGACCCTTCCTTCATGTTATGAGAACCACTCGACCCTTCCTTCATGTTATGAGAACCACTCGACCCTTCCTTCATGCTATGAGAACCACTCTACCCTTCCTTCATGTTATGAGAACCACTCGACCCTTCCTTCGTGCTATGAGAACCACTCGACCCTTCCTTCATGTTATGAGAACCACTCGACCCTTCCTTCAAGCTATGAGAACCACTCGACCCTTCCTTCATGCTATGAGAACCACTCGACCCTTCCTTCATGTTATGAGAACCACTCGATCCTTCCTTCTTAACCATAGCCCCCTGTTGCCCAACACTGTGGGAACCACCGCCTCCTCCAGTAGATGCCCTTGTCCTCCATATAACGAGAACCACTGATCCCCTACCCCACTCATAGATGTCTCCTGTTGCCCGACACTATGAGAACCACCGCCTCTTGCCCCCTCCCATAAAACTGTTTCCGGTGGCCTTGTAGTCACGCCACGTGACACTGCCACGTCCTTGTAATTAATCCCAGACAACAGCCTGCTCGGGGGGCAATCATTGAATAATTAATTAGCGTTTACAGCATAATCCGTCTTGTTTAACTCCCTATACTGTGTGCTGTCGAGGTCTGATTTGGTACTTAACCCCCACCCCCTCCCACCACCCACACCCACAAACCCCCACCACCCCTATATAACACGGTCATGTTGTTCTATTCGTGTGTTAATCTATCTCTGTTTGGCCAGACGAAGTTTAACATATTAGTTACAGTTTAAACAATCCGAAATATTGACACTTAATTAATTACTTTACAATTAATACTGATGAGTTGTTCTATTTCCACAATGAAGTTGTCCCAGAATTCTAACGAAACACGCAGATTGAGTTACAATTTTCAAACAATAAGTTTAAAATCTCAATGGACTCATTTGTCAAAAATAAATTAAATGCAAATTGGAAAAACATTAATCCTCTTCCTAAGTTCATGTAGATCACGCCCTAAGTGTTTATTTAGTGCAGGGGAAACAGAGTTTCTCTCTTGATAAAGATGCGACAGAGAATCAGTGTGCTATTTCACCCCCATCAAACTAATTCCAGGTACTCATCATTGCTGGGTTAGATCTAGGGTTTCGTAAAAATATGTTTAAAGAGTTTTTGATTCAGAAAAAAAAGTAATTAGAATACACAAAAACTGAGAAAACGGGTAGTAGAACACATAAAATGAATAGGAAAAGGGCGTTACTATATCATAAAATCTGTTTAAGGATTGGAAAAAAAAACCATTCTGGTCTTTCTCGTAAGAAGAAAAAAAAATCTCTAATAAAATTCTCGAGAGTGACAAAAATACAAACTTGCTGACGCGACTCATGACTCAACAAATATAAGACTTCTCTAACTCTACAGAAAAACAAACTGTTGTTTCTTTAGCTATTTTTACTTTCTCGTATATACGAAGTATAGAGAAAGTATTGTAATCGTGCAAAAAAAAAATCGAGATTTTTACAAATCTCGACGTTTTACACCTCACTGATACGGAAAAACATAATTTTGCAATCTTGTCCGTATGTCTGTGTGTGTGTGTGTCTGTGTGTCTGTCCGTGTGTAAACACGATTACTTGAGTACCGTTACAGCTAGGTTGATGAAATTTCATATATAAGTATTATATCAAAATCGTAGATCCGTATCAACTTTTGAGCGATTTCCGACAACCGGAAGTGGTACTTTTTCTACTTTGAATTTTTCAAAAGCCTATAACTTGAGTACTATTTCAGATAGATAAATGATATTTCACATGTAAGTAAAAGATCTAATTCTCTACCTTCTGTAAAATTTTGAGTAATTTACGTTGACTGGAAGTAGTACTTTACGCTACTTCCGATTTCTCAAAAAACTAATGTAAATTTTAAAAGTACTAATAATATTGCGCACTATTATGCGTTTTTTTATTTAGCGTTCACTTGGTGTGCAATTAATTTGTCTACGAGATTTTATTCTATTTTTAAAACTTTAAGTATTTAAAATGGATTAAAAATCATTTCTATAGCCCGAGTTCCCATCCCCTGTTATTTTATATAAGAATATTCGAGAAAGTTTAGGGGAGATCACTCCCGGTTTATTTAATCCCTTTTTACTTTCTCGTATATACGTAGTATAGAGAAAGTATTGTAATCGTGCAAAAAAAAAATCGAGATTTTTACAAATCTCGACGTTTTACACCTCACTGATACGGAAAAACATAATTTTGCAATCTTGTCCGTATGTCTGTGTGTGTGTGTGTCTGCGTGTGTGTCTGTCCGTGTGTAAACACGATAACTTGAGTACCGTTACAGCTAGGTTGATGAAATTTCATATATAAGTATTTTATCAAAATCGTAGATCCGTATCAACTTTTGAGCGATTTCCGATAACCGGAAGTGGTACTTTTCCTACTTTGAATTTTTTAAAAGCCTATAACTTGAGTACTATTTCAGATAGATAAATGAAATTTCACATGTAAGTAAAAGATCTAATTCTCTACCTTCTGTTAAATTTTGAGTAATTTCCCTTGACTGGAAGTAGTACTTTACGCTACTTCCGATTTCTCAAAAAACTAATGTAAATTTTAAAAGTACTAATAATATTGCGCACTATTATGCGCTTTTTTTATTTGCGTTCACTTGGTGTGCAATTAATTTGTCTACGAGATTTTATTCTATTTTTAAAACTTTAAGTATTTAAAATGGATTAAAAATCATGTCTATAGCCCGAGTTTCCATCCCCTGTTATTTTATATAAGAATATTCGAGAAAGTTTAGGGGAGATCACTCCCGGTTTATTTTACACTAATGAAACTAAATATTTAAAATTTATTACTTGTTTTTTTCCACCACACTAAAAACAGTCGTTTAAAATTATAATATTTTTATATCTTATCCCGTCTGATAATGACAGAGTGGGTGCTATCGGTACTCAACCAAAATTTCCGCTGCGGATTAGGAATAATCTGTGTAAAAACACAACCCCTCTCTACGTAATGTCGCACACCCCCCCCTCTCCACACACACACACACACACACACACACACACACACACACACACACACACACACAAACCATTTTCAAGTTTTAAAAAATGAAATAACACCGCGGACGAGTAATAAAAAAAAATGGTCGGTGTTCGCACGAAAATCAGATCTTTTATTCCGGATGTGTGAGCGATATCAGCGGGCGGAAACTTGAAGCTATACATGTAGGGCTTGTACACAGGGGACGTAACTCAAGAGGAATAATTGAATTATCTCCGCCTTTTCACGGCTCGTTTGGATTTATAACATTTTTTTTTCTCGCGATTGACGCAAAAATCTTGTTTTTATAAGTGGAACACACGGATTCCGGAGAGAAATGCAAAACAATTCCAAATTTTCACTGTAGACAAAAAAATCCAGAAGCTTTGTACAGAAAAAAAATATTTCTAAGAAATGTATCTGGGATTTTTTTTTTATTTGATAGAGGAAGCCGTATTGTACTACCCGTCCATTGTACTATTTCAAAGGCGTCCATTTCAGTAGTTAACACGGTGTGAAGAATTCTTGTTTTTTAGATAGCTTTAGACAGCTAAAGCATAGCACGACTGGTTTTGGTCAATATCTGGTCTGTTTGCTTTGATTGTTTAATGAGCTAGCACAACAAGCATTAAGTCGGCTTGAGATCATTCAGAATTACAACATCAAACCCTGCAACATTCCCAATCACAATTCACAAGTTTTTGTCAGATAAAAGGCAAGAAAAGCTAATGTAAACCAGTTTTTTGGATCCTTATGTAGTGGTCCCGAATTTAAATACATATATCACCAGTGATTTGTTGAGTGAAATTTTTGAAGCTACAAACGGCTGAGGTTGGTATGTGGCTGTGAATAATGCCAACCTGGTATCCGAATATCGCCAGCTAGTATTCGAATATGACCAGCCTAGTACCCGAATAAGGCCAACCTAGTACCCGAATGTGGTCAGCTAGTACTCGAATATGTCCAGCCTAGTACTCGCATATTGCCAGCCTAGTACCAGAATATGGCATGCTAGTATTCGAATATGCCCGGTCTAGTACCCGAATATACCCAGCCTATTACCCAAATATGCCCAGCCTAGTACCCGAATATGGTATGCTAGTATTCGAATATACCCAGTCTAGTACCCGAATATGGTATGCTAGTATTCGAATATGCCCAGTCTAGTACCCGAATATACCTAGCCTATTACCCGAATATGGCCAACCTACTGAGTAAAAAAGCCAGCCTTACAAAAGTGATAAAGCCAAAAATGATTCTTGTACTCTTACCCATATATTAGTCTATACAGCATTAGCCCAATACATTAGTGTTAGCGTCTAGCCTAACCGAAGGTTTAGATTTAAACTGAGTTCATCGCCCATTCCCTTTGTACTGGTAAGCGAATACAACAAATCAATACAAGCATTCAGTGTGTCACATGATACTCACTCATCACTCAGAAAGTTGAGGGTGTTGTATTATTGTTTCCATCACCGTGTTAAAAGGCATCAATTTACAAACTATTCATCAAAAAAAACACGTTGCTCAATATTTCAGCAAACATGCAAATATTGATAGCCCACGCCGCTCTCTAATTTAAAAAATCGATCTGTCTCCACGCATGCGCGTAAGCACTTTTATATAACTTATTGTAAGGGTTGGGTTGTTTTTTTAAATTCGTAGCCTAACATAATGGAGATGATATTGTATCAGTATGGGTGGATTCGCGAACTTTATCTTAACCCAACACATATTGGATATCCTAGATAAAAACGTCCATAGCCCGAACAATATTTCATCATAAGATTTCTTTTTAACTGCTCCGCCACTCACAAGAAGTTTTGAAGCCGATGTTTAAAAATGGCCGTCAAAAATATTCTATTTAAAGATGTTTAATCAGAGTTGACCCACATCATTGCTTGCGTGTTGGTTTCACGGTTTATAAAGAGGTTGGTGGGCAGTACCAGACCCAACCGACTTTATACTCCACCGTGTCTATACTTTCTAGGGAATCGAACTCCAGACTCTCAAGCTGACTGTCGCACGCTCTATCCCCCAACCACACGTTATCAAAAAAAGGTTTCCTACAAACCTATCCCCTCCCGCTCCCTTAATTAACAGGCATGATTCTCTAATGTTACTACGAGTAAACTCCATACCAAAGTATACCCTATAATCATTAACGTATAATTACAAAGGTCACTCAAATCTAATGAAGCGTACGTTAATTTCCTACTTTTTTTAAGCATTAATCTGTATGGTTATTTTTAACGCTATGAGCTTACCATAATGAGCTTATTACATATCAAATCTGTCTAGCAGTATTTCACCACCATTACTGTACCGTTAGCTTACAATTACTATAGCGGATTACCATGGCAGATCTAGCTTTTTACAAGCTTTTATTTAACTCACTTCCTCTGTCGACAGTCTGTCGTCAGTCTAGACGGAAACGCAGGAGTGAAAATTCGGACAGTTCTACTTGACCGACACGATTCACAGTTGGCACGTGGGTCAAGACATGAAGACAATGCAATCTGAAACTAAATTTGACTTAATTGGATGCCTAATTGATTTTTAATGAATTAATTAAAATTTGGACCGAATTAGTAGGCATGTCTAGCCAACCACACCACACGCGTCATCAATAGCTGCGCCATCACGACCACGTAATGGCTGCGTTCAAAAACCATTGCGCGCCTACTGAACGTGATATTCAGTAGGCGCGCAATGGTTTTTAGTCATGTAACTCTATTGTAGATAAAACATGTAAAGTACTGAAAAAAAAATTCATAAAAAACGTTTTAATAACAAGCTTTTATGTAATGATGCACTAAAAAGTAGAAAATAAATTATAGACTACTATTTAAATAACTATAAAGAAAAGCGTGGGTGTCTTCCTTAACATTAGTAAAGGTATCCAATAGATACTAAAGTGACCCACGCTTTTCTTTATAGTTATTTAAATAGTAGTCTATAATTTATTTTCTACTTTTTAGTGCATCATTACATAAAAGCTTGTTATTAAAACGTTTTTTATGAATTTTTTTTATTACAAGCTTTTATTTAACTCACTTCCTCTGTCTGTCGTCAGTCGTCAGTCTAGACGGAAACGCAGGAGTGAAAATTCGGACAGTTCTACTTGACCGACACGATTCACAGTTGGCACGTGGGTCAAGACATGAAGACAATGCAATCTGAAACTAAATTTGACTTAATTGGATGCCTAATTGATTTTTTATGAATTAATTAAAATTTGGACCGAATTAGTAGGCATGTCTAGCCAACCACACCACACGCGTCATCAATTGCTGCGCCATCACGACCACGTAATGGCTGCGTTCAAAAACCATTGCGCGCCTACTGAACGTGATATTCAGTAGGCGCGCAATGGTTTTTAGTCATGTAACTCTATTGTAGATAAAACATGTAAAGTACTGAAAAAAAATTCATAAAAAACGTTTTAATAACAAGCTTTTATGTAATGATGCACTAAAAAGTAGAAAATAAATTATAGACTACTATTTAAATAACTATAAAGAAAAGCGTGGGTGTCTTCCTTAACATTAGTAAAGGTATCCAATAGATACTAAAGTGACCCACGCTTTTCTTTATAGTTATTTAAATAGTAGTCTATAATTTATTTTCTACTTTTTAGTGCATCATTACATAAAAGCTTGTTATTAAAACGTTTTTTATGAATTTTTTTATATTAGATATACACGTCTACCGGTGGCGGATTTAGGTGGGTGCTGACAGGGCAACAGCCGCGGGCCACACTTTCTAGGGCCACAAATTGTATTTAAATAAAATTGGAAAAACAACTAATTAATACCGTCAAAATATTGTTTTATCCGCTAAAAAGAACAGAACAGTATGCCAGAAAGGTTACGCCAAACCAAAAATGCAGTGTTGTTGCATGGGGTGCGGTGACTCCCTCAATTACCGTTCTGGCTTGGTGACGCCACTGGTAACGTGTGCTATATTTTATCCCGGCGCACTTTGAACAAACTAATTTTTTTCATGGGTGATTGCAAAATATAAACATCAAATTGATCTCCTCTTATCAAATAAATGTTTGACTATATCTTGCATGTTAAATACATAACAATTTAATGCACTTGTACTATAAAGATATAAGCAAGATGAGCAATTAACATGTTTGCAAGAAGTAGATGTGTTACTTTCAAGTACTGCAGAAAATTAAATAGCCGCATTAATTCTCACTCCGTTCCTTCACTAGTATCAAGGAAACCTCCACATTGGAAACATGCTAGCTGCTTAATAGTAACATAGGCCGACTCCAGTCTTGTTTTCTGTTTCATTCTCAAGTATAGTAGTTAAGGCATCACACAATATATAGTTGTATCTCCCTTCAATCGTTTGCCTAACTTATGTCTCTAGTGTTACTAAAACCAAATTTATATTAACACTAGAACTGTCAAAAGAAAAGTTACTTGGAAATTCTCATGGGTAGATTATTTTCGAAAGAATCATTCGAGATTTTGAAATTTTCGCTCAATCTATAAGATGGCACAGCAAAAATTAAAATTTCGAATGTTGACTACCAATACAGTGTAATAAAAAAAAACGCTTACAAAAAATTGTCAGTTTATACCTCTCTCTCTGTATTATATATATATATATATATATATATATATATATATATATATATATATATATATATATATATATATATATATATATATATATACGTAAATATATATGAACAACACACCAGATAGACATAGCACATTGGAAATACGATATGGAACCTTGGGATAAAGTCTACTACCAGCATATTGTTCCATCTGATGCCTGCCAGTTTACTCTTCTACATGTGTACAGATAGGGCTATATATATACCTACATCTAGCTGCATCAACTGCAGATAGATTTATACCATCAATGCAACGCTGCACCTCATACTCCCCCAGAAACCCATTATATTTATTAACGTTAAACATATTTCTACTATATACATAGATACATGCGTTCATAAATAGATTGTGTGTGTGCTGTATGTGTGTGCTGTGTGTGTGTGTGTTTGTGTGTGTGTGTGTGTGTGCGCGTGTGAGCTGTGCTTATCTACCCTTACAGCTGTATCCTAACTTGATCCTTCCTTTGTTCGTTTAATCTAGACGCAGCATGTATTGTGGTAGACACTCCATGTAGGGCTCGTCCAAATACCGCGACACATTCATTGTGGGAATAGGGGATCCAAGTTTTTGTTATGATTTGTGACAATAAAGTTGGGGGGGGGGGGGGGGGGGCTCGGATAGTGTCAAGACACAGATTTACGATCTAAAAACTAAAGATTAATGGTAGAACAGAATAATTTAAGCCATTGATTAATGGTAGAACTGAACAAGTTTAGCCATTGATTAATGGTAGAACTGAACAAGTTTAGCCATTGATTAATGGTAGAACAGAATAATTTAAGCCATTGATTAATGGTAGAACAGAATAATTTAAGCCATTGATTAATGGTAGAACTGAATAAATTTAGCCATTGATTAATGGTAGAACTGAATAAATTTAGCCATTGATTAATGATAGAACAGAATAATTTTAGCCATTAATTAATTTGTAGAACAGAATAATTTAAGCCATTGATTAATGGTAGAACTGAATAGTTTTAGCCATTGATTAATGGTAGAACTGAATAAATTTAGCCATTAATTAATGGTAGAACTGAATAAATTTAGCCATTAATTAGTGATAGAACTGAACAATTTTAGCCAATAATTAATGGTAGAACTGAACAATTTTAGCCATTAATTAATGGTAGAACAGAATAATTTTAGCCAATAATTAGTGCTTTTTAAAGACTTTATTTGTTAATGGTTTTTAAAAATTGAAAAATTGGCTTCACGTTCAACGAGCTTAGTTTTTAGAGGGTGGTAATTTTTAGGGGGGTGGTAATTTTTAGGGGGTTGGTAATTTTTAAGGGGTGGTAGCTTTTTAGAGGGTGTAATTTTTAGAGGGTGCTAATTTTTAGGGGGTGGTAATTTGTAGAGGGTGGTAATTTGTAGAGGGTGGTATTTTTAAGGGGTGGTATTTATAAGAGGTGGTAATTTTTATGAGGTTGTAATTTTTAGGGATGGTAATTTTTTGGGGGTGGTTATTTTAGGGGTGGTAATTTTTAGACTGGGGTAATTTTTAGGGGTGGTAATTTTAGAGGGTGGTATTTTTCAGGGGGCTGGTAATATTTAGAGGGTGGTAATTAATAGGGGGTGGTAGTTTTCAGGAGGGTGGTAAGTTTTTAGAGAGTGGTAGTTTTCAGGGGGTGGTTAGATTTTTAGAGGGTGGTATTTTTCAAGGGGTGGTAGGCTAAATGAAGTCACCTACATCTACGGAGGTGGTTTTTGAAGATATGTAATAATGCAAATGAGGTGGGTGGGTTGTTTCAAAAAGCGTGACGAAGTATACGGGTGACGTTATACACAAACATAAAAAATACACCGTGCGTCATATTCCCGCTTGACTTACAAATCAACAAAACAAAAAGCTTAAAATTCAAGTTTTGATTAGAAAAGAAACAATTGATAAAACGTGGGCCTTACCTTGTAGGCCTGCATGTCGACTAGGTCGGAGTCGTCATCGATGGGTAACGCCGAGGAGGGCCCGCACATCATCGCTAGCAAAACTATCACCACACAGGCCAGCAGACTTAATAACCAGCTTGTCGACATTTTCAATCAAATGTCTTTGGTACCTCGCAGAAATACGAAATTTAAAGAGGGATGTTATCAGAGTTTTTAATTCACCGAAATTCCTAAAAATATACCTAAAAGTTTTATTTTTATTTTATATTATTACAAAGTTATCTTTATTTTATAATTTAAAAACAAACTCTGAGCCAAAAAAGTATTTTTATTTTAAATTACGAAGTTGACTACATAAGTTAAGAGTTTCTTTTAGAAAAGTTTCAGTACTTTCTATAAATCTGGACGTCTTATTTCTGATCGGCGCTCGCCCAACGTGTACGCCCGCCAAGTTTTATACTCTCGACAAGTCTCGTCTAGTCCGCGTGGTTAGTTCTCAAAGTACGTCATAGGCTGCTCACCCACGCCCCCTTTCGGTTTTTTTTTTCTATGGTGTACCGCATTAGGCAATTTTTATAAAATATTTGATCATCGTCAATAAAAGTATGGTGCGCCGGAACGATCAGTTTTGTTTTAAATAAAGCATATTGTGTTATTTGTTAAAAACCTAAGCACACTATTTTTAAAAAACAAAATGACAAAATGGTAACAGATTCAGTTAAAAATAGATTGTCAATTAATGACGTTACAAAACTTCAGTTGATGTTTTTTTTTTTTTGCGACGGTATGTTATGAGAGAAGAGAGTTAAGAAAGTGTGACGTCACACGTTTGTATTTTCAATCTAGAAAATGTCAGTCTGGTGTTGAGCAGGGTAAGGGAGGGGGAGGGGAGGGGGGGAGGCTGACGTGTGACGTCGTTTAAGTAATATATAGCTCTAATTCGTTTCGTCAAAAAACAATGACGTGACTTCCTTTATACCCGACCCCTAATACATTGAATTTTCTGATCTCATCTAGAAAAATATTAACTAACGTACGCGCCTACTTCGAGATATGAAAAATGTGTTTTATTAAATATAAAATAGTTAAATGCTACAAACTATAACGGTAATCAAACCTATCCAAATCATATATCGACATTAAGTTGATTATTGTAGATTTTTGCTTAGCACTGAGTAATGGGGGAGGTAGGGTACTTGAAGGTTTTCTCATAGCGTAGTGTAATGATATTTATGCGAGGGAGGTCTATGAGTGGGAGTAGGCTTTCAGGCTCTGTTTCTTTAAACAACAATCAGGTTGATTTTTTGTTTTATGAGATCTTTTAAGAGATCTTTTGACCTGAGAACTTGTGTCCTGTCACCCTTTAGGCGGATGTAAAACTTTAGGATTCTAGATATAATTGACGGACTTTATGTGACGACATGTGACGATGAGATGGTGGACTGACTTTATGTGACGACGGGTTATCAAGGTGGATGGACTGCTTAGTGAGACGAGGGGTGACGAGTGATCTAGAGGGAAGGAGTGCCTTTATGTGACGACAAGTGACGATATTGGTGATTGACAGCCTTTAATTTAAGACGGGTGACGAAGAATGAGATCTCAGGTTAGGTTTTAAAATTCGATTCTAATTCGACGACGTCAATTACTGAAAATACATGCTAAGAAAGCGGAAAGTTGTGTGTCTATCACAACGTGGTACAACACCCATTTCCCCATATCTGCTACCACATCCTAGCCAATCGACCACGGTTAAGTCACTCCACAGACAACTATTCTGCCATTAAAACTGGACAGCTAGCAACAGTTCCTATCTTGTACCTTCACATCCACGATAGCTACACGATTACCGAGCTAGCCAACACGTTCTCCGTGATCCTTTGATCGCCCCGCGTTATCGATAAAGAGCTCGTATCAATACAATGGTCTAAATCCGGATAAATCTAGATAAATATGTCCAGCCCAGCTTAACAAAGGGCCAGTGGTCATTTTTTTTTAAGGTCAAACGAATCCGATTATTATTACTATTATTGTATCAATATCTCAAGAGACCACGCGAGTAGTGTCCCCGTAGTTTGTATTCTGGGTTACTCCCCTTCGTCCGATACATTTCAATGTACACACAATCTGATGACGTCATGGACATTGATATTGCCACGAAGGATTTAGCGAGTGGCGTCCATGACTATTAGCCGTAGCTCGGTCGTCGGGAGAAGACCGCAGGGGACGCCGAGTGATAAAACTGACCCTGAGTCGAACACGGGCCATAACGACGAGACACTTTTTGAGTGTCCGCCCCCCCCCCCCCCCCACCCCCCCACCCCCGCACCTACCAACCCTAATTTGAACAGGAACCATTTTTGTTTTATTTTGATCTTTTGTAATGAATTCACGTATGATTAGTTCAATACACATAAATTGTTTTCATGTACTTTGGTACAGGGCTTTTAAGTAGGTCGCCATGGTCTCGTTTTCATAATTGGCAGCCAGTATGTGTCAAACCAAATGTGAATAATTGTATTAAATCGGTTAAAAAAGTTATTTCACCTATTGTAATTTAAAATGATAAACAATGATTATGATCACATGATAGACTAACAGATGTTTTTTTGAAGAAAAATAAAGCCCACGTAAAATTGATTTTTTCAAAGAAGCAAACAGTTTGTTGAAATGTATTCCAATCCGTTACGAGTTGTCCTCAAAGTAGTTACAATATAAATATAATATTATCAATAATCTGAGCCTACTGCTACTTTATTTGATTTTAGTTTTAGTAAAATGTTTATAATTGTTGAATTTAGGTTACTCTTGGCATTTTAAAATCTTGAAGTGAGGCCTAGAAACAAATTGCCGCCATGTTTTTTTATCTTTTTATCAATGGGAATCATTTTCACAACAATTAGTTTAGTTCGAAAATTCATATCTTTCCCTGGCTAATGAGACTTCGAGGGAGAACGAGAATTAAAAGCCCTATTACAATATTGCTATATCAAGTAAATTCTCTTCACCAGATGGAGAATAAATACTACAAAGAATGATAGTTGCAGATATTTTAATACGTATTGGAATATATTCATGACATATTTTTGCGGGAGAGTCATAGTGTTGATCTACTTCAATTTATTTTCTGGGACAAAATGTCTCGTAGAACAGGTGAAGCAGAGTTCATCTCATGTGAGTGGTTTTGCTCGGGGCGTACTGTGCTCATTCCATTTCCTCTTGTCCACCTAGGTCCCGTGTTTGTTATGACGACCATCTTGGTGACCATGGAGGGATCGAACCCGAGACTTGCACATTAGCTTCTTTCGTGACCGCTTTCATAACGTGGTTGTGAATTGTTAATTCTATTTCAATTTTTTTTTATGTTGCTTAGTTGAAAGTATTTAATTTAACAAACTTATCACGAATTAGTTGGACTAAAGTATCCAGCGATTTAGTTCCATTTTATTTATTTTAATATCATTGATTTGGAATTTTCGGGATTTCTTTTTACTGATGAAGACCTTAAGTTAAAAAGATACTTATTTGAAATGAGGATATTACTACCCATTTTAAATGTTTATATTTTGTTGCCCTTTCAAATTTGTTTTTTTTATTTGAATTAATTTGTTTTTTAGTTACATTTATTTATTTTTTAAATGTTAAATAATAAACATTTATTGTTTCTTAGTAGTAAGTTAATAAAGAGAAAGAAAAGCTAATATCATTCTTTAAATAACGTTCTTTTAACATCTAAAAAATAAATATTATACATCTTAATCATTTATTTAGTTTGACATTTTATTTAATTAATGACTTCATTTCAAGATGAAATACAACGCGGGATATATAAAGGATTAGTTAGACAACTTGTAGTACTGGATAAAGTGCAAACTTTATTTCACACTTTCGATTTATTTCCTTTTAATTAGGCCATTTTCAGAAGCGAACAAGGGGTCAAAGGTTAGCGCCGCGGATGGTGGGCAGGGAAGCAATTGGTCTCATGGAAACAAATTATTCCTGGATTGTCTCTCCCTGCCGCCAAACCACAGCTGCTAGACGTCCACCGGCCTATGTTAGGGGCAGACATAATGTACGTCCTGTCACATTCACGGTGAAAAGACATTTGTTTTAAAACAATAAACGGGAGCCACTTTTTGATTTCTGTGTCTGAAGTTTGCTCTAGATATTGCATGAATAATACAATTTTGTATAAAAAGATTACATTTTAGCTCTCTGAGTTGAATATCAATTCTTTGTCCCCAGGTGTACGCATATCATTATATGTATATACATATATATATATATATATATATATATATATATATATATATATATATATATATATATATACACACTCGTATTTACATATATATTTATACATATACAAAGATATAGAAATGTATAATTAAATATGCATATATAGTATATATATATATATATAAATATATATATATATATATATATACAGATATGCATCTATACTCATACACCTGTAGTTAAAAATGTAGTGTGTGTATATGATATATATATATATATATATATATATATATATATATATATATATATATATATATATATATATATGTGTGTGTGTGTGTGTGTGTATTAATATATATGTATGTATATACATATATGTATAGATATTCACGTAAACATCCTGTCACTGGCATGTGAGATGTCAAGAGGTGTGAAATCGAAAGTTGCCAGCAGACTAACGCTGTAACCCGGGTACTAAGTCGATAGTGAGTGTCTTCCATACCAGCAGCCATAGCAACACCAGTCCCGTGATCCTAACCATATCTTCCATCTTAACTACACCAGTCCCGTGAGCTTAACTCACATAAACGTTTCGCCATTCAAGCATGATCAAAGTCGCTGTCACAAGTTGTGGTTGTTTCCCCTTCCCGAACAACAACCTACGCCGAGCACCGATCAATGTCGTATCGTCGTCTCGACAAATGCTCACAGCCTACAAGGACAGGACGGCAATGCACGTGAGTCGTGAGGATAGGATTTTCCACCGGTGCTTAAAGCTGCGACCTTTTCCACATATTGTAAGTCATGCCTCGAGTGGAACTAAATACTGCTCACACGTTTCTCTACCGTTTGGTTAAGATGTATAACTGCTGCGGATTTAATGGAAGTTATTTTTATCTTTTTTTTAGGTTAAATATGTATACACATGTTTCGTCAGATGTCAAAAAGATGGATAATAGAACAATAGATAATACAACAATAAATAATACAACAATAGATAATACAACAATAGATAATACAACAATAGATAATATAACAATAGATTTTTTAAAAATATTTAATTCAACGATAAATGATAAAAGAATGGATGCTAAAACAAGAAAAAATACAACAATAGATTATAAAACAATAATTAATTCAAGAATAGATAATACAAAAATAACTCATTCAACAATTAATGATATAACAATAGATAATACAACAGATAACTCAACGATAAGTAATTCAACAATAAATAATTCTACAACAGTTAATACAATAATAGATAATACAACAACAGAAAATACAAATACAACAAAATATATTACAACACTAGATAATTCAACAATTTAATAAAAAAAATTTGAGAATGCAAAATTTAAAAAACAGTGTTTTTAAATAGAACTTTCAAAAAATCATCCAAAGTTGTGACCTTATTTCTGTGTTCTCCTGATTACCTTCTGATACATAGACTTCTGCGCTACAAAGATTTTTGTGAGTTGTTCTTCTCTGTTTATTCCAGTTTTCGTCCATTAGACAAATCACTTGTAACGATGGCCTAACTTGCTGGAATTTGGCTCATAACCAGGCAGTTCCAATCAAATATTCACAAAGTCTTTTTCACCGAGGTTTTCTTTACCGACTCCATCACACCCACTCTCCTCACACACTCCCCACACACAATCTACACACTCCACACACACCACACACACTTCTCACACATTCCCAACACAATCAAAACACTCTACACACTCCCCACATATTCCACACACACACTCCACACACAATCCATGGACACCTCACATACACACCACACACAATCCACACACAATCCCTACACACTCCACACACACACCACACACACTACACACACATTCCGCACACAATCAAAACACTACACACACTCCCCATGTATTCCACACACACTCCACACACAATCCCTACATACTCCCCACACAATCCCTACATACTACACACACACTCCCACACACTCCCCCACACACCTAGCATCACATCCCTTGAGTCAACCTTTGACTTGACCACACAAGACTGGACAAATTCCTAGCACAACTGACAACGAAACCTTCACTCCCAAAACTGTCTCAAATTATTTTAGAACTCCATCGTATACCAAAACCAAACCGTCAGATATAAGATCTTGGGTGACGCCTCTGCCTGCTACACTGGACATGAGCCTACGATATTTCAAAAGGAGCTATTAACCGAAATTGTGTTAGTTTGTGAGCAGGTTTATCAAAACTGTTGAAGTGTTGACGGTGCACTGAGAAGAAAATAACCCCTCGCCGTATGTCGACATACTCCTCGTGACGTAGTTCAGGTGCGACTAATTTCACCTGATAAGCCCCGTGTTTACCGCGGACCTAAGGCAACCAGGTACAAACATCTCAATAAAGTGCCCTTCTTGCAACAACCGGCAGGACAGGAATTCAACGAACACCGTCTGGTTACATGGCCAGTTATATTACACAAGGCGCGCACGCAAACACCGACAAGGGAAACAACTCCGAGAGAACTAAACTTTCGACCAACTCAAAGAAGCCATGTTGACTTTCTGATTGGTTGAAACAAACCCACGTGATTTTTTACTAGGTGCCTGTTATCGTTCTTGATGGAATAAGCTAATTATTCTAATCTTGTCTGGGATTAAACAAGATAAGAGTTTTTGTTTCTTAAAATGAAAGTACGCCGACCGGGAATTCCCTTAAAGTTGTTGGTTGTTTTGTTTTTTTTTTTGTTTTTTTTTGCGATCAAATATTGGTGTTAAATTGATCTTTCAAGACGCGGGGTGATTTAGTTTTACGCGTAACATCGGCCAGGTTAAAAAGACCTCGACAAAATATATTGAAACATCAACCCTATCAGATGTACCGTGTCAAAAGGACATGCAACAAAATGGCCCTCTCCCACTTTTAACCCTTGCCTTAAATGCCTCCAATATGCAGATGAAGACAAAAGGAGCGCCATCAATAAAGCTCCCTTTTAAACACCTCCCTTTAAAAAAAAACTGTCAAGGCCAACGGTCCCTCTAAAAAATGGATGACATGAGCTCATTACTTGAATTGAGCTCCCGTGGTAAACTAAGCTCCTGCATTTACAATAATACAATCAAAATGTTAAGCTTCTATAGTTTATTAAGCTCTCTAGTTACCATCATTTTATCCCGTTCGTGCCAAAGACACATGGGCAGATGAAGTAGAGTCCATCTAATTCAGTGACCTCGACATACGAAGTTATAATGTGGTCAGCACTATCTCCAGCCACCTAAATTTTCCATAACGTCAGTTAGGTACCCATCAGAGGTGAGCTGACTTTGACCCGGATTGGAACTCGAAACTTTCGGGTTAGCAGTCTAATGCCCTACTGCAAAGCCACGCCATCCTATCGTGCTAGTTATCAACTCCCAAATTATCGGTGGCTGTTCTGTCATGTTTTTTGATGGCCCTTTGTTGCCAGAGTTAAGACTGAACCCCGTTAGGTTTTACATAACTGTATAACAGTTAAGTTGTACATAACTGTATAACAGTTTGGTTTTACATAAATGTATAACAGTTAGGTTTTACATAACTGTTAGGTTTTACATAACTGTATAACAGGTTTTACATAACTGTATAACAGTTTCGTTTTAAGTTGTGTTATAGTTATATATTATTGTCTCACGTGAATGATCTAGAGGAAACGTGAAGTTTTTGTGAAGTAAATGCTTACTATCGGCTATTTAAGTAAAGATTTGGTAATGTTTACATTCGGCTGTTGTGTTGTTACCTTAGAATCATCTATTATGTGAAGTTTCTGTAATGTTTACATTCGGCTATGTTGTGATGTTACCTTAGAATCATCTGTTTAAAAAATAGAAATAAAAATGTGTCACATCTCTTATTTAAAAACAAAAAATCTAAAAAGCATTTTCTTCATTAAAAAAATAATAATTAAATTTAGCGAAAAATCTTTTTTTTTTGTGTAAGATGAATATTTTTGCTTGTTATGTTTTAGTTTTTCTGAAACATTTTTTTTCTCATTGAAACTCGGCGTTTTCATGGTGTATAAAGTAGGTCTTAGCTGCAAAAAGTTTAAGCGAAAAAAAAAATGTCATTCATTATAAATTTTAGTAATCATATGTGCACTATTAAAGACATACTTTCAATAGAATTCAGCCGATGATTTTAGCATGTGTAACAATAAGAAACTAAAGTTTCAATTTCCAATTAAATGTATTTAAAAAACGCCTTTCGTTGTTTTTTTTTAAAGTTAAGTAAAGTTCCCTTTCAAACCTCTCTGTCCAATTCTCTGCCGATAGACCACTCCGCCCCTATTTTTTTAAAGCAGATGTAAATTGTGTTAGCTATCATGTTTAATATTTTAGGGATAGGTCGAGATACAGTATTTGAACAGAGAGCGTGAAGGTCTGTATTGGATGATACACGTCTGGTTAGTGTGACTAAATGTATGTGGCCGTCTGGTTGTCTAGTTGTCTGTGGACGTCTGGTTGTATGCGGCCGTCTGGTTGTATGTGGCCGTCTGGTTGTATGTGGCCGTCTGGTTGTATGTGGCCGTCTGGTTGTATGCGGCCGTCTGGTTGTCAAAAAGGCTGTCTGGTTGTTTGTGGCCGTCTAGTTGTCTGCGGCCGTCTGGTTGTATGTGGCCGTCTGGTTGTATGTGGTCGTCTGGTTGTATGTGGCCGTCTGGTTGTATGTGGCCGTCTGGTTGTATGTGGCCGTCTGGTTGTATGTGGCCGTCTGGTTGTATGTGGTCGTCTGGTTGTATGTGGACGTCTGGTTGTATGTGGACGTCTGGTTGGCTGGTTGCATGTGGCCGTCTGGTTGTCAAAAAGGCTGTCTGGTTGTTTGTGGCAGTCTGGTTGCATGTGGCCGTCTGGTTGTCAAAAAGGCTGTCTGGTTGTTTGTGGCCGTCTGGTTGCATGTGGCCGTCTGGTTGTATGTGGCCGTCTGGTTGTATGTGGCCGTCTGGTTGTATGTGGTCGTCTGGTTGTATGTGGCCGTCTGGTTGTATGTGGCCGTCTAGTTGTATGTGGCCGTCTGGTTGTATGTGGCCGTCTAGTTGTATGTGGCCGTCTGGTTGTATGTGGCCGTCTGGTTGTATGTGGCCGTCTGGTTGTATGTGGCCGTCTAGTTGTATGTGGCCGTCTGGTTGTATGTGGCCGTCTGTCTGTGGCCGTCTAGTTGTCTATGGCCGTCTAGTTAGAGTACAACTCACTTAGGCAACCTGCCAGACGTGCTAAAAGCTCATCAACCAAGTAGTCAACAGCCTGACCAACCATATAACCAACCACCCACCCACCCACCCAACCAACCAACCACCCACTCACCCAACCAACCAACCAACCACCCAACCCACCAACCAACCCACCCACCAACCACCCACCCACCCAACCACATAACCAACCACCCACCCACCCAACCAACCAACCACCCAGCCCACAAACCAACCCACCCACCAACCAACCAACCAACCGACCACCCAAACCGACCTCGCAACCACCACCCGCTACATAACTAACCCAAACATTTAATGACTCAATTCTTAACCAGCTTACACAAACTTTTGTTTTCTTTTTTTTTAAACTTTAGCACATTAATTTGTAATGTATGGGTTTATTTTATTTTCTAGCAACTTGCGATACAGTCCAAACAAAATAACCTCAATATCTATTTTAAAATCTTTTTGTGTATCTTATTTGTATCAGAGGTGTAGCGAGGGGGGCGGGGGGGTTCATATATCCCCGGGCGCCGACCTTAGGGGACGCCAAAACTGGTTGGAAAAAAAACTAAACCGTCATTTTATTTGCATTTTTGCATTCTAAATAGTTTGATGGGGGGGGGCAAAACAAAAGTTAGAGGGGGTGCTAATCGAAAGTTTGAGGGGGGGTGCAAATTGAAACTCTGCTCCCGAGGGGGGGCCAAATAGAAGGGTCGCTACGCCTCTGATTTGTATGTTTTAATAGTATAGTAAGAACAGAGAATATACTAGATGTACACAATAGAAGACCAGACCCCATTGTATCATAAAATAGAAATATCAATAAACAGAAAACAGAGCGTTAGGCTTGGTGAGGGTAAATGTAGCAGATGTTTTGGTCGTTCAATTCGGTATCCACATCAAAATCATCTGGGCACTTTACCTGAACAAATTACTATTTGTAGGTTTCTTTGTTTGTTGGGAATCAGTTTGAGAATATGTTGTTTTGTTATGGAATCAGTTTTAGGATATGTTGTTTTGTTATGGAATCAGTTTTAGGATATGTTGTTTTGTTATGGAATCAGTTTTAGGATATGTTGTTTTGTTATGGAATCAGTTTTAGGATATATTGTTTTGTTATGGAATCAGTTTTAGGATATGCTCTTTTGTTATGAATCATTGTTAGGTAATTCAATTTCTTTAAATTTGTTCCACCCCACTTTGTTCTGTATCGAAATAATTTTTAGGTTTTTCATGTTGATTGTGTGAGATTCTCTCCCGTTAATTACAGGTTCAAGAACCGTTCCTTACTTAACGTGACGGGTAGTATTACAACCCAAGCATCCATCTTGATTTTACTGCAGGCTACAATCTTTAGAGTGAAAGGTGTTGCAGGGAACACAATAAATTTAAACACCGGAACACGGTAACTATCGCAGCAGCTAAACACGTAAATAATGGTGGCTTAATTTTTTTTCAACAGATAAATAAACGCCGCTGTGTGAAATATATATATATATATATATTTTAATAAAGTTGCTGTCTGTGTATTTTTTTAGTTTTTTTATAAAGTTGCTGACTGTGAATTTTTTTTTAGTTTGTTTGTTTTTGTTTTCACTGCTTCCATCCATCATATTACACGAAGAGATTGGACGTTAAGAACCGCAGTTATTGTGATAAAGCCAAGCAAAACAAGATATTTTTCCCTGATAGAAGTTTTTTCAATCAATATTTGGAGATAACTATAAACAATATATGGAGATAAATTATAAAAAAATATTTGGAAATAAACAATAAAGATTATTTGGAAATAAACTTCAAACAATTTTTCAACATGTGTAAATAAAATAATATGTGTAGTTTGTTTCTGTAAAAAAATAAACCGGGAGTGATCTCCCCTAAACTTTCTCGAATATTCTTATCCTAATTTATAAATCCCCACGTTCGCACATCTCTCTCTCTCTCTCTTTCTCTGTCCGCAAAAAATTTTCGCCGGACATCACGTCAGAATCGGCAGCGATATATCGAGAACTTTTTACGGACTTTTGTTGAAAAAAATATGTTAGATGTTTTAAATGTATAACCACAAAATTATTTAAAGAAGAAAAATAAAAAATAAAGGCGTATTCGAATATAGAGAAACAGTATTATTTAGGCAACCGGAAAAGCATTAATATATGTGAAAAAGAACGCATAAAACTGTGACGTCGCTATTGCTTATACATTAACTAATGACGTCATCTGCCGTGTTTAGAATGAAAAGAAATGAACTATTTCATTCAAATTTGATTTAGATCTACGTACACTATGAAATGTATAGAATACAATTTTTCCGGCCTAAACTCATAAAATTTATTTTATGTATTTGGATTCTAGATCTAGAGATTCTAGATCTAGACTAAATCTAAATCTACGCAATAACTAGATCTAGACGTAGACGCTAAGATCTAGATTTAGACTAACTTCTCTAAAATCAATACCAAAAATAAATTTCTATATTAGGACTAAACTATTTCAAGACTTATTTATTTAATACAAAATCTTTGTTTGGAACTGGCTAATTTGGGATAAAAAAATTAATTTGAAAGAATAGGCATATTCGCGTAAGTTAAGATTTTAAAATACGTGTTTCATTTTCCGTATTTCATCAGGTGCCTAAAAAAAATTAATTTGAAAGAATAGGCATATTCGCGTAAGTTAAGATTTTAAAATACGTGTTTCATTTTCCGTATTTCATCAGGTGCCTAAATAGCGGATATGTTAGTGTACTTTTAACAACGCAGGTGGTGCGGGTTCGAGACACACCAAGTCAACTTGGTTAATGTATTTTTTTTAATATACTCGGGCTAAACTTAAAAAAAAATTCTATTAGGAATCTAGATCTAGATTGTCGGGTGTCCGATAGGGCACTTCCCGGCGCCGCAGGCGCTTCAAATTTGGCAGGATCTTGCCTTGGGGCGACAGAACACGGGGGGCCGGTTGGCCGAAAAGTCTACGATGAGGGGGTCAAAACTGACCTCGACTGACCGGTACCTTATATGAGCTATAAATCGAAAAAAATGTCCACGGAGGAACCTCTTCATAACTCTTGAGGTCGTAGACCGACCCTCGGGCGAATTAATTAAGCATTCAAATTCTCAATGTTTTCGAAAGCCTAAGCGAAGCTGGGCAGCATGCCTAGTATGAAATAACAGGGGATGGGAACAGAGTTTCTTCCAGGCATCTCTTCGGGGGGGGGGGGTTAAGCCCCCCCCCCCCCCCCCCCCCGAAAAGTTTTTACCGCCCCCCCGAACGAAATGAAATTTATATAATTTATATAGAAAATATATACTTTTAACAGTGTCCGCCCCCCCGAAGAAAGTCTACCGCCCCCCCCCCCCGAAAATTTCTAGTGCCCCCCCCCCCCCCCCCCCCCGGAGAAAAAAAGTCTGGAAGAAACACTGGATGGGAACTCGGGCTATAGACATGATTTTTAATCCATTTTAAATACTTAAAGTTTTAAAAATAGAATAAAATCTCGTAGACAAATTAATTGCACACCAAGTGAACGCCAAATAAAAAAGCGCATAATAGTGCGCAATATTATTAGTACTTTTAAAATTTACATTAGTTTTTTGAGAAATCGGAAGTAGCGTAAATTACTACTTCCAGTCAACGGAAATTACTCAAAATTTAAAAGGAGGTAGAGAATTAGATCTTTTACTTACATGTGAAATTTCATTTATCTATCTGAAATAGTACTCAAGTTATAGGCTTTTAAAAAATGCAAAGTAGAAAAAGTACCACTTCCGGTTATCGGAAATCGCTCAAAAGTTGATACGGATCTACGATTTTGATAAAATACTTATATATGAAATTTCATCAACCTAGCTGTAACGGTACTCAAGTTATCGTGTTTACACACGGACAGACAGACAGACAGACACACAGACAGACACACAGACATACGGACAAGATTGCAAAATTATGTTTTTCCGTATCAGTGAGGTGTAAAACGTCGAGATTTGTAAAAATCTCGATTTTTTTTTTTGCACGATTACAAGACTTTCTCTATACTTCGTATATACGAGAAAGTAAAAAAACGAAAGTAGCTTAATTTTTTTAACTTTTTGTTGTAAAGATAAAAGGTTTTAAAGGTCACTGATTCTTTAACTCAAGTCTTAACTGGTACCGTACACAAAGTGCAGAGATTTTAAAATGCCTCGTTATCTTTAGAAGAAAGTGCGATTATGAACTAGATAACATTTAAAGCTTTTCCCCTTTCATAGTTTGAATCAACTCCATTCCCTTTGCCGACGTTAAAGTAATATGGACAACCAACTACTCTAAACCCTTCATCTACTAACAGTACCTGTAAGCCTTACTTTATTAAAGCGTTTGAATTATTCATAATTTAACATTATTCTAAAGAAAATAGTAGATAAAACCAATAATATTATCTCCCCTAAGTTGGTGGCGGGATCGATGTTGTTTGCTGTTGTTGTTTTAAATCTCTTCCTGTGATATTTATTTTCATTAGAAATTTTTTACACCGATATTAATAACTTAATGGATAATTTACACATTTTTGGGTCTGGTGCCAACATTATCGATGAAAAAAAAATTTACAAGACAAGTTACATTTTTTTTATTTCTGTCTTTTGTTCTCGGCCGAGAAAAATAAAAAATTCCGAACGACGGAATTCCAGAGCTACGTCAGGGCCGAGCTCAAGCAACTAGAGACCGAAAAACCTGGTGACGCCGGCACGACGAAGTACCGCAGCAAGGTAATCACTCCGGCATCAGACGCTCGCTTTTCGCTACTTCTCATTGGCTTATCTCAAGTGGTGTTTGTGCCCAAATCCCTCACCGGAAAGAGAGCCCAGAACTCGCGCATGCTCACTGGGGGAAAAGCCACGATCATCGATAATTCTGTTTGGTTTGGAGCGGACGTTGGTTTCCTGAATATCTAACAGTTATAAATGGGGAGGAAGTGGTCGGATTTTTTTTCGATACGTTAATGACACCGATACATCAAATCGGACGTAATTCCTTAAAATTGCAAAACTCGAATAATATAACTTTTTAAAATGTTTTTGTTATTCTTAGTTACCGTCGTTGCTAGAGTTAAAGGTCAAAGGTCGAAGACTCAAACAAAAAAGGTGGGGGGGGGGGGGGGCAGGGGTTAAACAAGCGAACAAGGGAAACACAAAGGTAGTAGAGAGTAGAATAGTAAGGGAAGTAACAAGAAAGAAAAGGGAAGTAACAAGACTTCCAATTGATGAGTTGTATATTGCGCTGCGCACAGCGTCGTGAAAGAGATCAAAGTTTGGTGTGGGCAAAAATAAAACGGGCGTGTGTACAACCAAACATGGGCGATAACAAAATCAGAACAAAATCAAAACAAAATCAGAACAAAATCAGAACAAAATCAAAACAAAATTAAAATTGGGCAATGGAAAGATTGAGACCGGCGCAGCACAAGCAAAATGGCGACGGGCACAAAAAATAAACAGCTTCAGATTTTTTTTTTTAAAGGCTATAAATTGTAAAGCAGGAAAAGATCGCAAAAAGTGAACCTCCAAGATAAATAAATGCGTTATTATCACCTCATTTGATTTAAATCAAATCATGTAAAATATTTTATTACTCATAGGCATAATTCTGCGGAGATTTATTTTATTTTTTTAGATTAAATTTTAATAAGTTGCAGAAAGTAAGCATTCAATGCCAACACATGCATTATTATCACCTCATTTGGTTTAAAGCAGATCCTGTAAAAAATAGTTCATCACTCATATAATTCTGCTGGATTTTCGTAATTCTTTTTAAATTTAAATTTTCTTCAGCTCCAGAAAGTATACATTCAACAAAAACATTCGCATCAATATCACCTCATTTGGTTAAAATCAAATCATCGAAAATATTTTTTTATTAGCCATTAATTCTGCTGGGTTTTTTAAATTGTTTTTTTTTTAATCTAATGATACGCAGGATGGGATCAGCTAGTATTTGTTAATCTTAAATAGCCATCTGTTACCTTCAATAGTTAGAACATTCTACTGTTTCGTATCTAAGTTAGTTTAACTGTATTCGGTGGTATATTGATCTGGGGTAAATTTAAAACAAATAAAAGATGTTTAAATTTTAATCCCATTTAAAACGATTTATGAATATCAGATTTAAAATATCACAATAGTGCATACATGAATGAATAATAAGAAATTAGAATAAGAAAATTTGCTTTAATTACCTTTTCTTTTTTGGCTGTAATTTTCACTCTGAGGTACAAAGCCACTCAAAACGTTTTGAAAATGGTCTATTTTAGTGTCTAGAATACAGTGCACCCCTACTCCTATATCGTGAAGATGGACTATTTTAATGCTAAGCAGCTCAAATTTTAGCTCCTAACTTGTGTAGTTATATTAACACGTTTTTAAAACGTTTTTCTTAACTCAGCTTCGCGTTTGTTTGTTTGTTGTTAAAATTGACATCGAAAATTAGCCCACTTCTGATTGCTCTAGAGACCTGAAATTTGGCATGCATGCTACTTTCGCCTAACAATTTCAGATGCAATCATAAAAACTAGCAATTAGAGACCGTAATTAGCTTAATTTAATTACGCCCCAAGGACCATAAAATTGAGGACATGATTTCTAAAGATACCGACAAGACTGGAGGCCTATTGACCCAGTTACTTCGGCCCCAATCGATGTGAGCGCGCTGGCCATGATCGTATAGTGGTTAGTACTTCGCGTTGTGGCCGCGACAACCCAGGTTCGAATCCTGGTCGCTCAAGATTTTTAGTCCGTGTATTTATAAACACTTTTTTAAAAACCACGTTTTTCATGTGTAGCAACGGACTAAAAAGGAGAAAATAAAATACTTAAAAAAAACTTTTTAAAAAACCACGTTTTTCTTGTGGACTAAAAAGTAGAAAATAAAATTTTCTTTTGTGCTTCCTCGAGCTGTGCAGGTTCTTGTGATGACTGACAAAAAACGTGGGTCGGGCAGATGGGTCGGGAAATTTGATGGTGAACGTACCCACGTTTTTTGTCAGTCATCACAAGAACCTGCACAGCTCGAGGAAGCACAAAAGAAAATTTTATTTTCTACTTTTTAGTCCACAAGAAAAACGTGGTTTTTTAAAAAGTTTTTTTTAAGTATTTTATTCTTAACTCAGCTTCACGTTTGTTTGTTTGGATGTTTGTTGTTAAAATTGACATCGAAAATTAGCCCACTTCTGATTGCTCTAGAGATCTGAAATTTGGCATGTAGGCTACTTTCGCCTAACAATTTCAGATGCAATCATAAAAACTAGCAATTAGAGACCGTAATTAGCTTAATTTAATTACGCCCCAAGGACCATAAAATAGAGGACATGATTTCTAAAGATACCGACAAGACTGGAGGCCTATTGACACAGTTACTTCGGCCCCAATCGATGTGAGCGCGCTGGCCGTGATCGTATAGTGGTTAGTACTTCGCGTTGTGGCCGCGACAACCCAGGTTCGAATCCTGGTCGCTCAAGATTTTTAGTCCGTGTATTTATAAACACTTAGTCAAGTCATACTTAATGAAGTCATTAGATAAAGTAGAAAATAAACTATATAAAAAACTTTTTTAAAAACCACGTTTTTCATGTGTAGCAACGGACTAAAAAGGAGAAAATTAAATACTTAAAAAAAACTTTTTAAAAAACCACGTTTTTCTTGTGGACTAAAAAGTAGAAAATAAATTTTCATACATTTGATGACAAAAAACGTGGGTCTGGCAGATGGGTCGGGAACTTTGATGGTGAACGTACCCACGTTTTTTGTCATCAAATGTATGAAAATTTATTTTCTACTTTTTAGTCCACAAGAAAAACGTGGTTTTTTAAAAAGTTTTTTTTTAAGTATTTTATTTTTTAAACAAGCTCAAATGTTAGCACCTAACTTTTGTGGTGTATATCTTGAAGCCAAGCTCAAATTATAGCTCCTAACTTGTGTAGTTATATTCTTTAAACAAGCTAAAATGTTAGCACCTAACTTTTGTGGTGTATATCTTGAAGCCAAGCTCAAATTATAGCTCCTAACTTGTGTAGTTATATTTTTTAAACATGCTCAAATGTTAGCACCTAACTTTTGTGGTGTATATCTTGAAGCCAAGCTCAAATTTTAGCTCCTCACTTGCGTAGTGTATATTTTTGAAGCCTTGCTCAAATTTTAGCTCCTAGCGTGTGTAGTGTATATCTTTGAAACAAGCTCAAATTATAGCTCCTAAATTTCCCAGAGTCTGGCCAAGAAAATCCTGGAGAAGGACAGCAGAAGAGGAGTCAAGGGCTGCCGAGCTTACGTGGGCGCAAAATAGAATGATCCGTTCGAAACCAAGACCAATAGAGAGGTGAGGTTACAGCCCATAGAACCCCAGGGGCCCCAAAGGAATGAGTCAAAGGTCAAGTTAAATTGCGTAGAGAGTTTTTCTATTTTAATGCCAAGCTCAAATTATATTGATAAATATGTAGCCGGTCTATTACAATGCCCAGACTTTAGTTCCATCATTATGTAGAGGGTCTAATTTAACTCAGTTTAATTCAAGACCCCTATTTTAGCTCCGACATTATGTAGAGGGTCCAATTTAATTCAAAGCCCTTATTTAAGCTCCAACATTATGTAGAGGGTCTAATTTAATTCAAGGCCCTATCTAAGCTCCGACGTTATGTAGAGGGTCCAATTTAATTCAATAATTCAATGCCCCTATTTTAGCTCCGACATTATGTAGAGGGTCCAATTTAATTCAATAATTCAATGCCCCTATTTTAGCTCCGACATTATGTAGAGGGTCTAATTTAATTCAAAGCCCCTATTTAAGCTCCAACATTATGTAGAGGTTCTAATTTAATTCAAGGTCCCTATTTCAGCTCCGACATTATGTAGAGGGTCCAATTTAATTTAAGGCCCCTATTTTAGCTCCGACATTATGTAGAGGGTCCAATTTAGTCCAAGGCCCTATCTTAGCTCTGACTTTATGTATAGGGTCTAATTAAATTCAACTCCCCTATTTTAGCTCCGACATTATGTGGAGGGTCCAATTTAATTCAATTTAATTCAAGGCCCTTATTTTAGCTCCTACCTTATGTATAGGGTCCAATTTAATTCAAGGCCCTATCTAAGCTCCGACATTATGTAGAGGGTCCAATTTAATTCAAGACCCCTATTTTAGCTCCGACATTATGTAGAGGGTCTAATTTAATTCAAGGCCCTATCTAAGCTCCGACATTATGTAGAGGGTCCAATTTAATTCAAGACCCCTATTTTAGCTCCGACATTATGTAGAGGGTCTAATTTAATTCAAGGCCCTATCTAAGCTCCGACATTATGTAGAGGGTCTAATTTAATTCAAGGCCCTATCTAAGCTCCGACATTATGTAGAGGGTCTGTTTTCATACTATAATTCAACGCCCCTATTTTAGCCCCTACACTATGTAGATGGGCTTGTTTAATTCAATATAATTCAAGGCCCCTATTTTAGCTCCGATATTATGTAGACCTCACACTTTGTCACTTTGTCCAGACAGGCACCAGTCCCATCCTTACGATAATCTTCTTAAACTAAAAAAGAAATCAACGAACACTGTACTTTTTTGAGTTCAAACAAAAACGACCGATCCCCAGCCATTTAAAGCGATATTGCATGCACCAATCACGTGACAAAAAAGATGTATGCATATTTTATTAAATTAATGGCAATCCTCCACACAGGAATAGAGGTTAGGACAGATTTTAAAATAGCAACAATTAACTTAAGAAAGGAAACTTTTATTTTGGTTTCAATGTTATCTTACCTCGGCTTCATTGTGGTAGGCCTACATACTGATTTCTGTTTATTTGATAGATCATAGATGTTTTTTAATGTTAGATGAGTTAACTAGAAGAATGTCCATTAATAGGAAGCTAGGGAAATGTTACTGCAACTTCTATTATATGAGACGGTTATTTCCCTTTGCTACGATTTAGTTGCTTTTGTTCTGGTGTTTTCTATGTTGCTGTTAGATAATAGTGTGGTTATTATTTAGTTGTTAGTGTGGTCGTTATTTAGTTGTTAGTGTGGTTGTTAGTTGTTAGTGTGGTTGTTAGTTAGTTGTTTATATATGTGTGTACCTGATCGTTGATGGTGTTTGCCACATAAGGGAGCTGATTTTGTTTGATTTGATCGGTGCGTCTTGTAATTGTATACACTGTGTTGTTGCCAGTGGTGTGTTGTTTATGTATACACCGTGTAGTTGCTAGGTGTGTTATTTATGTGTACATTGTGTAGTTGTTTTATTGGTGTGTTATTTATGTGTACATTGTGTAGTTGTTAGTGGTGTGTTGTTTATGTGCATGATGAATCGTTGTTTATTGTTGCAGTATCCTTCTAAGTTGAGTTTTTGTTTTGTATTTGTCTTTCGTTTATTGATAACTTGTTGTTATATATCTACTTATTTGATGCTAATTTTCAAAACATAAAACGAAGAAATGTTTTCTAAAAATAACACTTTTTACAAGCAAATCTGTAAGGGATGTTAAAAGAGATGTGGGTCTAAATATCACAAGGGTATTTTAAAATACCGATCGAACTCGTACGTCCTGTCGCCAATGTTAAACACTGGTTTCAGCTGATGAAGAAATAAACAGCCCGAGGCGGGTCCCGGAACAAATGTTTACTTCTCTTAAATAGATCACCAAAAGTTATTTACAGCTGGGAACTTATAAAAGCTGAGTTTAGATAGTTTCTCTTTTTATAGCGGTCGCTCGTAAATATTGATAGTTACTCAAGTTCTTGACACAAGTATTGGTTAACTCCTTAACGGTACACTTAATTCTTCACACTCTGGAAGATACGAGAAGTCTTTGATGGCGTGTTTAGAATCAACGCCGTGTTGATTTCATCTGGTGTTGGCTCCCTTGATTGGCTAATGAGGTTAACCTAGGTCCCTTAATTGGCTAATGAGGTTAACCTAGGTCCCTTGATTGGCTAATGAGGTTAACCTAGGTCCCTTAATTGGCTAATGAGGTTAACCTAGGTCCCTTGATTGGCTAATGAGGTTAACATGGGTCCCTTGATTGTCTAATGAGGTTAACATGGGTCCCTTGATTGGCTAATGAGGTTAACATGGGTCCCTTGATTGGCTAATGAGGTTACAATGGGTCCCTTGATTGGCTAATGAGGTTAACATGGCTCCCTTGATTGGCTAATGAGGTTAACATGGGTCCCTTGATTGGCTAATGGGGTTACCATGGGTCCCTTGATTAGCTAATGGGGTTAACCTGGGTCCCTTGAATGGCTAATGGGGTTAACCTGGGTCCCTTGATTGGCTTATGGGGTTAACCTAGGTCCCTTGATTGGCTAATGAGGTTATCCTAGGTCCCTTGATTGGCTAATGAGGTTAACCTGGGTCCCTTGATTGGCTAATGAGGTTAACCTGGGTCCCTTGATTGGCTAATGAGGTTAACCTGGGTCCTTTGATTGGCTCTTATGGAACCTTTTGTGGATAATGTTTAGTACGGATAGAAAAACAATCTTAATATGGTTACGATTCAATATGCGCATGATGATCTACGTAAATAAACTTATTTCTAAATTAATAAAAGGGGAATTTATTATATATTATATTTGCAAAATAATACACTTTTAAGAAAGATTCGAAGCGGAGTACTTACATACTTATATACACTCTTTATTTATATATATATATATATATATATATATATATATATATATATATATATATATGTGTGTGTGTGTGTGTGTGTGTGTGTGTGTGTGTGTCTGTCTCTGTGTCTGTGTGTGTGCGTGCGTGCGTGCGTGCGTGTGTGAGTGAGCGTGCGTGTGCGTGTGCGTGTGTATGTGCGTACGCGTGTGCGTGTGCGTGTGTGTGTGTGTAAAGATATTAGAAAATGCAATTAACGATGTACAAGATCAAAAGCTATCTAAAATATTCAGATATGCTTGTGTGTATTATAGTTAAATAGTTTTTCAATTATCCTTTCGCTTCTGCGAGCAGTTTTTGGTTACTATTAAAGCCACCGTGTATATAGCTCAACAAAGAACCAAGCAATAATTTTTAATTCAAGAATTAATTAAAAATCAGATATTTATTATCTCGGGTAATCAAGCGGTACTCCAAAGCTATGCTCCATTTTATAAATGCAGAAAATCGATATTTGGCACCGGGATAATCATGAACCTCGAAAACCCAACCGTCAATGATATCTTTCAATTTCTATCAACGACTAGCGTTTCCGTTTGTTCGACGGGGAAAACTTGCTAGTAAAGTCTTTAAAAATGTAGACAGGCGATTTTGCCGCACTCGTCTTTGGAAAGAAGAAAATTAGCAATTAATATTAAAGAGTTGTCTCTCTTAGGGCAAGGATTATTTCCCCTTCACCTTTTGTTCCTAGAGAAGAAATTGTTTTGTTTCTTTTTTTAATTCGTTGGCATACATGTTTTACATTCAGGGCGTAGAGTTTGAAAAATAAAATCTTATTATCCCCCCCCCCCTACTCTTAGTTATGCCGTTGTGCACCTAATAAAAACAACTAAAAACAATGAGCCAATATTTGTTTCGCCGTGGTCAGGCTATATATTTCAACTTTTGGATACGAATTTTATTATTTACATCTCAATAAAAATAAAATAAAACAAGTGTCCTCATGGATCATGGTATAAGCTAATTTTGAAATTACAAAATGGAAAATCGCACTGCAATCATTTTTTGTAGCGCAGTTTTTTATCTTCTTATATTTTATCCTTTTTTATTGGTAGATCCAATTAATGCATTCTTTGATATTCAGCGCGCAATATTTTCACACATGAAAAAAAAAAGTTCATTAATAAATTATTGCTAGCTTTTAGAACTGAGGTCAGCACTTGACAAAGGCGGATCTAGGAAATGCCGAGGGAGGGGGTGAATTAGCCCTCCCTACACGCCACCCTGCTGGGGTAAGGGCCGATAATCAAACATCACAAGACTCCTCTATCCTGCACTATTTCCTCAATCTTGCTCCAGGTGTAGTCTCAGATTCAGTATCCCATAACCAGGTTTTCTTGGTCGACCTGTTTTGTGCTTTCTATGAGTGTTCCACCTCAATGCTCGCCTGGTGATGTTGGTTGGAGATCTGCGCGGTGTGTGCACTTCACAATTCCATCTTCTTTTTCTTATTTCATCTTCATCAGCAAGTTGTCCTGTTGTTTTCCATTTAGCCTAAATTAAACATAATGTTTTCCATTTTGCCTAAGTTAAACATAATGTTTTACATTTTGCCATAATTGAGCTAACATTTTCCATTTTGCCTAAAGCATAATGTTTTCCGTTTTGCCTTAATTAAGCATTCCGTTTTCCAATCGCATTAAGTTGCAGATAGTGTCTAAGGCAGCTGTGTGTATGTGTGTGTGTCTGGATGTATGCGTGTGTCTGTACTTGATTTTTGAATGTTTTCGTTCGCCTCTGTGTGTGTGTGTGTCTGTGTCTATATTTCTGTGTTTAGAGAAGATTTTGAACTTTAACCCCCACCCTAATTAACACTATGGATCCGCCAATAACGTTCGACATGTATAAGTTACCACGTCATGAATGTAGCATGAATATAGCATGTACACAACTACAAGACGATGTAGTTTCAAGGTAAGTTCCAACATCTGTATGTCTAGTCATACCTTTACAACACCTGTCTGTCTAGTCATACCTTTACAACACCTGTCTGTCTAGTCATACCATTACAACACCTGTCTGTCTAGTCATACCTTTACAACACCTGTCTGTCTAGTCATACCTTTACAACACCTGTCTGTCTAGTCATACCTTTACAACACCTGTCTGTCTAGTCATACCTTTACAACATCTGTATGTCTAGTCATACCTTTACAACACCTGTCTGTCTAGTCATACCTTTACAACAGCCATTTGTCTATTCATACCTTTACAACACCTATTCATCGAGTCATACCTTTACAACAGCCATTTGTCTATTTATACCTTTACAACATCCATTTGTCTATTCATACCTTTACAACATCTGTCTGTCTAGTCATACCTTTACAACACCTATTCATCGCGTCACACCTTTACCGTGCAAACGTTCTGTTTGAATTTTTTATTTGACGGAAATCGATCATCTCACGGCGCAAAGTCCAATCCCAATTTGAAAACTGAATTTCTCTTTGAAGTTTTCCCCGCACTGTGTGCCATTCACTTTGTTCAACCAATGCAGCCGTGGTGTATTAAGTGAAATTGATATTTTCATGTTCAAAAGTTAAACTTTTAAAACTGGAAACTGTATTTTATTTGTGGTGATCTAGAGTAAATCGACATTATTTTCATCTCACAGTATGTTACCTGAAATAGATGTAACTTACACATATCATGCAGGAAATATTGAATGTATTCGGGGGAAAATTGAGTAAATAACAAAACTAGAACTTTTATATTCCGTTGATTTGAATATTCTTTTGTTTTATTTTCGTGAATTCGTGTACTTGTTTTAATAAACCGTCGTTTTCATTTTGTATTGAAGATATTTCCTATTTTAAATGCATCTTTTGTGTTTTATGTATTAAATTTACTCGTGTTTTTTATATAGTTTCTGTATTTAGTAAATTATTATACATTCATGTGGTTTATGAATTATGTATTTAAGACGAATTCGCATGTTGTATCATATACATATATTCACTATACAATGACGTTTTTTTTTTCTTCACTTTAAAAATACACGGAATGTTCTGTAAACAAAATGTATTCTCGGCAATTATTAATACAAACGGCAGCAGCCTGTGTTGTTTGTTTGTCTTTGGGGCAATAACTGTATAAATTAAGTCCGTTTGATTAAATCTAAAAATAAATAAACCAAGGGAAATAACAGACAAAATAACTAAGAATGGAATTATTGCCAGTGTTATTTGCCCTTGTTTGTTACAGTAGAATTAAGTTCTCTACACCCGTGAACAAAATGGAGCCTAGATCAATTACAACGGAAACACATTTAAAACTAAAATGTATTTTTTGGACCTGACAGTCTGAAAATTTGGAATGAAGTTATTGGAAGAGTACATTAATAAAATATGTTGAACATTTCCAAGTGTTCTTTAATATTGGCATAATAGTTTTGATCATTGTTTTTGTAATAGTTTTAAAAATATCTACTTCAAAGTATTATAAAATAAAATAAATCGATTACCTCATGCCAAGAACAACAAGCTAGGCCCTAATTTGATTAGTTTTATTTATGTTTCTCTAGCTAAAAATAATGAAAATACGACAACCCATTTAGTATTACTAATAGATATTAATAACAGGGATATAACTCTTGCGTGTTGTCAGGTAAGTTATTGTTTTGCTGTTCTCTGTTGTTGAGGTACAATGCGCCTAGCACTACATCTCTCTTATCCCGATTTACGTTGTCGTGTTAGTGATTTATTACGTCCCTTGTATTATGTATATTATTGTTACGTCCCTTTGAGTGTTTACTGTGTAGCTGATATGTAGCTGATGTGTATCAAGTTAGTTAACTACAGATAGACCCAGAGACAAGACGTGTCGTCTATGCTGTCTATTATAATAAAATGTAAAGGTTAACTGAAGAAACTCTGCCTGTTGTAGTAAATGTAACAACAATGTGCTTAGTAGGAATATATTGAATTGAAACATAGACATCTTAAAGATAGAGTGCATTTATAATTATTTAAGTTAAAACTTCTCAACTTTAATAAGTAACTGCTATTGCTTCAAGAGTTATTAATATAAGTCCACTGCATTCATCTGAAACTTACAAAGAATGTATTGTTACTAATAAGTTAAGTTACCCTTTCAAGTCCATGGGGTATATGAAGTAGAGTTCACTTGTTTTTATGATACTGACCTATGCAGTGATAGTATGATAAAATTCTTGACTTTTCCTAACGAGATTCGGGTACCATTCAGAGCTGGGTTGATTAAAGGCCTATGGGGGGTCGGCGTGGTCGAGTCGGTAAAGCTCATGGTTGCTAAACCGAAAAGTCTCATGGTTGATAAATTCGAACAAAAGTCTCGAGTTCAAACCCACTGGCAGATAAATCTCGATCCCCTTCACCAATAATAATTAAGAACGAAGAAGAAGAAGCAAGGCCTATGCAGGTACTGCTACTGTTAATTTTATATTTACCGCTTTGGCAGCAGCTTCTCTCCTGAAGTAACGATAAATTAGTAACGTCAAATAATTTCAAGATCTGTTGAGTCCAAATACACGAATAAACAAAAATTCTTAACATTTTAAAGAAGGTAGTGAAGACATTTTAACGAAGTATTAAAAACTTTCTAGCTACTTTTATTGACAAGAGAAAATACAACACTGTTTTGAACAGCTTTGGTGCATGGTGTGAACTATTTTACATCAAGAATTGGATCACTGTGATTCTTTTTGCCTTAGACAAAGGCTTAGGATAAACACACAGCGAGATCTTAAGGTTGTGCATTTGTGTTCGTGAAGTTTAAAGACACGATCAGTAATAGGTATTTTAAACGTTTTGTTTTTAGATGATTAATTTATAATTTTACTGACTAGATTTGTTTAAAGCCACCAACTAAAAATCTCAACTTAATTAAAATAACAGTTTCTTTTCTTAAAACATTTGTTTTTCAAAACACCAATTAACACAATCATTAATTTCGCCCTATCTAGTAAAACAACACATCGCACTTAACAAAGATGAGACCCCCCCCCCCCCCCATTTTGAACAAGACAAAAAGAATTATCTAAGTTACAGTTACTATTTTTAAAAACAATATTTTCTTTCCCGCCACGAAATCTATAATATAACGCTGCTGGTAGTGTGTCAGTCCTTCCTTCCTTCCTTCCTTCCTTCCTTCCGTCATCGCTATAGATTTTGGAACCATAAAAGTAAACATTCGCACCATGCTGTGCTTTTCAGTGCACCGCAGTGTCTTATTATAAGTAATAGAGTAGGGTTTGCTTATATAGCGGCATAGAGCTATTTTATAATTGCCACTGTTTGTACAATTTTGCATAACGTAAAGAGAATATTAAATACACGCACATTGCTAAAACATATTAAAAGGATCAATGTCAAATATAGTTTTCGTTAATATTCCTAGAAAAAGTGGATACATTTTAATAACATAATAATAGTACTGTAGAAAAATCAAATTAATTTAACTCTTTTCTAATTTTGACAAAGGAGGTAATTTAAAAATACATTAAACTCACGCTAATAAAAAATGTGAATGCAAATATACGTTCGTCATAGAAGGAATTAGTGTTGCAATAATATAATTAGCAAAATGTGAATGCAAATTATGTGGATGTGTGAGAGGAAATTATTGTTAGAAAATTATAATTAGCATGGATTGATAAAAGGCAATCTTTTATTTATTTTATTCACTGAATGTGGGCTCTACTGTTTATTACTTATAATTTTTAATCAACTATTCAGCACTATTATAGACGCGTCATCACGTTCATTAGGTGCGCAATGGTTTTAGTTATGAAACTCTATTGTAAATTTTTAAAATTTAAAGTACTGGAAAAAAAATGCGTGAATGGATAAAGTGAAATATTGTAGGTAAAACACGGATATTATAGATACTGCCTATTATTTATACTGTTTTCTATTTATTACTCTATCTTTCGGGTTTTATAGGAGAGGCGTAGCGAGGGGGGGGGGGGCGTATGTCCCCGGGTGCCGACCTTAGGGGGCGCCAAAGTGGGTTGGAAAAAATGTGCGAGGGGGGGGGGGTGGTAGAAATCGAAAGTTTTAGGGAGGGGGGGAGGGGTGCAAATCGAAAGTTTGAGGGGGGTGCAAATCACCGGAAAGGGCACGATTTGGCGCTACGGGCTAGACTGTGAGCAATATGCTTTTATGATTGTATTTAAATTGTGTTTACGTTATGAGTGTTGTGTTTGTTTTTTCGTTGTTGTTTTTTTTGCGTTCGTTTGTGTTGTGTTTAGTTTTGTTCTGTTCCCAAGTTGGTACATTTAAAAAAGATTTACCGTGGCGGAGCACGGGATGCAGCTAGTAAATACATATCAGAACAAAAATTGATTTTTCGCAATACAGTCTCAAGGTGATATTTATGATTATTAATGTCATTGTGTGTTCTATTATGGTAATAAGAAGGATGCAGAGAATGAAGGATGAATTCTTGGCGTTGAAACTTGTATTTGACTTGACATTATAGAAGCTGAAGAAAATGCACCACATATTCAAGGCAGCTTATGAGTACTAGGCTCAAGCTAACACAGGAATTTATTTAATCTATGCTTGTATAAAGTCTTTGAGAAAAAACAAAAAACCTAAATTAAATCAACCGATGTACATCTACCACTATAGATGCAAATATAACAATATGTGCTATGTTTTTGTTACTTACTGTCGTGTTCCTGAACCCTGCTGGAATACCGAACCCTTCTCGTTTCACATGCGCATTCACTGAACCCTTCTAAGGTTCTCACTTGCAAAATCCTATCATAAAACATACGAGTGGTGTGTGTGTCTTGACCTCCGCCGAACCCCTGAAGATGACTCAATGAACCCCTGGGGTTCGATCAAACCCAGGTTAGGAACAACCACTGCTTTAATGGTATAACGTGTGCTCTAGATTTGGATTTTGGTAAATCTTCGTTGCAATATTTTTTATTTATGATATTTTGTCTTCAATATTGTTATATTGTGCACTAGACTAATTTCGTCCTTGCACTATTTTCATAAGAAACTTAGTCCTAGAAATAATTCGTTGATATTTTGTTCTAACGATATCTTGTCCTTGCGATATGTTTCTAAAATATCTCCTAGAAAAATTCGACGGTTCAATATATTTTTGCACGATATTTTATCGTTGTGATGTTGTCCATGCGATAATTCACCATTGCGATATTTTGTCCAAATAGTCCCTATACCAAATCAACAATAGCTGCACTAAAAATATAGAAAATGTCAACAATACAAAATATGTCTCCTTTATGTTTTATACATTTACGCCTTGAAAAAAAACATATGTGATTGTATGTTACAAACGCAATTTTAACGGTGTCTTTAATAATACAATTTAAGATAAAGAACGAAGTTAAAACCAACAAATGGCTATCATATCCTTACTGGAATAATTCTGGTCTAGTCTAGTCTAGAATGGAATTTAATAATTGATAACTAACTACTATGTGGAAGAACGTAGAACGTTTCCCTGATTAACCATATTTTACGTCAGTGTAACAATAGCTACAATTTGTTTACCTAAACTATAGTTACGTTCCCTACATTCAAGGCGCTTGATGCTAGCCTAAACTTCAGTGATCAATGCCCCTCACTAAAATTATACTGGGTATAGTTTTTATGAGAGGGATTTTAGAAATGTAAAATTATAGTATAAGGGGGAAAAAAGTAATATGACAAATTTGTGTTCGATTTTATTATTGAATTAAATTATTATTAAATTTCAAGTAACTGTACGCCTTATGCAATCAAATGACTAACGAGTGTTTTATTCTATTATAAAACTATCACAAGTAAGTTAGTTAATAAGTAAGTTGGACTGGTAAAATGTGTATATTATGACAATATATTGTCTGCTAAATTGTTTTACATAAAACTTCTAAAAAAGTGTGAACGTCTGTTGAATTGTTTGACATAAAAGTACTAAGTTAGTTGGTCTGTTGAATTGGTTGATATAAAGATAGTAAGTTCATTGGTGTGCTAGACGATTTTACATAAAGGTACCAGTTTACGGGTCTTCTACATGTTTTTATATAAAGATGCTGATTTCGTAGCCCTGTTAATTTTGTTTTATATAAAGGAACAAAGTTAGTAGTTCTGCTAAATTGCTATATATACTAAGTTGGTAGGTCTGCTAGATTAGGGCAAGTGAAGTAGAGTTCATCTGTTTCTGTGACTTCATCATGTGAAGAGATAGTGTGGTCAGCATTATGCCCAGTCTGGCGCTCTACCGCTAGGCCACGCTGGTCTGATAGATTGCTTTTTTTTAAAAATACTACCTTACCAGGTCTGCTTGGTCGATTTACAAATAGGTACTAAGTTAGTAGTCTGTTAAATTGTTTTACACAAAGCTATACGATAGTAACAATTAACATAAAACTTAATATTAGAATTCCTATTTTTCAAAAGTTTTAGTTAAAATCAATTTTACATTGCAAAGTTTTAGAATTTAAAGAGTTTTTATCGCCTTACTGTTTCAATCAGTTTTGAATACATCGAATAAATTGCGGTTGTTGTTGTTTTTTAACTACCCAGGCAGAAAAATAGTTAAAAAGGGTAATAGATAAAGTAAAATTAAAGATATGCTATAAGTAAACGAAATCTAATCCAACAGCCCTCTCTATCCCAGACCAAGATGTCAACGTGCATCAACTCGAGGTACGATGACTCCTATGTCACTTCTCCATCTGACTGCCCCTCATGGGATTATACAGACACATCTCTCTCGTTATCTTCATCATCATCAGAACTACGGAGTATATTCATCGACATGGAATGGTACCTAAGAGTCATCATCAACCCAATTATCGGAGTTTTCGGAATCTTTGGCAACGTTTTAAGCTGTGTGGTGCTCAAACGGAGAGGGTTGCACAAATCATCTGATATTCTTCTTTTCACTTTGTCTATTGTAGATGGGCTCCTTTTAGCTGTAACTCTGGATGTTTCGAGAATATTCGAACAGTTTCAAACGAAATTCTTTCTAGAGAGAAGAGAACTAGTGCTGGATTACAGATATAAATTAATTGGGGAGATCATGTTATATTTGAGCATAATACTGGACGGTATCTACGCATTTGCCACACAGACAAGTAGTGTAATTTGTGTTTACATAACTGTAGAACGATTTATTGCTATTTTCTTTCCCTTAAACTTTCGTAAGATTGTAACTATTAAACGTGTGTGGATAGTTTTAGCGGTCACTACACTAATTATCGGATTCTGTGCTGTTAATACAGTAAGAAATCTTATAATCATTTTCGAGTATGATGAAAACAACAAAATCTGTTTTATGCGCATCAAACGTTTACCGAACTTTGTAGACGATATGATTGATGCCGCTTTTACATATGTATGCGGCATTATTGCCATGATTATAGTTATAGCTGGTACAACGGCCATTGGTCTCAAATTAATCATCGTGAGAAGACGTCGCTCCATCATGACAACATCAATTAAGCTGACTAAATCATCTCTCAAAACTACTAAAACCCTGGTGGCTGTGTGCGGACTTTTCTCACTCACTCAAATAAAAAAAATTCCATACATGGTGGGAATTGAAATAGATGATGATATATACAACATGTACTACCTGATAAACGAGACTTTGGATTACTTAAACAGTGGCCTCAACTGGCTTGTCTACATCACAATGAACGACAACTTTAAAACCGTCATTGTTGAGATCTTGTGTTGTTTGGTTGTCAGGGGACAGATGTCCAAATAGTACTTTTTTTCTAAATTCACTTTCTCGCTCTATTTTATCAAATCAAAAATAAATTTGTTCAACCATGTATTTTTGTTATTGTATTACAGTACACAAATCATTGTACACAATTCAATGGACAAAACTATTGTACACAAATACATTTTAGCCAAGCACCAGTAAAATAAAGTTTCCCTTTCAAACTTAACGGTCTATGGGGCAATAGTAGTAGAGTTCACTTGTTTCTGTGACCACGGCATATGAAGAGATAGTGTGGTCAGCACTATGCCCAGCCGCCTTTACTTTCCCTAACGTGAATTAGTAACCCATCAGGGTTGGGTGGACTCAGGGACTGTTTACTGACTTGAACCCGGATTCGAATTCGCCAGACTACTCCGCCCCACAGCATGGTTTAAAGCAACAACTCATACTCTAAACCTAACCTAGACACGGTAGTTAGTCTTAGAACCAATTATGGTGTATTTAGTGGAAAACCCAACTTTAAAACAAAATATATGCTAAACAATACACTAAACATCACCTGGACATTTTAGAAATAATATCATACATATTCATTTTTAAAGACGAAAATAAAATGACTGACTTAAAATACATTAACGACCAAAAATTCTGTTTTATAAAATAAATACTCTATCGGCTGCACTCCCCAAATTTGTTTCCCAGTAAACCCACCCCACCCCCCACCCGATGTCTTCACTATCACACACACACACACAAACTCCTCAACATTCCGCTCTTAACACGTTTTACTTCTCAGTTCAGGAAGTGTAGATCATTCTTAAATATAAGGACGTTTTCATTTAATCGCTACCTGCTCTGCGAGGAAAACCTGCCAAAGATAAGAAAGCAGTTAGTCATCAATTAGTCATCAAATTAAGTCAAATTTAATGTCAGTTTCAATTTTCATCGGTTCTTGACCTGCGTGCCAATTTTGAAACGAATCGGTTAGTTAGAAGTGCTGGAAATTTGGCTCGGCAGTTTCGATCTATAACGAAAGACAGACAGGAGGAAAGACCAACAGAGTAAGCAAGTTAAATAAAAGCTTGTAAAAAAGCAATTTTATTGCGCTGGTAGGGCAATCTGTATACTTTTATATTAGATTTAAGGGAGATTACTCCCGCTTTATTTTTTAGTTTTCTTTTCACAATTACTCTACATCAATCCATTCATGCTTTTGTATTCAAGAAATATATTTTTTAAGATAAAAAATATATGGTGAAAGGACAAATGATCTCAGAAAAAATATCTCTCCGTCAAGAAACATATGAACTCTACATCATCTGCCCAATGAATCGCGAGGTCTAAAAAGGATTCTTTGATGTTATATGCCTAGAATAAACTGAAAACTAAACGTCTATTAGTAAAATGTGTTTCTTTCTTATCCTAAATTATTTTTTGCCTTATTTTGCTTAAATTGATCGAGAATGGAAAGTTTTAAAAGAAAGCCCTATTTATAACTACAGATCTCGTAAACTTTTGTTATCGTGCTTGCCTAAAACGTGTAATAAATGTTATAATGATGTATGCCTACTTAAAATTAGTTGTAACTTAAAATGTATTGTTCAATTATTTATTTTTTGGTTGGTGTGTAACTTGTTGGAAAATGAATGTGAGTTTATAAAACTAGATGAGACTTTTTTTAGACTTTCACCAGCGAAGGTTGTTTTTTTCCTAACATAATAAACATTTATTACTATTACCATTTGTTTTGTGATTTTAGTGCTTACTATTCTGTAATTGTAATTTCCAAAAACGAACAAATCGCTCTTAAGTCAACATTGCAAGCAAAACATTTTAAAAACGTTGGAGGTCCCCGCAGTGTGTGCACCACCCAGCTGCATCTTATTTTTCTTATTTCTTCTTCAGCGGCAAGTTGTCCTGTTGTTTTCCATTTTGCCTAAGTTAAACATAACGTTTTACATTTTGCCATAATTGAGCTAACATTTTCCATTTTGCCTAAAGCATAATGTTTTCCGTTTTGCCTTAATTAAGCATTACGTTTTCCAATCGCATTAAGTTGCAGATGGTGTCTAAGGCAGCTGTGTGTATGTGTGTGTCTGGATGTATGCGTGTGTCAGTACTCGATTTTTTAATGTTTCTGTTTGCCTCTTTGTGTGTGTGTGTCTGTGTGTGTATTTCTGCGTTTAGAGAAGATTTTGAACTTTAACCCCCCAACCCAATTAACACTTAGGATCCGCCGATAAGTTACCACGTCATGAATTTAGCATGTACACAACTACACGACGATAAAGCTTCAAGGCGAGTTACAAAAGCCATCTGTCTAGTCATACCTTTACAACAGCCATCTGTCTAGTCATACCTTTACAACAGCCATCTGTCTAGTCACACCTTTACAACACCTATTTGTCTAGTCACACCTTTACAACACCTGTTATTGAGTCATACCTTTACAACACCTATTCATCGAGACATACCTGTACAACACCTATTTTTCGAGTCATACCTTTACAACACCTAATTGTCTAGTCATACCTTTACAACACCATTTGTCTAGTCATACCTTTACAATACCATTTGTCTAGTCATACCTTTACAACACCATTTGTCTAGTCATACCTTTACAATACCATTTGTCTAGTCATACTTTTACAACACCAATTTGTCAAATCATACCTTAAAAATAACCATCAGTCTAGTCATACCTTTACAATATCTATTCGTCACACCTTTACCGTGCAATCTTTCTGTTTGAATTTTTTGTTTGACGGAAATCGATCTCCTCACGGCGCAAAGTCCAATCCCAATTTGAAAATTGAATTTCTCTTTGAAGTTTTCCCCGCACTGTGTGCCACCACTTTGCTCAACCAACACAAACGCGGCGCATTAAGTGAAATTGATATTTTCTTGTTCAAAAGTTAAACTTTTAAAACTGGAAACTGTATTTTATTTGTGATGATCTAGAGTAAATCGACATTATTTTCATAACACAGAATGTTACCTGAAATAGATGTTACTTACACATATCATGCAGGGAATATTGATTGTATAAGGGGAAAATTGAGTAAATGACAAAACTAGAACTTCTATATTCCGTTGATTTAAATATTCTTTTGTTTTATTTTAGTGAATTCATGTGCTTGTTTTTAATACACCGTCGTTTTTATTTTGAATTGAAGATATTTCCTATTTTAACTGCATCTTTTGTGGTAGATGTATTCAATTTACTCGTGTATTTTTTATAGCTTTTGTATTTAGTAAATTATCATACATGAATTATTTAGCATTTTGTATCATGTATTTAAATCTCTTTTCACTATACAAAAAGGTTTGTTTTTCTTCACTTTAAAATACATACAATTTTCTTTAAACAAAATGTACTCGTGGACATTATTAATACAAACGGCAGCAGGATAGATCGTTTCTTTGTCTTTGCGATAGTAATTATATATATATATATATATATATATATATATATATATATATATATATATATATATATATATATATATATATATAATTCTCTTCTGGGAGACGCTAGAACTAGAAAACAAGCTGTAAACGCGCTCCCTACCACCCCCACCCCTACATGGTCTGGTGAGCTGTGGTTCACTCTAAATGTTTACAAACAGAGCCGGGTTTAGTGACGACTATTAGGGGCAGATAATTTAGTTTAAAACGATTTTAAGCGTAGGGGAGGGGGGGGTAACTAAGTGGAGTTTACTTTAACGGAGGGGGGGGGGGTTATCGTCCTTAACGAGCTACTTATAGTGGTTTAAAGAAATATTTTCAGTGGCAGCGTTGGTAGTGTCGAACTCACAAATTGTGAATAACTGAAAAGTAGAAAAAAACAACAACTAAATAGCGGCGTATGATATGCCGCGGGTCGGCTCGTATATATATAAATCTCTTCTTGGAGATGCTAGAAAACAAGCTGTAAGTGCGCTCCCTACCACCCCACCCCTACATGGTCTGGTGATCTGTGGTTCACTTAAATGTTTACATTAGTGGAGCTGGGTTTAGTGACGGCTATTAGGGGCAGATAATTTAGTTTGAAACGATTTTAAACTTAGGGGAGGTACCTTAGGGGGGGGCTGCTTTCATATTCAAACACGTAAACAAACTTGAGTTTTAGTAGTATATAGATTAATAACAGGGATATAACTCTTGCGTGTTGTCAGGTAAGCTATTGTTTTGTTGTTCTCTGTGGTTGATGTTCAATACGCCTAGCGCTACATCTCCTATCCCGACTCACGTTGTCTTGTTAGTGAATTATTACGTCCCTTGTATTAGGTATATTATAGTTACGTCCCTTCGAGTGTTTACTGTGTAGCTGATGTGTACCTGTGAGTTTGTTAACTGTAGACAGACCAAGCGACAAGACATGTCGTCTATGCTGTCTATTATAATAAAATATCAAAGTTAACTGAAGAAACTGTGCCTATTGTAGTAAATGTATCAAAAATGTGCTTAGTAGGAATATATTGAATAGAAACATAGACATCTTATGGAAAGAGCGTATTTTTAATTATTTAAGTTAAAACTTCTAAACTTAAATGCGTAACTGTTACTGCTTCAACATTTTTTCACTGCATTCGTCTGAAACTTATAAGAAGGTACTGTTACTAATAAGTTACCCTTTCAAGCCTGGCGGTCCATGGGGTATATGAAGTAGAGTTCACTTGTATTTGTGATACGGGCCAACGCAATGATAGTGTGATAAAATTCTTGACTTTTCCTAACGAGATTCATGTAAACATCAGAGCTTGGTTGATTAAAGAACTCTACAGTGATAGTGTTAGTAAGGTCCTGACTCGACATAACGAGATTCAGGTACCCATCAGAGCTGGGTGGTCTAAAGGACGTCCTACGGACTAGGGCCCGGGATCCGAACTCAAGAGTTTCAGGTCGCAGTTGTGCGTTCTACCGTGCGCCTACGTCATCCCAGGTACTGCTACTGTTAATTTTGTATTTACCGCTTTGGCAGCAGCTTCTCTCCTGAAGGGATGCTAAATTAGTGACGTCAAATAATTTCAAGAACGGTTGAGTCCAATTCACCTTAAACAAAAAAAATTTAACATTTTACAGAAGGAATGGAAGACATTTTAACGAAGTATTAAAAACTTTCTAGCTACTTTTATTGACAAAAAAGCAACACTGTTTTGAACAGCATTGGTGCACAATGTGAACTATTTTACATCAAGAATTGGATCACTGTGATTTATGCTGACTTAGACAAAGGCTTAGGATAAACAAACGGCGAGATTTTGAGGTTGTGCATTTGTGTTCGTAAAGTATAAGACACGATCAGTAATAGGTATTCTAGACGTTAAGTTTTTCAGATAATTATATTATAATTTTACTGCCTACATTTTTTTAAGCCACCAACTCAAAATCTCAACTAAATTAAAATAACAGTTTCTTTTCTTAAAACATTTCTTTTTCAAAACACCAATTAGCACATTCATTAATTTCGCCCTATCTAGTAAAATAACACTTCGCACTTAACAAAGATGAGAACCCCCCCCCCCCCCCCCCCACCCCCCTATTTTAAAGAAGTCAAAAAAATTTACCTAAGTAACAGTTACTATTTTTAAAAACAATAACTTCTTTCCCGCCACGAAATAAATACATATCAGAACAAAAATTGATTTTTCGCAATACAGGCTCAAGGTGATATTTATGATTATTAATGTCATTGTGTGTTCTATTATAGTAATAAGAAGGATGCTCAGAATGAAGGATGAATTCTTGGCGTTGAAACTTGTATTTGACTTGAAACTATAGAGGCTGAAGAAAATGCACCACATATTCAGGCAGCTATTAAATTAGTACTAGGCTCCAGCTATCAGAGGAATGTATTTAATCTATGCTTGTATAAAGTCTTTCACAAAAACAAAACAAAAACATCGCCAACTCAATTAAATCAACCGATGTACATCTACCACTATAGTTGCAAATAGAACAATATGTGCTATGTTTTTGTTACTTTACTGCCGTGTTTCTAAACCTTTTTGGAGGTACGGAACCCCTCCGGTTTCACATGCGCATTCACCGAACCTTTCTAAGGTCCTCACTTGCAAAATCCGATCGTGAATCATATAAATAGGGTGTGTATTTTGACCTGTATCGAACCCCTGAGGATGACTCAATGAACCCCTGGGGTTTGATCAAACCCAGGTTAAGAACAACCACTGCTTTTTATGGTACAACGTGTGATCTAGATTTGGATTTCGGTAAATCTTCTTTGCGATATTTTTTCTTTATGATATTTTGTCTTCAATATTGTAATATTTTGCACTAGAATAATTTCGTCCTTGCGATATTTTCCTAAGAAACGTAGTCCTAGAAATAATTCGTTGATATTTTGTTCTTACGATATCTTGTCCTTGCAATCTTTTCCTAAAATATCTCCTAGAAAAATTCGACGGCTCGATCTATTATTACTCGATATTTTATCGTTGCGATGTTGTCCATGCTATAATTCACCATTGCGATATTTTGTCCAAATAGTCCCTATACCTAATCAACAATAGCTACACTAAAAATATTGAAAATGTCAACAATACAAAGTATGTCACCTTTATGTTTTTATACATTTAAACCTTGAAAATAAAACTTATGTGATTGTATGTTACAAAAGCAATTTTAACGGCGTCTTTAATAATACAATTTAAGATAAAGAACGAAGTTAGAACCAACAAACGGCTATCATATCCTTACTGGGATAATTCTGGTCTGGTCTAGTCTAGTCTAGTCTGGAATTTAATAATTGATAACTAACTACTATGTGGCGGCACGTAGAACATTTCCCTGATTAACCATATTTTACGTCAGTGTAACAATTGCTACAATTTGTTTACCTAAACTATAGTTACGTTCCCTACATTCAAGGTGCTTGATGCTAGGCTAAACTTCAGTGATCAATGCCCCTCACTAAAATTATGCTGGGTATAGTTTTTATGAGAGGGATTTTAGAAATGTAAAATTATAGTATAAGGAAAAAGAAAAAAAGAAATATGACAAATGTGTGTTCGATTTTATTATTAAATTAAATTATTATTAAATTTCAAGTAACTGTACGCCTTATGCAATCATATGACTAACGAGTGTTCTATTCTATTATAAAACTATCACAAGTAAGTTAGTTAATAAGTAAGTTAGACTGGTAAAAATGTGTATATTATGACAATATATTTTCTGCTAAATTGTTTTACATAAAACTTCTAAAAAAGTGTGAACGTCTGTTGAATTGTTTTACATAAAAGTACTAAGTTAGTTGTTTTGTTGAATTGGTTGATATAAAGATAGTAAGCTACTTGGTCTGCTAGACGTTTTTACAAAAAGGTACTAATTTACGGGTCTCCTACATGTTTTTATATAAAGATACTGTTTTCATAGGCCTGTTAATTTTGTTTTACATAAAGGAACAAATTTCTATATTTAAGGCAACCAAGTTAGTAGGTTTGCTAGATTAGTATATTTCCCTGCGAACCTGACGTTCTATGGGGCAAGTGAAGTAGAGTTCACCTGTTTCTGTGACTTCATCATGTGAAGAGATGGTGTGTTCAGCATTATGCCCAGTCTGGCACTCTACCACTAGGCCACGCTGGTCTGGTATGCTTTTTTTTAAGTACTAAGTTACCAGGTAGTAGTCTGTTAAATAATTTTACACACAGTTATACGATAGTAACAATTAACATAAAACTTAATTTTAGAATTTCTATTTTTAAAAAGTTTTTGTTTCAATCAATTTTAAATTGCAAAGTTTTAAGATTTAAAGAGTTTTTATCTCCTTACAGTTTCTATCATTTTTAATGCATCGAATAATTTGCGGTTGTTCTTTGTTTTGTTTTTTAACTACCTAGGTCAGGAAAAAGGTAATAGGTAGAGTAAAATAAAAGATAGGCTATAAGTAAACGAAATCTGATTCAACAGCGCTCTGTATTCCACACCAAGATGTCAACGTGCATCAACTCGAGGTACGATGACTCCTATGTCACTTCTCCATCTGACTGCCCCTCGTGGGATTATACAGACACATCTCTCTCGTTATCTTCATCATCATCAGAACTACGGAGTATTTTCATCGACATGGAATGGTACCTAAGAGTCATCATCAACCCATTTATCGGAGTTTTTGGAATCTTTGGCAACGTTTTAAGCTGTGTGGTGCTCAAACGGAGAGGGTTGCACAAATCATCTGACATTCTTCTTTTCACTTTGTCTATTGTAGATGGGCTCCTTTTAGCTGTAACTCTGGATGTTTCGAGAATATTCGAACAGTTTCAAACGAAATTCTTTCTGGAGAGAAGAGAGCTAGTGCTGGATTACAGATATGAATTAATTGGGGAGATTATGTTATATTTGAGCATAATACTGGACGGTATCTACGCATTTGCCACACAGACAAGTAGTGTAATTTGTGTTTACATAACTGTAGAACGATTTATTGCTATTTTCTTTCCCTTAAACTTTCGTAAGATTGTTACCATAAAACGTGTGTGGATAGTTTTAGCAGTCACTACGCTAATTATCGGAGTCTATGCTGTAAACGCTGTAAGAAATCTTGTAATCATTTTCAAGTATGATGACATCAACAAAATCTGTTTTATGCGCATTAAACGTATACCGAACTTTCTAGACGATATGATGGATGTCGCTTTTACATATATATGCGGCATTATTGCCATGATTATTGTCATAACTGGTACAACGGCCATCGGTCTCAAATTAATCATCGTGAGAAGACGTCGCTCCACCTTGACAACATCAATCAAACTGACTAAATCATCTCTCAAAACTACTAAAACCCTAGTGGCTGTGTGCGGACTTTTCTCACTCACCCAAATAAAGAAAATCCCATTCTATGTGGGAATAGAAATAGATAATAATATATCAAGCATCTACTACCTGATAAATGAGACTCTGGATTACTTAAACAGTGGCCTCAACTGGCTTGTCTACATCACAATGAACGACAACTTTAAAACCGTCATTGTTGAGATCTTGTGTTGTTTGGTTGTCCGGGGACAGATGTCCAAATAGCACTTTTTTTTCTTAAATCACTTTCTCACTCTATTTTATCAAATCAAAAATAAATTTCTATTTGTTCAACCATGTAGTTTTGTTACTGTATTACAGTACACAAATTATTGTACACAAATACATTTTTAGCCAAGCACCAACTAATACTCTAAACCTAACCTAGAAACGGTAGTTAGTCTTAGAACCAATTAAGGTGTATTTAGTGGAAACTCCAACTTTAAAACAAAATATATGCTAAACAATACACCAAACATCAACTGGACATTTTTGAAGTAATAATATCATACATATTCATTTTTAAAGACGAAAATAAAATGACTGACTTAAAATACATTAACGACCAAAAATTCTGTTGGAAAATAAATACTCTATCGGTTGCACTCCCCAAATTTGTTTCCCAGTAAACCCACCCCACCACCACCCGATGTCAGCCTGTCTTCATAGTCACACACACACACACAAACTCCTCAACTCCGTTCTTAACACGTTTTACTTCTCAGTTCAGGAAGTGTAGATCATTCTTAAATATAAGGACGTTTTGCACAAAAACTCCCTTTGATTTAAATTTGTGTGCAGTTTATTTATTTTTATATTTATTTTTGTTATTTTATTTTTGCTGCAGTTTAAGAGCGATGTAATTTCGTACTTTACATGTTTTTATTTACAATAGAGTTACATGACTAATAAAAGCTTATAATTAAAACGTTTTTATGAAAAAAAAGATTTTAGTATACTTTACATGTTTTTAATTACAATAGAGTCACATTACTAAAAACCATTGCGCAGCTATTGAACGTGTTGACGCGCTTTTGCAGTGATGACGCTTGTGGATAGAACTGCCTACTAATTCGGTTAAAATTTTAATTAATTTATAAAAAAATTAATCAGGCGACAAATAAAGTCAAATTTAATGTCACAATGCATTGTCTTCATGTCTTGACCCACGTACCGGTTACGAACTGTATCTGTCAGTTAGAAGTGCCTGCAATTTCGATCCGGCGTTTCGATCTAGACTGAGAGGAAATGGGTTAAATAAAAGCTTGTGAAGATTTTTCATAAAAACGTTTTAATAACAAGCAGAAAAGTAGAAAATAAATTATACACTACTATTTAAATTACTATAAAGAAAAGCGTGGGTCACTTTAGTATCTACTAGACCACGCGTTATCTAGTTAGATAACTGTGAGTTTCGGGGGTCATACATAAATGACATCACGTATGTCAGCACTAATCATCCCAAAATAACCAGACCCCACATTCAAAAAGACGTTTTTTATATTTTAAAACTCTACTAAACTCTACTTCACATGCCCAGTGCCCCGCCTAGTCTCAGACATGTTTGTATTAAAAAAACAAACGATTCCGGCCGAGCATGGCTCTGACCACACTATCCCTTCATATGCTGAGAACATACAAACAGGTGAACTCTACTTCACCTGCCATGTGCCCCGCGAGGTCCTGATAGTCAACATTATCATTCACATCTAGGCCCTAAGAAAAAATAATTGAAAACATTGTTGTAAAAAGAGAATACATCTTTTTTACTATTAGTAAAGTCATTGTTCTAAACTTTTATAATTAATGTGGTTAATCAACCTATGAATATATCAAAAAATTAATTAACGGTTTATATTAGTTTGTAATTAACAATGTGTTTAAGAAGGAACAATATTTACCACCCAAAATCCTATTTTACAGCTCTACACATAATGCAGATTCTCCCCAATAACAAATCAGAAAAACAAACAAACAAAAAAAAATGAGTTATCAAACATCACTATTCAGTCAAAGTTAAGCCATTGTTCTAAAACTTTAAAATTAATGTGGTTAATCTACCTATGAATAGGTCAATCAGACAAACAAAAATAAATATTCAAACATGTAAATAAACTTGAGTTTTAGTAGTATATAGATTGGATACCTTTACTAATATTTAGGAAGAGACCCACGCTTTTCTTTATAGAAATTTAAATAGTAGTATATAATTTATTTTCTACTTATTAGTGCATTAGTACATAAAAGCTTGTTATTAAAACGTTTTTATGAAAACAAATTTAGTACTTTACATGTTTTATTTACAATAGAGTTGCATGACTAAAAAAAAACATTGCGCGCCTATTGAACGTGATGACGCGCTATTGAACGTGATGACGCGCTATTGAACGTGATGACGCATGTGGAGTAGTTAGATAGAAATACCTACTAATTTAGTCAAAATTTTAATTAATTCATACAAAATTAATTAGGCATCCAATTAAGTCAAATTTAATGTCACGATGCATGGTCTTCATGTCTTGACCCACGTTCCAACTGCGAACCCTATCTGTCAGTTATAAGTGCCTGCAATTTTGCTCAGCCGTTTCGATCTAGACTGACGACTGACGACAGAGAAAGCAAGCTAAATAAAAGCTTGAAAAAACAGTGAACAAGATTGTTGCGGCAAAAGTATATAGAATCTCGTCCTACAAGTAGCTTAAGTGAAAAAAGCACAATCGTCAGACGTGCGTTACGTCTATTGTTATATATTGTTTTAAGTCATTTTTCTGTTGGTTATTATTGACATAATAGAGTTATATGTTTATCTAGTTGGTTTAGTTTATGTTTTTTTAATTAACGCTGATTTTTTTAAGTCAGAACAGACAAAAAATTTAGTCATCAAATACTCCACATATAATCTAAAAAATCAAGTATTTCATTAGGATTAAATGTTTTTGAAATTTCAATTTAAGTTGAAAACCCAAACCAAAATCTAGTAAACCGGGAGTGATCTCCCATTAACTTTCTTGAATATTCTTATATGAAACAACAGGGGATGGCAACTCGGTATATAGACATGATTTTTAATCCATTTTAAATACTTAAACTTTTTAAAATAGAATATAATCTCGTAGAAAAAAGAATCGCACACCAAGTGAACGCCAAATAACATGTGCATAATAGTGCGGAGTATTATTAGTACTTTATAAATTTACATGCGTTTTTTTAGAAATCGGAACAACCGTAAATTACTACTTCCGGTCAAACGGAAAATACTCTAAATTTCACAGAAGGTAGAAAATTAGATCTTTTACTTATATATGAAATTTCATTTATCTATCTAAAATAGTACTCAAGTTATAGGCTTTTGAAAAATTCAAAGTAGAAAAAGTTCAACTTCCGGTTATCGGAAATCGCTCAAAAGTTGATACGGATCTACGAATAATATTCCGCACTACTATGCACATATAAGAATATTCGAGAAAGTTTATGGGAGATCCGTCCCTGTTTATTTCTTAGTACTATAGAGTTGCATGATTAAAAACTATTGTGCACCAAATGAACATCAAAAATATAATAAACAGTTATTTTAATTACCATTTGTTTAGTGATTTTAGTGCTTATTATTCTGTAATTGTAATTTCAAAATACGTACACATCGCTCTTAAGACAACATTGCAAACAAAACATTGTAAAAACGTGTACAATTATTTTTATTGATTTAATGTGACGCATACTAAGTAAAGTGTGATGGTAGTGTCGCTAACGGATGATGGTTGAGTAGCTACCACATGATTTTGGAGTAGCTACAAGATGATGGTGGAGTAGCTAAAAGATGATTGTGAAGTAGCTGACAGATGGTGGTGAAGTAGTTGATAGCTGATGGTGCAGTAGCTACCACATGATGGTGCAGTAGCTTCCACATGATGGTGGAGTAGCTACCACATGATGGTGGAGTAGTGACTGGTTATGGTGGTGTAGCCATCAGAATATGGTAAAGTAGCTACCACATAATAGTTCAGTTTCTACCACATGTCGATGAAGTAGCTAACAGATGATGATGATTGTATAGCTAATAGGTGATGGTGAACTAGCTGCTGCTGATGATGTTCTTTTTCGCTACAAACCTTCTTTCTATTGACCTTTCATTCCTTTCCACTACAAGGCTGTTTAAAACCTTAGTTTACAAACAGCGAATAAGTTAAAATTGAACTTTAATTTGCTAATAGCTTTCATAAAGAAAGTGCTTAATCAAACAACTTCAAACTCGTTATATGTAACATGACCAACAGCTTGTACCAAGATTCCTATTTCTTAACCAAATTAAATCTTGTCAGAATTGTAATTAAAATCTTCTTAGGGTTATAATTAATTTTTTTAAAATAATTTAATATCTAAAATAGTCTTGGTATTACTTTTATACCTGTCGATTTAATATTTAGGATTATTACAATCTTGATATTCAGGACAGTACATGTACGCTGGTATCTTAGGATAATACATGTAACTTGGATATTCAGAACTAAACATGCCGACTTGGGTTTTATGATAATGTTAAGAAAGATAAAAATGGCATTAATAGATGACTTTTGGTAGATCATATTAGTATTAGAGTTTTTATAATAGAGGCTGAAGATAATGCCCCACATACTGATAGCCCGTGTAGAGGGGTTCTCAAACTTCTTGTCTCTTGAGGTTAATTTTCAGATGGTATCTGACGTGAACTTGTCTAGAAGAAGAAAAAATAAGACAAGTTAAACATGAAATCACCTGTCAAATCAATCTCTTAATTTAGTGACCCGCGTCCCAGTATTTTAACCGCTAAACAAAAGATAATTGTTATAGTTCGAATACGGGTCAATAGAATGTCCATAAGTCAACACAGCTCTGATGGGTACCTAACTCACGTTGGGGGAAACAAAGTCGGCTGGGTATAGCGCTTGGCACACTATTCTTTCATCTGGAATAGATTAACTCTACTTTACCTAACCCCTGTGTCTTGCACACGAACAGGGAAAGATGATGATGAAACTTCTCTAAGTGTAACTGTTTTGTGGGGCACCCCGTCAAAAGAGCGCACAACAAAAGAGCGCCGACATAAGAGCGCCGACATAAGAGCGCAATAATTTCCCGACAAAAGAGCGCCGACATAAGAGCGCAAACTAAAAATCGAAAAACCATATTTAATAAATAAAAAAAGAAAATTAACTTAGATCAGAAGGCATCGTTTGATGTTAACTCTTTATTGTTTCATTAAATAACTAATTGTTCAGTTTCTTTAACTAAAAAACTGGTACAATCAACGTGAAGTCCAATTATTCAAAACTCAATCTAATAACACATACAAAGATTTTAAATGTTAGGCCTAAAGTGAGAATATAAACTGAAATGAAATGTAACAAAATAAAAATAAGTTCCATCAGCATTTGCTCTGTCCTGTCTATATCTGTAGCCTTCGACCAATATAATAACCTTCCCTTTCTGTGATTCGATCTTCTCCATGTTACTTGGATTAGAAATATTGTCAAACTGCATTCATAACATATTAACCATAATATATAAATAAAGACGTGTTAACCATGTCCTATTCGTTTAGCGTACAACATGTGTTTTTTTAATTGACTGCGCTCTTATGTCGGCGCTCTTTTGTCTGCGCTCTTATGTCGGCGCTCTTATGTCGGCGCTCTTTTGTCGTGCGCTCTTTTGACGGGTCACCGTTTTGTGGAGATAGCAACAGTGTGAATGTCATACGTTTCAAAATGCCTACAGATTTCTGACATAAAAACGAATACACGAAAATTAAAAAGCTAATTTAATAACGTATAAACCAAAACTAAAATAAATGACTATTTTACAAACCAGACTATCGTTCGTGAAATGTTGTGGGCACCTATCTATATGCCTAACATATCGTTTTAAATCATAATTTACCATAACTGAAACACAAGGAATGGATATATTAATGATAGTCGAAAGAAAATTTTAACTTCATTTTCTGTAATTAAAATTCGCAACCAACTATAACATCAAAAATTGTCAACCAACTATAACATAAAAAATTGGCAACCAACTATAGCATCAAACATAGGCAAACAACTATTATGCGACATCAAACATAGGCAACCAGTCATTATATCATTATAGGGGTAATTCGGAGCTTGCGGTCGTGATGTACGATTTGATAATTTGAAAACTAAATGGTGTTTCTATCAGGGAAAAACTTTACTCTAATAAATAGCATTTAACTTATTTTTATTACAATGTGTAATTTTTTTTATAAACCGCTTTTATTATTTTACTACGATACTGGTGGTTTAAGCTAGATTGATAGTTATTGCGGCCTTAATGATATCTCGTCATAATTATATAGCCTACCGAATGATTTCTGCGAGTTGTTTTTTTTTTTTAATTTAAAATTATAGATTTATTTATTATAGATTTAGATTTGTGTGCAATTTTAAATTTTGTAATAAATATGTCTATTTACTGCATCGGTGTATGTTTTGAATATCTTCGCACGAAAGTGACGTATACAATATAATAAACATATTGTTAATATAGTTAAGAAGGGGATACATACAGGTAACATAACTTAAAGTGTGACTCATCTAGTGCGTGGCGGGACTGAAGTTTGTTAAATAAAGATGTTAGATTTGTAACAGTTGAGTTCATACTGATTCTAAATTAGCAGGACTGATAGATTGTTTTATGTGCAAACATTCTATAATATACAGTATTAGTCAACACAATACCATATTCAATGCACTCGCTGATTAAGAGACTTAAAATTAAGAGACATAAAAGATTTTGTTAAAAACCCGGCTGTGCAATGGTAGTTATGTTGTTTTTGTCGTTTCAAAACACCTATTTCGGCTGGGCATTGATCTGACCACACTATCTCTTCATTTATTGAAAAGACAGAAAACAGGTGGACTCATTCACTTGCCCCTTGTCCCGCCAAGTCCCGATAGGCAAATTTATCATTCGCATATAAAAAAACAAAATTAAAAAAAAATAGCCAATTCCAAAGCTAAACAAAGATTTCTATAAAATAATTAAGGCCTGAAATAATTTAGTATAGAAATTTGTTATTGGAATAAATCTAGATAGAGCTTGAGTCTGTATCTAGAATCTACGGCTGTTTATCTTAAGTCTAGTTTTTTCCGTAGCTCTACTAGATCTAGATCTAGAGCATGTGTTCCCAAAATGTGGTTCGCGAACACCTGGGGGTTGTGAAGGGCTGTCTGGGGTGTCGCCAGGTGGTAGACTAAACCGTAACAATTTTAAAAAAATATTTAGAAAAATATTTGAAATTCGGCTTTATTAAAATAAACAATGTGTGCTGTGCAAAGTTGTTCTCAGTCAGTCTATGAAACCTTCAAAACTGAAACGACTTTTTGAGACGAGTCATTCGGAACACACCAAAAAAGAGGTGGAGTTCTCTCGGCGGCATCAAGCTAGTTTAGTTGCAAACGTTAGAGACTTGGTCGAACAGGAAGTTTTCACCAAGAAAACACAGCATTAGTGCAAGCATTATATGAAGTCGCATTAGAAGTTGACAAGCAAAAATAAAACCTCACACAATAGGAGAAAATCTCATCAAACACTGTATGATGTAGATCGTTAAATTGCTTTTGGGGATTACAGTGCAGTAAAAATCTTATTTAAGTGCATATACAAGACTGTTGTTAAGGCGGAAGTATCACTTTGATTAAAGGAGAGAACTAGTAGATACACACATGTCAATTTTTTCAATGGTAGTAACTTTTCTTCCGATATAATACAATTTACAATTTGTGAAGTCTTCAGCAAATGATTTCAGCAATGACTTTTCTAAAAATTAATCTTTTCATCTTTTCATACATTTCTAAACAATTTTTCGAAGCCATAAGTAAAGTACTTAAAATATGGTATACAGCTTTTTGGCATATTTTAGAACTATTTCTCCTTTTTCTGGGTGATACTGCCGACATAAAAAAGGTTTATTTTTGTTTATTGTTCAAGTTGATTATCTTGGCTTTGGAAAACTAAATATACTTAAAAGATCAACTAGATCTATTTAACGCTGTTTGTTTAATATAATTTCTTCTCTAAGTGACTGTTTCAATTTTATAATGTTCGATTATTTAGCCTTTTAAACAAAAAATTTTAACAGAAGAAATGCCGCTTTGGAATGGTTCGATTTTTGAAGACTCCTCTGAATCAACATCATACAACATTTCCTTATGGAATGCGTCTACTATTTCAACATCGCAATCATCAGATATAAAGGATATCATTAAATGGTATACTACAGTTATCATCAACCCATTTATCGGAGTTTTTGGAATCTTTGGCAACGTTTTAAGCTGTATAGTCCTCAAGAAAAGAGGGTTGCATAAATCATCTGACATTCTTCTTTTCACTTTGTCTATTGTTGATACCCTCGTATTGACCGGTACGTTGGAAGTGTACGCGATATTGTTGCAGCTCAGAATTAAATTTCCTTCCGTGAGTCAAGTTCTAGACGTGGACTGCTCTTATCAACTACCTGTAGAAATATTGTTGTATTTCCGTATAATCCTTGAAGGAGTAGTTAACTTTGCAATAGAAATGAGTGGCTTGATTTGTGTTTACATAACTTTAGAACGATTTATTGCGATTTTCTTTCCTCTAAAATTTCGCCAGATTGTCACCAATAGACGTGTGTGGGTTGTCCTGGCAGTCTCAACAGTGACTCTCGCAGTTTTTTCTGTTATCGCCGTTAGGAATCTAGTAATCTTAATAATTTATGATGACAATAAAACTACTTGTCATCTGAAATTAAGGCGCATCAGTAACGACGAGGATCAAATTATAGATAACACCCTCACCATCTTGACCAGCCCAATAGCTTTGATAATTATTGCAGCAAGTACCGTTGCTATTGGCTTGAAACTGGCCGTCGTAAGAAGAAACAGAACCACAATGACAACAACAGCTAATATCTCTAGATCATCTCTCAAAACCACTAAGACTTTAGTGGCTGTATGTGGACTCTTTGCACTCACCCAAATCAAGAGAATGCCATACACAGTAAACGTGGATTGGAGCGCAGATATCTTGGATATTTACTTAAGGATCAATGTGACTCTGGATTACTTAAACAGTGGCCTCAACTGGCTTGTCTACATTACACTGAACGATCAGTTTAAAAAGATGATGGTCGACATGTTGTGCTGTTCTACACATTCTTAACTATTTTTTAATATTTACTATTCCACTCGTCTTTATCACGTTTTAGCCAAAATAACAAAATAGTGGCAAAAAATACAATCATCATCTTCTTTCACTACCCTTGTATTTCTGTACTTTTTCACCAACTGTTCAAACAATATCTGGGCTTATTTGTGTTACTTGGTTATTTATTTTTCTCTTCCTCCATATAAGAAGTAATTAAATCATTATACACAAATCGTATTGATTGACCTAGCCACTACACCCATTTTCTCTCACCACCCCCCTCCAACAACCAAAATTGCTAACGATGTAGAAGTGATTCTTCTAATCCAGGGTAGCCCTCAGGTTTGTGTCTTAAATTCGGTTCTCCTTACAGTAGAAAAATCTAAACAACACTTTTGTTTTTGTCTGCATTGGCGCATTTCTTCGCAAAAATTATCTACATATAATACAAAGCAAATCAACTTCTAAATAATTGCCCAAAATGGATCAAGAGATCCTGATGTTGAGATGTTGTTTGAGCATAAACCAAGCACTAATAGAAATTGAAATCGTAACGCAAAACACTATAATTTAGCTAAAATAATAATTCTACTTATTAATGAAAATGAAAACTAGCACTAAAAAAGAAACCACCCCCTCTAAATGTTGTATTTAAAAAAAAAACCACTTTTGACCATAGAAACATTAAACAAATGAAAAGTATTTGTTTACAGTAAATCACTTATTATAAGTTTGTGTTTTTTATGTATTTTTTCATTAGGTTTTGAAACTCATTAATTTTTATTGTATTAACTATTCATACAAATAATAAGTAATTGCAATTACATTAAATTTTATCAACTGTAGCTTAATTTTTTAAATATTATATTTTCTCGTCTGATTATGTAATTTTTGACAATGATTTTTTTGCTTGATGACAATACACCTGTAGTAGTTTTTTAAAATATAGATCTAATTTACTTTTTCTTCTACACTGATTAGTTTTCGTCTATAACTATGTTTTTACCTTTACTGTCAACGTTAGAAATTTTACACCATCAGTTGTATTTTTTTCAACTCTTTTAAGCTCAATGTTTTTTCAGAAACATTGAAACCTCTACTTATTTTCAGAATTATGAATTACTGTGTTCTGAAATATAAAACCATTTTTTTCACCATATTGTTACATTATGTCTTGTTACTGATTGTTACGTCCCTTGTATTACGTATATCATGGTTACGTCCCTTGGGTGTTTACTTTGTCTTGCGTGATGTGTTGTTCATGTGTACATGAAATCAGTTAACGAAGGTAGAGTCAGAGACAGGACGTGTCGTCTGAGCTGTCTGTGTATAAGAATAAAGTACTAGAGTTAACTCAAAGAGCAGTGTCTGTTTAAGTAATGTAACACACATAATCTTATATTATCATAAAAGCATTTACAAAAGTGAAATTATGTTTTCTAATATAAACAATAGGCCTACAGTGTTTGTCCAATTTTATGCCTTATTTTATTTTTATTGGTAAATAATAAAATAAATGAGCGCAATAAAGAGTGTTTCATGGTTAATAAGGGGGTAAGCGCCAGTAAAACAAACAAATTTTGAATACTCGTTAGGAAACAATTATTTCACTTTAACTTTTTAAACGTACATCTGAATATGTGATTTTGTCCGTTACAAATACTCGTTTTAATGAGCAAAATTTCCCAAAACTTATTGTCTTTAACAGACTCAAATTTTAAAAAATTCACAATAAATTAGTTTGAAGATACGCACTTACAATTTTTAGCTGAGTACCCCGAAATATGGAAGACGATTATAAATTCATTGTTAATTGGGGGTAAATATATTACGAAGGGGTTCCTTTTTCAAGATGGTCGCCGTTGTTATAGTTACCAAGATTGTTCCACCAATTTTAAAATTCTATTCTTTGTGATGTGACATACTACATGAGACAAAATATTTAAAATATTGAATTTTATACTTTGTGATGTGACACACTACATGAGACCAATTTTTTAAAGTATTGAACTTTATTCTTTGTGATGTGACACATTACATGAGACCAAATTTTTAAAATATTGAACTTTATTCTTTGTGATGTGACACACTACATGAGACCAAATTTTTAAAATATTCAGCTTTATGTTTTGTAAGGAAGTAACGCCGATAGCCACAAATTCGTGTCGTTTCTATAACGCACTTAATATTTTTTTTTTAAATGGCTGCTCTAATCTGTTGCAGTATTTTTAAATTTTTTGATACTTTAAAAAAATAGTCTTCATTAAAATAGTTAAGTTTAATATTCACCGTTTGATTCAGATCAAGTGGTTGATCAGTTTGTGAATGTGTAGTCTATGAGAATCTTTTTCTACAGCTTACTTCGATCTCCACTTGGTAAATCCTAACGCGACTGAGACAAATTATTTTATTATCTATTCTCAAGCTGGGAGCCGGACGTTTTCCCGAAAGACACTTGCCCGAATGCCGTTTGCCCGAAGGCCGATTTCCCGAATGGACACTTGCCCGAATGCGACAAATGCCCGCATGGCCACTTGCCCGAATGCGACAAACGCCCGAATGGACACTTGCCCGAATGCGACAAATGCCCGAATGGACACTTGCCCGAATGCGACAAATGCCCGCATGGCCACTTGCCCGAATGCGACAAATGCCCGAATGGACACTTGCCCGAATGCGACAAATGCCCGAATGCCACTTGCTCGAAGGCCGTTTGCCCGAAAAATGTTAACATTATATATTACTAAATAATCATTCGTAATCAATTTAAATTTAAAATGTTGGTAAACAAAACACATCTACGCAAAAAGAAAGTGAAAAAATTATATATATATTACCACGCAGACATTTTAAATTAATTTGTATTTGATATTTAAAAAGTGTAGGAACATACTTTCTCTTCCATATATGAAATTAGACAAAAATACAATTTTCATTCATCACCGGATTTTAAAATGAGGTTTGCTTTCTTTATTAAGTAATCGCTTCAACGCCTTGTCTTAACAAGGCGCATTAAATGGAGATCAAACATATTTGACTACGTTTAGTTTTTAAATTTGCCACCTAGAGCTCGCCTCATTCTTTTGTTAAATGATAACCACACAAGGTAAGCATAATTAGATAAACAAACGCGCCTCTGTTCAATGTTGCGAGACGCCGCGCCGCCTACGCCGTGTCATAAAAGCTATATAACCACTGCAACACGTCGGCTAAACAAGGTGTTCAAAACATTCATCAAAAGAATGTTAGAACACATCCGCTAACATCACCTTACATTTATTAAAGAATAAAGTTTTTCTTACAGCGCTTTCTCAGTTTTGAAAAAAAATAAAAGCTAAATTTAAAAATATAAACAACTTTGTTTTATGCTTAGAATTGTGTCCCGAAAGACACTTGCCCGAATGCCGTTTGCCCGAAGGCCGATTTCCCGAATGGACACTTGCCCGAATGCGACAAATGCCCGAATGGACACTTGCCCGAATGCGACAAATGCCCGAATGGACACTTGCCCGAATGCGACAAACGCCCGAATGGACACTTGCCCGAATGCGACAAATGCCCGAATGGACACTTGCCCGAATGCGACAAATGCCCGAATGGACACTTGCCCGAATGCGACAAATGCCCGAATGGACACTTTCCCGAATGGGACAAATGAAACAAAGCTTTGTATGTGTAATGGTTTCTCGCGTTATGTTTATTTACTTTTTCTTCTACACTGATTGGTTTTCGTCTATAACTATGTTTTTACCTTTACTGTCAACGTTAGAAATTTTACACCATCAGTTGTATTTTTTTCAACTCTTTTAAGCTCAATGTTTTTTCAGAAATTTCAGTTTTAAAATTGTACAACAAATTTTAGGTTAATAATTGAAACTTTGCAAAGAAGTGTACACTATTAGACACTGTTTAGTACGCTTTATACTAAGCTGAAATAATGCGTCATGGTTTTGTCTGTCAGTATGAAGAATGTACTAATTCCATCCCCTTTATCCCCCTCATCCCCTTCTCGCCATTCAACCAATGACCGGTTTATAATCTTGTTACGGCATGCTGTGATTGGCTTGAACGCGTTCATCAGACTTTAAATCGGACTGTAAACGACACATGAGTTAATGTGTATGCCCTTTGGTCCATGTAGGGTTTGCTAGCAACTAATGTAAATACTAGATGGGATAGCTGATAAGCATTCACTTAGGCCTTATACGGAAACAGTGCTTGACCTTATCTACACTGATGTGTTATTCACGGTTCAATAAACATCAGTACAATAAACATATCTCATTGAATTTTCCCTCACTATCCAGCGGTGGGGAGGTGTGGGATGCGAGCGTGTCTAGCCTCAAGCGCTGTACCCAGGATTGTGTAGCAGGCTATTATCAAAAGGCAATTAACTTGTGTAAGCTACAATTTAAGTAGGGATAGACCGGCTAACAAACAAAACTTAATCTGGTTTGATGATAGTTGTTCTGAGAATAACACTCGATTGATAAGATGTGTAATCTATAATAATAGTTTCGCTGTCCGTCTATTTATCTATATATCTATGTATCTATATATCTATGATGGTGCATTAGATATCACAAGATAGTGGAGTAGCTAATAGATGATGGTAGGGTAGCTACCGGATGATGGTGGAGTAGCTAACACATGATGGTGGAGTTGCTAACACATGATGGTGGAGTAGCTACCACTTGATAGTGGAGTGCCTAAAAGATGAAGTGCAGTAGCGTGGAGTAGTGCATTGTTGTGTTGGTGTAGACATCAGGGGATGTTGAAGTAGCTACAACATAATGGTTGAGTAGCTACCACATGACGAAGAAGCAGCTAACAGATGATGTAGCTAATAGGTGATGGTGAACTAACTGCCGCTTGATGATGTTCCTGCTTGCTACAAACCTTCTTCCTATTGATCTTTCATTCCTTTTCACTCTAAGGCTGTTTAAAACCTTAGTTTACAAACAGCTAAAATTAAACTGTAATTTACTAATAATGTAATAACTTTCATAGGGAAAGTGCTGCATTAAACAAGACCAAACTGGTTATATTTGTAACAGCTTTTACAAAGGTTCCTGTTTCTTAACAAAATTAAATCTTGTCAGAATTGTATTTTTTTTAAAAAAGTATATAATCTGATTTCTAAAATAGTCTTGGTATTAATTTTATACTTGTCGATTTAATATTTAGGATAATTACAATCTTGATATTCAGGACAGTATATGTACGATTGTATCTTAAGATAATACATGTAACTTGGATATTCAGAACTAAACATGCCGACTTGGGTTTTATGACAATGTTAAGAAAGATAAAAATGGCAATAATAGATGACTTTTCGTAGATCATATTAGTATTAGAGTTTTTATAATAGAGTCTGAAGATAAAGCCCCACATACTGAGGTTTTTATCAAGTTCGACGTTTCAAGTTTAGTCCGTGTAGAGGGGTTCTCAAACTTGTTGAAAACGTACTCGTCACTTGAGGTTACTGTTCAGATAGTATTTGCAGTGATTTTGTCTAGAAGAAGTAAAAACAAATAAAAAGTTACACATTCAATCACCTGTCATATCAATCTGTTAATTTAGTGACACGTCTCCCAGTATTTTAACCTCTAAAACAGAAAATAAGGGGGTCATCCATTTATGACGTCCACACGCGGGGGGGGGGGGGTCCGAAAAAAACTGACTTTTGTGGACGCATATGGACTTGTATTAGGAAAAAAAGTGGATTTTTGTGGACGGGGGGGGGGGGGGGGTCAAAAATCCAAAACAAATTGTGGACGTCATAAATGGATGACCCCTAATTGTTATAGTTCGAAAGCGGGTTCAAGTCAGTAGAATGTCCCTGAGTTCACGCAGCTCTGATGTTAGGGAAAACAAAGGCGGCTTGCTATACTGCTTGGCATACTATCCTTTCATCAGGAATAGATGAACTCTACTTTATCTACCCCAAGTGTCTTGAGCACAAACAGGGAAAGAAGATGATGAAACTACTTAAAGTGTTGCTGTTTTGTGGAGATAACACTGTATATGTCATACGTTTCAAAAACACTACAGATTGCTGAAATAACAACTAATACACACAAAAAAGAAGCTTATTAAATAACTTATAAACTTATAAGATAAAAAGGACGACAACTACATAATATAACTGCACAGGTATTTAAACAAATATGAAAACAACCTTTACAAACCAGACTGTCCTTAAGTTCGTGAAATGTTGTGGGCACCTGTCCATCTACCTAACAATTCGTTTTAAAAACAAAATTTACCTTAACTGAAACACAAGGAATAGTAATATTAATGATAGTCGAAAGAAAATTTTTACTTCAATCTGTGTAATTAAAATTCCAAACCAACTATAACATCAACAATTGGCAACCAGCTATTACATCAAACATAGGCAACCAGCTATTACATCATTATTCCGGTAATTCGGAAATTTTGGTCGTGATGTTTCGTTTGATAATTTGAAAACAAAATTGTGTTTTTATGAGGGAAAATCTATACTGTAATAGATAACATTTAAGTTATTTTTATTACATTGTGTATTTTTTTTTCATAAGCAGCTTTTATTAGTTTACTACGATACTGGTGATTTAAGTTAGTCTGATGGTTATTGCGGCATTAATGATATCTCATCATAATTTTATACCGAATGATTTCTGCGAGTTTTATTTTTTTTTTTAATTTAAAATCATAGATTTATAATTGTCCTGGAAAAAAATGATGTTTGTAATTTGAAATTATAAACATGTCTAATTTAGGGAACTGGTGTATGCAGAGGCGTATCCAGGTTTTCGTTGTAGGGGGAGCGAAAAGAGCAAAAAAAGGCGCCGAATTTTTAGCACGTTTTATATACGTGTATTTTATATATATATATATATATATATATATATATATATATATATATATATATATATATATATATATATATATATATATATATATATATATATATATATATATATATATATATAAAATTACTAGCTGTATGCCATTACTTCGCTATGATGTAAAATAAATTGAAAGTAGCACTCTGAAGAAATAAAGAAAAAACACACAATGTAGGCCGACAAAACAAAAATTGTATGAATCTAAACAAAAACAAAGTATACACACACTACAACCAAAAACAATGAACGTAACACAATCTGTTTTGTAATTCTTGTAAAATAATTTCTTACATAATAATTCATGGGAAATTATTTAAGACAAGTGAAATAGGGGAAATAAACACTCTCTTAATATAAATATGTATATATCTACACATTTTATTATAAATGTCAAAACAAATAAATAATTACTTTAGATTATAATGAAATTGTTTAACACTATTCGTGTTTATAAAATGTTTTTTGTCTATAATCAGAATTTAATATATCGTCATCATAAATGCTAAAGTATTACAGCATAATGAAAGTTTTTAAAATCAGAGTTGGTATAAAACCACAATTTTCGATAAAAATAGAAAAACACTCTTAATAACAGCCTACATTTAACTATATGTTGTTCTTTTAGTTCAGTTCATATATTTTTAATTAACTACTGCTTCATTGTGTTCTTTAAAGATCATTTTTAACTTGGTGATAGGTATGGGTTAGATCACTGTATTGATCACACACCTTTTTACTCGTACTTGCAAAAACAATATTCACAGAGTTTTACGTTTAAAAAGCTAATTTTCTGGCGGCATGGTACTTTGGTACATCATTACACGTTTTTCTACATGTACTTAACAGATCAGTCCGGGGTGGGTTGGGGGGGGGGATTCAACTTCATTCACTACTGTCCGGTCACTTTAGGTCAATTATCCAACCCAGTGTATACCTAGGTGTGACATTAATGTCGCTCTACAGAATTGTGGTGGTGAGGTGTGGGGGGGGGGGGGGGGGGGGGGAGATAACCAACTCAGAGTGAACATAGCGTCAGTTTTTAGATGACTTTTCTAAACATACATATATATTATACAAATATATATTACACAAATACATATTACAGAAATAGATTTAAATAAGTAGCAGTGGTATTATGACAATATTTTTTTTACAGAGGGGTATATATTTAAAGTAATCATGTGTGAAGTTTTATGTATAACATTTTCTAAAAAAAAAACCGTATTATACAAATATATATATTACACAAATACATATTACAGAAATAGATTTAAATAAGTAGCAGTGGTATTATGACAATATTTTTTTACAGAGGGGTATATATTTAAAGTAATCATGTGTGAAGTTTTATGTATAACATTTTCTAATTCAATTATTCGTAAGCAAATACATTATACTGTTGCCTTAAACTTAACACCCCTCTTGCCAAGTCGTACTACCCGTAGAGGTTTTTTAAACATTGCAATGCATCGTAATGGTTATTTTTAAAATGGCAAACTGTGGCAGCTGTTAATACGTGTTGTAAACGTAGACACTACTAGACTAGTACAATAATGCTTAACTGCTGCATGAAAAGAAATCTTGTGATTTACATAGATGTGCCGACCAAAAATATTTTTTTAACAAATATCATTGTTTAAAACTTGGAGTTTAAAAAGTTTCCAAAAAGGCGCCACTTTGCTGAAAATGGCCAGAGGGGGAGCGGCCGCTCCCCCTGCTCCCCCCCCCTGCGTACGCTACTGGGTGTATGTATTAAACATCTTCACATGAAAGTGACATATACGTATACAATATAGTTAAGATATTGTTAATATTGTTGAGACGGGGATACATACACTTGACATATACATTATAGTGTGAAGCGAGACAGAGGTTTGTTAAATAAAGCTGTTAAATAGGTAACAGTTGAGTTCACACTGATTCTAAATTAGCAGGACTGATAGATTGTTTTATGTGCAAACATTCAATAGCATGATCTTTCAAAGTGTGTGCACATATGGCGATATGTGATAATTATTCCATTTTTACCCGAGTTACAATGCAGTCGTGTATTTTATAGTTGAATACTAGTTAAATTGCAATTAATCCAAAAAGAAAGTTTGGGGTAACTAGATCGGATGTCAACAAACCAGGTGTGGCAACATATGTGTCAACTCTCCATCCCAACCCCATCCAACCTTAGTATTTCGGCCAACATTTACATACTAGCCATCGGTATCAGTTACACGGGCAATTCTGGTGACTTTTAGCTCTCTTCTCTTTACAAATAGGCTACCCAGCTTTTCTTTTAGATTTTTATCACCGGGGTGGGGGCGGCATTTTAAACTGTCCGCAGGAGGGTGTGTGGGTTGTGTTTGCGTGGGGGATGGTGCGTTGCTGATACTGTTTTTTTTTATATTTTTGTATGAATTACTTTTTTTTCAATTTCGTTCAGAGGTTAAAGGGGAAGGAACGGTATAGTTGCCTGGAGAAAATGTATACATCTAAGGAAAGTGAATAATAAAATGAATAGTAACTCAGCTTTAAAAAAGTCATTATCTTAAACTTAGGAAAAGAAACATTTTATTGATCCTGAGCATCGGAATGAAATATTGTTAAGTTTATGAAAGAGAAAGAGCTTTGTTTTGGTACTGTCTATGTTTATACTTGCTTAAAATAACATAAACTACCAATACTTATTAAAAAAAATTAAATACCAAATTATATACAGTATTAGTCAACACAATACCATACAAAATGCACTCGCTGATTAAGAGTCTTAAATTAAGAGACTTTAGAGATTTTGTTAAAAGCCCGGCTGTTCACTAGTAGTTATGTTGTTTTTGTCTTTTTAAAACACCTATTTCGGCTGAGCATGGGTCTGACCACAACAGAAACAGATGAACTCTACTTCACCAGCCCCGTGTCCCGAACAATGTCCCGATTGGCAACTTTATCATTTACATATAAAAAAACAAAATGAAAAAAAAAACTTAAGATTGACTTGGTGTGTCTCTAACCCGTACCACCTGCATGGTATCAATTACGCTATCATCCCAGCTATTTAGGCACTATAGGTCTCATGCAGAATAAAAGAGGGACTTAAGAAACTTAACTTACGCGAATAGGCTTTATTTCTTTCAAATTAAATTTTATCGAAAATTAGCCTATTCCATAGCTAAACAAACATAAAATTAATTAAGGCCTGAAATAGTTTAGTATAGACATTTATTATTGCAATAGATCTAGATAGAGCTACAGTCTGGATCTAGAATCTACGGCTGTTTATTTTAAGTCTAGTTTTTCCGTAGCTCTAGATCTAGTTCTAGAATCCAAATAGATAAATTAAATTTTATAAGTTAAGGCCGAGAAAATTGTATTGTATACATTTCTTAGCGTAAGTAGATCTAAATCAAATTTGAATGAAATAGTTAATATCTTTATATTCTAAAATTGAAAGATTACGCCATTAATTGTGTTTTCTTTCCTTAGTGTAAAAATGTGTGACGTCATTGATTCTTGCGTTCTTGTCACGGCAATAAACGCTTTAGTTAGAGATCTGTTTCTACATTCGAATATCTCTTTATTTTTATTTTCCCTTTTTTAAATAAAATTTAGTTTATACACTTATACCGTCCACCATATTATTTTCAACAAAAGTCCGTATCTTTAAGTTCTCCATATATCGCTGAACAGGCTGACGACGCTGCCAAAATATTGCGGACACAGAGAAGTGCGCACCTGTGCTTTTATATATTAGGATATAAGAGTAAATATGAAAATCAATAAGTACTTATATATTTCAACCTTCGTTAAAAAGTATTTGTGCCAACAGATACATATATACGTGTATATTTGTAAATATATATGTAAATATATATATTTACAATTTTTATACGTATACTTATACATTTAATTATAACGATATGCCAATGTAATTATGTTTATATACGTTTTTTTTCTATATGTTTTCAAATGATAAAGGCAAATATTTAGTTTAAACACAAGTGATCTAGACCGAACTGTACCCCACATAAGACCTTAAACTATTTACCTTTACTATATTGGAACAAGATGCTTAGACAACGACATAACTTTGCCATCTCTCGTTTTGACAAATTTTAAATTTTACAAACTTCAAAACGTATTCTAGAAATTTATTGAATGACAGAAGCCTTTACTATTATCTTTGAAAATTGTGTTTATTTTCTCATTTAAGTGCATATTAAAGACTATTGTTTAAGGCGGCAGTATCACTTTGACTAAGGGAGAGAACTATTAGACACACACACGTCAAATTTTTCAGTGGTAGTAACTTCTACCTCTATAATACAGCATACATTTTGTGGAATATGCTTACAGCAAAGACTTTACTAAATTATTATTTATTTATATTTTTATACATTTCTGATTTTATTGTAAACAATTTTTCGAAGCCATAAGTAAAGTACTTAAAATATGGTATACAGCTTTTTGGCATATTTTAGAACTATTTCTCCTTTTCTGGGTGATACTGCCCCCATAAAAAGGTTTATTTTTGTTTATTGTTCAAGTTGATGATCTTGGCTTTGGAAAACTAAATATACTTAAAAGATCAACTAGATCTATTTAACGCTGTTTGTTTAATATAATTTCTTCTCTAAGTGACTGTTTCAATTTTATAATGTTCGATTATTTAGCCTTTTAAACAAAAATTTTTAACAGAAAAATGTCTTTTTGGAATGGTTCGATTTTTGAAGACTCCTCTGAATCAATATCATACAACATTTCCTTATGGAATGCGTCTACTACTACAACATCACAATCATCAGATATAAAGGGCATCATTAAATGGTATACTATAGTTATCATCAACCCATTTATCGGAGTTTTTGGAATCTTTGGCAACGTTTTAAGCTGTGTAGTCCTCAAGAAAAGAGGGTTGCACAAATCATCTGACATTCTTCTTTTCACTTTGTCTATTGTTGATACCCTCGTATTGACCGGTACGTTGGAAGTGTACGCGATATTGTTGCAGCTCAGAATTAAATTTCCTTCCGTGAGTCAAGTTCTAGACGTGGACTGCTCTTATCAACTACCTTTACAAATATTGTTGTATTTCCGTATAATACTTGACGGAGTATATAACTTTGCAATAGAAATGAGTGGCTTGATTTGTGTTTACATAACTTTAGAACGATTTATTGCGATTTTTTTTCCGCTAAAATTTCGCCAGATTGTCACCAATAGACGTGTGTGGGTTGTCCTGGCAGTCTCAACAGTGACTCTCGCAGTTTTTTCTGTTATCGCCGTTAGGAATCTAGTAATCGTAATAATTTATGATGACAATAAAACTACTTGTCATCTGAAATTAATACGCATCAGAAACGACGTGGATCAAATTATTGACAACACCCTCACCATCTTGACCAGCCCAATAGCTTTGATAATTATTGCAGCTAGTACCGTTGCTATTGGCTCGAAACTGGCCGTGGTACGCAGACATAGAACCACAATGACAACAACAGCTAATATCTCTAGATCATCTCTCAAAACCACTAAGACTTTAGTGGCTGTATGTGGACTCTTTGCACTCACCCAAATCAAGAGAATGCCTTACACAGTAAACGTGGATTGGAGCGCTGAGATCTTAGATATTTACTTTATGATCAACATTACTCTGGATTACTTAAACAGTGGCCTCAACTGGCTTGTCTACGTCACACTGAACGATCAGTTTAAAAAGATGATGGTGGAGATGCTGTGCTGTTTTACACATTCTTAAATAGTTTTTATTACGTTGTTGCCAGAATAACAAAATACTGGCTAACATACAATCATCAACCTCTTTCACTGTTCTGGTATTTCTGTACTTCTTCACAAACTGTTTAAACATTAACTGGGCTTATTTGTGTTACTTGGTTATTTATTTTTCTCTTCATTCATACAAGTTGTTATTTATTCATTAACACAAATCGTATTAATTGACCCAACCACCACATCCATTTTCTCTCACAGCCCCCCCCCCCCCTCCTTCCAACAACCAAAATTGCTAACTATGTAGAAGTGATTCTTCTAGTCCATGGTAGCCCCCAGGTTTGTGTCTTAAATTCGGTTCTCCTTACAGTAGAAACATCTAAACGACACTTTTCTTTTGTCTTTGTTGGCGCATTTCTTCGCAATAATTATCTACATATAATACAAAGCAAATCAACTTCAAAATAATTATCCAAAATATGGATCAAGAGACCCTGATGGTAAGGTTTTGTTTTAGCATAAACAATGCACTAACAGAAATTAAAATCGTAACGCAAAACACTATAATTTAGCTCAACTAATAATTCTTCTAATTAATGAAAATGAAAACTAACACTAAAGATGTAACCCCCCCCCCCCTTCATCTTTTGCTTCTTTTTCTTCTTCGTTCTTAGTTTAGTATATGATGGAGGATTTTAAAAACAAGCCCAACTTCGTGTATGAACTGGACACTAAATGTTGTATTTTTTTTAAACCACATTTGTCCATGAAAATATCAAGCAACAAACAAATGAAACTTATTTTTTTTTACAATAAATCCCTTATTATTAGGTTTATGTTTGTTTTATGTATTTTTTCATTAGGTTTTGAACCACATCAATTTTTAATTTATTAACTATTCATACAAATAATGAGTAATTGCAATTACTTTAAATTTCATCAACTGTGGCTTAATTTTTTTTAAATATTATATTTTCTCGTCTTATTATGTAATTTTAACAATGTAGTAGTTTTTTAAAATATTGATCTAATTTACTTTTTCTGTTACAGCGAATTGTTTCCTTGTATAACTATGTTTGTACGTGTATTGCCAACGTTAAAAATTTTACACCATCAGTTGTATTTTTTAAAACACTTTTAAGCTCTGGTTTTTTTTTTTTCAGAAACAATGAAACCTCTTCTTATTTTCAGAATTATGCATTACTGTGTTTTGAAATATAAAACCGTTTTTTTTTTCAGCAAATTGTTACATTATGTCTTGTTACTTATTGTTACGTCCCTTGTGTTATGTATATCATGGTTACGTCCCTTGAGTGTTCACTGTGTCTTGCGTGATGTGTAGCTGATGTGTACATGTAGTCAGTTAACGAAAGGTAGAGTCAGAGACATGACGTGTCGTCTTAGTTTTGTGTGTATAAGAATAAAGCACTAGAGTTAACTCAAAGAGCAGTGTCTGTTTCAATAGTGTAACACAAATAATCATATATCATAAAAACTTTTACAAAACGTGAAATTATTTAACCTTATATTAACAATATTTTATTTTATATTGTATTGGTAAATAAAAAAAAATAAATGAGCGAAACAAAGAGTCTTTCCTGGTTAAACATTTTATTTTCATTTTCTGTTGTCATGGCTGTTAATGTAAAGTAATGCAGTCACTTTGGCTTAAAGTTTAGTCCGTAACTTTCATATCAAAAAGCTCTCGGTTTCCACACACATTTAATCCACTCACTGCCAATGTTCTCACATAAAACGCAATGTGTTCCTATGCAGGGGCGGAACTACCATACCGCCAGACCCCGCAATGCGGGGGGCCCAGGGCGTTTAGGGGCCCAGTTCCGACCAAAAAGCAATGATTTTTTTTTTCAAAAATTATGTTTTTCATGCATCTTGAAAGTGGTTTTGTAAAAAAAAACAGGTCTACTATAGCAGAGATTGTTGCGTAGAAAAATATTTTAAAATCTACAAGAGCTATAGTTTGAAAGGTAGGTAAACATTCACACTACATGCATGACTTACTGCCCTTCTTTAAAATAGGGATGCCCACGAAGCTCATTTTAATAGTTTTGTACTATGTAAATTAAAAAGCAATTGATTCTCTGAATTGTTACTTAAATAAGACGTATTATACAATAGTATAGCTATAAAAATCAATGTTTTCAAAATTGATATTATAAAAGCCAAAAATGAAAAAAAAAATAAACATAACGCGAGAAACCATTCACGAATCAACCTAACGTCTTTATATATTTTTGACCAGTATATTTCGGATACTATTAACTCAATATTAGTTTGGACTAAATTTTTTCTGGTTTGTTCTCTCAGAATGGTTATATATTGCAATGAAGTAGACTAAATAACTCATATAGGATATAGATTTTATATATATATATATATATATATATATATATATATATATATATATATATATATATATATATATATATATATATATATATATATATATATATATATAGGGGGGGGCTCTAGTTTTTTCTTTGCGGGGGAGCCTTTGATTTCTAGTTCCGCCACTGTTCCTATGTAATCTGGAAGAGGTTAGTACTGCATGGAAACTTTTAGTTCTTTTAAAAAAGCATAAATGTGATCCCAAAAACTAACTCGCATCTATATCTATAAAAGCAAAGTGGATAATGTTTGTTTGTGGGCCACTATTGTCTACCTTTAGTAGTATTTAGGACGAGACCCGCACTTTTCGTAATATTTATTTTTTTTATTTTTAAATAGTAGTGTATTATTGTATATTTAAAGAAAATCATTTATTTTCTACTTTTTAGTGCATTATTACATAAAATCTTGTTATTAAAACGTGATTATGCATTTTTTTTCTCGTATATACGAAGTATAGAGAAAGTCTTGTAATCGTGCAAAAAATCGAGATTTTTACAAATCTCGACGTTTTACACCTTACTGATACGGAAAAACATAATTTTCCAATCTTGTCCGTAAGTCTGTGTGTCTGTATGTCAATGTGTGTGTGCGTGTGTCTGTGTGTGTGTGTAAACACGATAACTTGAGTACCGTTACAGCTAGGTTGATGAAAATTCATATATAAGTATTTTATCAAAATCGTAGATCCTGATCAACATTTGAGCGATTTCCGATAACCGGAAGTGGAACTTTTTCTACTTTGAATTTTTCAAACGCCTATAACTTGAGTACTATTTCGGATAGATAAATGAAATTTCACAAGTAAGTAAAAGATCTAATGTTCTACCTTCTGTCAAATTTGAGTAGTTTCCGTTGATCGGAAGTACTAATTTACGCTATTTCCGATTTCTCAAAAAAACGCATGCAAATTTATAAAGTACTAATAATGTCCCGCACAATTATGCACATTTTATTAGGCGTTCACTTGGTGTGCAATTCTTTTTTTTACGAGATTCTATTCTATTATAAAAAGTTAAAGTAATTAAAAATGGATTACAAATAGGCCTATTGTCTATGTCCTGAGTTGCCATCCCTCGTAGTTTTATATTAGAATATTCGAGAAAGTTTAGGGGAGTTCACTCCCGGTTTATTTTATTGATTTACTGTGGCTAAAACTTTGAGTGATGCTTGAGTAGTGACTGGTTGTGGTGGAGTAGCTAACAAACGATGGTGGTGTAGCTACCAGATGATTATGGTGTAGCTACCAGATGCTGGTGGAGTAGCTACCACATGATCTTGGAGTAGTGACTGGTTGTGGTGGAGTAGCTACAACTTGATGGTGGAGTAGTGACTGGTTGTGGTGGAGTAGCTAACAGACGATGGTAAAATAGTAGCTAACAGATGATGGTGGAATAGCTACCACATGACGAAGAAGTAACTTACAAATGATGATGATGTTGCTAATAGGTGATGGTGAAATAGCTGCAGCTTGATGATGTTCTTTTTTTGCTACAAAACTTCTTTCCATTGACAAATCATCCTTTTTCACTCCAAGGCTGTTTAAAAATATTAGTTTACAAACAGCGAACAAGTTAAAATTGAACTGCAATTTACTAATAATATAATAAGAGCTTCATTAAACAAGACCACGCTCTTTATACTTTCAACATGACCAACAGCTTTTACCCAGGTTCCTGCTTTTTAACCAAAATTAAATCTTGTCAGAATTGTAATTAATTAAAAGTATATAATCTGATATCTAAAATAGTCTTGGCATTAATTTTATACTTGTCGATTTAATATTTAGGATAGTTACAATATTGATATTCAGGACAGTACATGATGGCTGGTATCTTACGATAATACATGTAACTTGGATATTCAGAACTAAACATGCCGACTTGGGTTTTATGATAATGTTAAGAAAGATAATAATGGTAATGATAGATGACTTTTGGTAGATAATATTAGTATTAGAGATTTTATAATAGAGACTGAAGATAATGCCCCACATACTGATGTTTTTATCAAGTTCAAGTTCGACGTTTGAAATAAGTTCAAGGATAGCACGTGTAGAGAGGTTCTCAAACTTGTTGAAAACGTCCCCGTCAATTGAGGTTAGTGTTCAGATACTATCTGCCGTGAACTTGTCTAGAAGAAGAAACCAAATGACAAGTTAAACATCAAATCACATGTCACATAGATCTGTTAATTTAGTGACACGTCTCCCAGTATTTTAACCTATAAAAAGAAGATAATTGTTATAGTTCAAGTCAGTAGAATGTCCTTGAGTCCACGCAACTCTGATGGGTAACTCACTTTAGGTAAAACAAAGTCGGCTGGGTATAGTGCTTGGCACACTATCCTTTCATCTGGAATAGATGAACTCTACTTTATCTCCCCCTTGTGTTTTTCACACGAACAGGGAAAGATGATAATGAAACTGCTTAAAGTGTGACTGTTTTGTGGAGATAGCAACAGTGTGCATGTCATGTTAAAAAAGCCTACAGATTTCTGAAATAACAAATACACAAAAATTAAGAAGCTAATTAAATAACTTATAAACCACAGCTAAGATAAAAAGGATGACAGCTACATAATATTACTGCACAGGTATAAAAAAATACCTTTACAAACCAGACTATCCTTAAGTTCATGAAATGTTGTGGGCAGCTGTCCATCTGCCTAACAATTCGTTTTTAAAACAAATTCGCCACAACTGAAACACAAGGAATAGAAATATTAATAATAGTCGAAAGAAAAATGTTACTTTAATTTCTGTAATTAAAATTCAAAACCAACTATTACATCAAAAAAATTGGCAACCCACTATAGCATCAAACATAGGTAACCAACTATTAACCTACATCCAACATAGGCAACCAGTCATTACATCATTATACGGGTAATTTGGAGATTGCGGTCGTGATGTACTATTTGATAATTTGAAAACAAAATTGTGTTTTTATGATGGAAAATCTATACTCTAATACGTAGCATTTAAGTTATTTTTATTAGAATGAGTATTTTTTCATAAACAGCTTTTATTATTTTACTACGATACTGGTGGTTTAAGCTAGATTGATAGTTATTGTGGCATTAATGATATCTCATCATAATTATATACTGAATAATTTATGCGATTATTTTTGTTTTTAATTTAAAATTATAGATTTCTAATTGTGCTAGAAAAAAATGTTGTGTGCAATTTTAAATTTTGTTATACTATAAATAAGTCTCATGTACTGCAATAGTGTATGTTTTGAATTTCTACAAACGAATGTGAGATATTTTTTATATTGTTAAGACGGGGATACATACAGGTAACATAACTTATAGTGTGACGCATATAGTGCGTCGCGAGATTGAGGTTTGTTAAATAAAGCTGTAACAATTGAGTTCACACTGATTCTAAATTAGCAGGACTGATATATTGTTTTATGTGCAAATATTCAATAGCATGATCTTTCAGAGTGAGTGCACATATGGTGATATGTGATATTTATGCCATTTTTACCCGATTTCGACTTCAGTCGTTTATTTTTTATTTTAATGTTAGTAAAATTGCAATCAATTCATAAAGATAGCCAAACGATTTTATTCAAATTATGATTGGCGTAACTAGATGTCACCCCCCTCCTCCCGGTGTGGCAATATATATATATATTTACAAGTTGTATACGTATGCTTGTGCATTGAATGAACTATAACTATATGACAATGTAATTATATTTATATCCATTTTTTCTAGATGTTTAATAATAAAGGCCGATGTTTAGTTTAAACACAAGTGATCTAGACCGAATTGTACCCCACATAAGACCTTAAACAATTTACCTTTACTCTATTGGAACAAGAAGTTTAGAAAACTACATAACTTTGCCATCTCTCGTTTAGATAAATTTTAAATCTTAGAAATTTCAAAACGTATTCGAGATGTTTATTGAATGACAATAACACTTTTCTAAAAATTATTTGTTTCTTATACATTTCCAAAATTATTGTAAACAATTTTCCGAAAACTTAGTAAAGAATGTAAAATATGGTATACAGTTTCTTGGCATGTTCTTTTGTCAATACCACACTATTTGGGTGACACAGCCCCTTAGAAAGGTTTATTTTCGTTTATTGTTCAGGTTGATGATCTTGGCTTTGGAGAACTAAATATATTCAAAAGATCAGCTAGTTTTATTTAACACTGTTTGTTTAATATAATTTGTCTTAGGGACTGTTTAAACTTTATAATATTCGATTATTTAGTCTTTTAAACAAAAATATTCAACAGAAAAATGTCGCTTTGTAACGGTTCGATTTTTGATGACTCCTCTGACTCTACGTCTTACAACATTTCCTTATGGAATGCGTCTACTACTACAACATCACAGTCATCAGATATCCAGGATATCATTAACGCCATGGCATGGTATATTACAGTTATCATCAACCCATTTATCGGAATTTTTGGAATCTTTGGCAACCTTTTAAGCTGTGTAGTGCTCAAGCGGAGAGGGTTACATAAATCATCTGATATTCTTCTTTTCACTTTGTCTATTGTTGACACCCTCGTATTGATCGGTGCGTTAGACGTGCACGCGATATTGGTGCAGCTCAGAATTAAATTTCCTTCCGTGAGTCAAGTTCTAGACGTGGACTGCTCTTATCAACTACCTGTACAAATATTGCTGTATCTCCGTATAATACTTGAAGGAATAGAAAACTTTGGAGTAGAAACGAGTAGTTTCATTTGTGTTTACATAACTTTAGAACGATTTATTGCGATTTTCTTTCCGCTAAAATTTCGCCAGATTGTCACCAATAGACGTGTGTGGGTTGTCTTGGCAATCACAACAGTGAGTCTCGCAGTTTTTTCTGTTATTGCTGAAAGGAACCGAGTACTCTTAGTATTGTATGATGACAATAAAACTACTTGTCATTTGAAATTAAAACGCATAAAAAACGACGCGGATCAAATTATCGATAACACCCTAACCTGTTTATACAGCCCGATAGCTTTGATAATTATTGCAACAAGTACCGTTGCTATTGGCTTGAAACTGGCCGTCGTAAGAAGAAACAGAACCACAATGACAACAACAGCTAAGATCTCTAGATCGTCTCTCAAAACCACTAAGACTTTAGTGGCTGTATGTGGACTCTTTGCACTCACCCAAATCAAGAGAATGCCTTACACAGTAAACGTTGATTGGAGCGCTGAGATCCTGGATATTTACTTTATGATTAATCAGACTCTGGATTACTTAAACAGTGGCCTCAACTGGCTTGTCTACATCACACTGAACGATCAGTTTAAAAAGATGATGGTCGAGATGCTGTGCTGTTTTACACATTCTTAAATAGTTTTATAATTTATTATTCCACTCATCTTAATCACTTTTTAGCCAAAATAACAAAATAGTGGCAAAAAATACAAGCATCATCATCTTTCACTACTTTCTGTACTTTCTCACCAAATGTTTAAACAATAACTGGGCTTATGTGTGTTACTTGGTTATTTATTTTTCTCTTCCTCCATATAAGAATTATTTTAAGCTTTATGCACAAATCGTATTGATTGACCAAGCCACCACATACATTTTCTCTCATCCCTCCTCCAACAACCAAAATTTCTGATGACGTAGAAGGATTCTTCTACTCCAGGGTAGCTCCTGTAATGTCTATAAAGCATCATTTTCTTTCAATGCCCTTGTATTTCTGTACTTTTTCACCGACTGTTCAAACAATAACTGGACTTAATTGTGTTACTTGGTTATTTGTTTTTCTCTTCCTCCATAAAAAAAAAGTTATTTAATCATTATAACCAAATCGTATTGATTGACCCAGCCACTACACCCATTTTCTCTAACCCCCCCCCCCCCCCTCTAACAACCAAAATTGCTAACTATGTAGAAGTGATTCTTCTAGTCCATGGTAGCCCCAGGTTTGTGTCTTAAATTCGGTTTTCCTGACAGTAGCTACATCCAAACGATACTTGTCTTTTGTCTTTATTGATGCACTTCTTCGCAATTATTATGTACATATAATACTAAACAAAACACTTATAAAATAATTGTCAAAAAAAATGAATCAAGAGATTCTTATGTTAAGATGTTATTTTGGCATAAACCAAGAACTCACAGAAATCAAAATCTTTACGTAAAACACTATCATTTGGCTCAATTAATCATTATTTTTATTAATGAAAACTAACACTAAAAATGTAACCAACACACACACACACACACACACACACACACACCCGTCTTCCTCTAAATGTTGTAATTTTTAAAAAAACACATTTGACCATGAAAATATCAAGCAACAAACAATTGTGCCATATTTTTACAGTAAATCACATATTATTATGTTTATGTTTGTTTAATGTATTTTTATTATGTATTTTTGTCATTTGGTTTTGAAATTGTCAAGTTTTCATTTATTAACCATTCATACAAATAATAAATAATTATAATAACATTAAATTTTATCAACTGTGTATTAATTTTTTAATACTTTATTTTCACGTCAGATTATGTAATTTTAACATTAATTTGTTATTTGTTTGTTGAGAATTAAACGTGAAGTAGTGTTTTAAAATATAGTTGTAATTTACTTTTTCTACTACAGTGAATATTTTCTTATTATAATTATGCTTGTACGTGTATTGTCAACGTTAGAAATCGTACACTATCACTTGTTGTATTTTTAAAACACTTTTAAGCTCTATGTTTTTCAGAAACAATTAAACCTCTTAATATTTTCATATTTATGCATTAATGTTTTGAAATATCAAACTTTTGTTTTCAATCGAGCGAATTGTTACATTATGGCTTGTTACTGATTGTTACGTCCCTTGCATTATGTATATCATGGTTACGTCCCTTGAGTGTTCACTTTGTCTTGCTGGATATGTTGGTCATGTGTACATGAAATCAGTTAACGAAGGTAGAGTCAGAGACAGGACGTGTCGTCTGATCTGTCTGTATGTAAGAATAAAGTACTAGAGGTAACTCAAAGAACTGTGTCTGTAAGTAATGTAACATAGTGGCAGCGATCTGATTACATTACTGACTACTGAGTGATAGCTGTGAAGGTTAGCTGACTACTGCGTGATAGCTGTGAAGGTTAGTTGACTACTGAGTTATAGCTGTGAAGGTTAGTTGACTACTGCGTGATAGCTGTAAAGGTTAGCTGACTACTGCGTGATAGCTGTGAAGGTTAGTTGACTACTGCGTGATAGCTGTGAAGGTTAGTTGACTACTGAGTTATAGCTGTGAAGGTTAGCTGACTACTGAAACTGTAAGTAGGCTAAGAGAAGAAAATATTTTTTTTCAAGATGGCCAAGCCACGTACTGTGAAGAAAGAATTACGTGAGACACTAAAAGTAACATGGGAGTGTAACAAAACTACGTGAGACATTAAATGGGGGTGTGTCAAAAAGGACGAGCTACGAGAGACATAAAATGGAACATGGGAGTGTGACAAAAAGAAAAAAGTGGAAATGCTGGATAGACGGAGAGAAAATTGTGTGCCAGGTTAATTCTGAGAAAATGAGATTAATCTCAGCGACTTATGGTAATTGTAAAACTGTACTGAAGAATACTGACATTGGTTGGCCTACGGATAATTTCAAAAACGAAAAGTTTTGATGCAGCTGCCGATGTAAGTGACGACAGCCGGGGTGACTTTCCTGACATTCTTAATCTTGAAGTGAATCCTAAGAAAACCTCGGTTACATGCTCGTATGGAGATGTACCACTAGCTCTGAAAACTGAAGAAAGTGGAGAAATAACGATTGGCTAAGAAAATTGATATTGAACCAGTTGAGAAACCTACTGACCGAGAAAGCCTAAAGATGATTGCACCAAGGAGTCAGGAGGTATTTCTCCTTCAACTGGCCATTTATCTCGTTACTAGTAGTTTGATAACAATGTATCTATGTGAAAGTATTGCTTTTGTCCAAAAGGGGAAAGTTGATGTAATAATGTGTGTGTTGTGTTGAGGCTAGTCTCAAGAAAAAAAAATTTGAGTTGTAACATTTTGTCTTGTTACGGATTGTTACGTCCCTTGTATTTTGTATATCATGGTTACGTCCCTTGAGTGGTGACTGTGTCTTGCGTGATGTGTAGTTGATGTGTACATGTAGTCATTTAACGAAAGGTAGAGTCAGAGACAGGACGTGTAGTCTGAGTTTTGTGTACATAAGAATAAAGCACTAGAGTTAACTCAGTGTCTGTTAAAGTAATGTAACACTAATAATTATATATCATAAAAGCTTTTACAAAAGTGAAATTATATTTTCTAATATTAACAGTACAGTGTTTGTCCAATTTTATATTTTATTTTATTTTATTTTTTTCTTGGTAAATTAAAAAAACAATTGAGCTTAATAAAGCGTGTTTCTGGTTAAACGTTTCATTTTCATTATTTTCTGTTTCCATAGCTGTTAACGTAAAGTAATGTATACACTTTGGGTTAAATTTTAGTCTGTAACTATCATCTCAAAAAGCTCTAATTTGCACTACGAATAAAAAACGTGCCAAAAAATGTAAAATCAAACAAGAATTATTTTACTAAAGTCAGCTATAAAATAAATAAAATACAATAAATTACACATACAAAACAAACTAATTTAAAGCGATTCACGAGAATAGTACTTGCAAACACGTGACCTAAATCACGGGATACTTACGTCCGCCGCAACGGTAGTGAACACATCTAGTAAACAAATCAGCTGTTGCGCAACGCTGGGTGTGTCTCAAAATGTGTCCATCATAGTATTATGTTAAGAGCCTCGCACCCGCAGAACAAAAACAATACGTAAAAAAATTGTTATATTTGTATTGACATAAAATGGAGTAATATAGAATATTTAAATTTAGATCGTTAGTATAAATTATACATTCTCTAGTTAAGTACAAGATTAAGTAGCGATAGATCTGCATTAAGTAACAATCGTGAGACCACTCAACCCCTACAAAACCCCCAATACAACTGTAAATCTATTTCTGAGGTAACAACCACTGCTGTTCTTAGATCTCAGCCAATCTGGGTAGCATGTTATGTAATTTATGACCCTCTTGGTCCAGCAGCGAAGTAATCAGACACTAACAGATACTTCCCCCTTAAAATGTCTTACCTACATGATATAGAGTCCTTTCATATGACGTCACGTCCGTTCGTGAATGTAAACATCCGTCATCTCGGTGTACAGATCTACATTCAAAATGGTGATCTGTGCGGTGAAAGGTTGTGACACTCGACGTGGCAGATCTAAAGGGATTCCTTTATTTCGACTGCCAAGGGTTATATTAAACCAAGATGATAGAGATCGACAGTTAACAGAACGTAGACGCCGTCAATTTTTATCCAATATTTATCGCAGCGGTGTTAGTGAAGCAGCGGTAAATAATATGCGAATCTGTTCTCGACACTTTGTTTCAGGTAAGGACAGTAGAATAATAAACTTTATTTTAATTATAAAAGATAACTATAAATAAAACTAATATGCTCGACCTTCACAAATACTAATAGTAAAAGACAAAGTCAATAGTAATAATAAGAATAATAAGATTTAATAGTAGGCCTAATAATAGTGTTTTAACGTCTAGATCTAGAATCTAGCTCTAAACATGGCGTAAACAAAATTAGGACCACAGATCTAGATTCTGGATTTAGGGTGACTGGCTCCGCTGGGTAGACATAGAATCTAGAATTTACTTATTTACTTAAATTTAATTACAAAATCTAGATCTACATTCGATTCAAAATACAGCCATAATAAATCAAAGGTAGTCATAATCATAATAGGCCTATTAAAACATTTAATTGTCTCTAAGATCTAAAATCTCGCTCTATAATCTAATCATTTTTTTAGCAAACGAAATTTTCTGAAATTGAAATAGATTATATGACTAGACTTAGATCTAGAATCTGCTACTTAAATTAAATTTTAAAAAGTTTATACAAGCATGTAGTTGATATTATTGTAGTAGAAGACTTTAATAAATTACTAAGGCCCACCTACTTTGTGTCTTTTTACAGCAATATGTATCTGATACTGGACTGAGTTTAATTAAATTCAAATGCATATCTAGTAATTAGTCTACTAAGTTTATGTAGCCTAGTAGTAGAATCTAGATCATACCAGCCAATAACAAATAACCACATTATTATTATTTGGTTAATGATTGGGCTAATTTTTTTTTAAATCCACTGTTTATAAAAGAAACAAATCAAGCTAGAAACATTATAAGTGAGATGGTTTAGAATAATAACAATGGACCCAGTCTACAATTGATACAATTGCAGGTCTACATAGGGCCTACAGTCTAGTAGTTTACAGTAGGCACCTAGTGTGTAGCTAGTATACTAGTGTGTAGCTGTCCAGAGTTAAAATTGTTGGATGTAAAAAGGGATGATACTAACTAGGCCTAATCTGCGTTAATGCTTTCCCCTGATAAGCCATGTGTGCTATAAATGACATAACATGACATCGAGATGAGAAATGTTGAGGGGAGAGCAGTGGGACTTTCCCCTTTGTTCTCCCTGCTGGGCCCTGAGGTTCAAAATTATATAAGAGATACTATCTCTGTGGGGCTGGGTATCACGGAGGTGAGAAATTTTCAGGGGAGAGCAGTGGTACTGAAACTCATAGAAAGCACAACATGATTGAGGCTATTACAGTATTCTTTATTTCACTATCTCCCGTGCCTCCAGTCCCAAAATCCACCTACTTGCTATGACACTCAACCTTCAACTGCGCTTCGCATTCATCCCTACACACCACCTTTCTCTCGCTCACAACACAGCCACTGTTACCCGACCAGTCGCTTCGCTTGTACCCTCGTTCACTCCGTACAACAACATACACGTCAACACACCCGGCCTCGCGTCTCACTACATGATACATAAACACACGCAGTGATCCGTTCCACGTATTCACCTTTCATACACATTACATCACCACACTCCTCTTTGGTCTTATTGTGGGCTAGAAAAAGGTGGGGGCTGGCCATCATGAGGGTCGAACATCAGTATTAATGTGTCTGATCACTTCCCCGCTGGTTTATAAGGGTCTTAGATTGTATAACATGCTACCCAGATTGGCTGAGATCTAAGAACAGCACGTTTGCTACAGTAGTGTGGTTGCACTAGATCTATTGCTACTAAATCTTGTACTTAACAGAGAATCTAGAATCTACATTAACCAGATCTAGATATTCTATAATATATTACTGGATTTGATCAGATTCGTCTACTTAAACTCTAAACGAAAACAGTATTACTAACAGTATTTTTATTTAGAAATTTCGGTCACATATTTATATTATCCACGAAACTGTCAATAACAGTATAAGGATCTTCAATTCCTAAGAGTTTTAGTTTTTTAACGTATTTTTCCTTTTCCGCGGGTGCGGTTCTATACATACAGTGAACGCGTCCAGCGCTGGTGAACAGCTGATTGTGTTTACATCTGGTGTACACCACCGTGGCAGCGGACGTAGGTATCACGTGATTTTGGTCACGTGTTTGCAAAGACTCTATACCCCGCCCCCACCTGTTTCTAGCACACCATAAAACTTCATCTCTTTGTAGGTAACATGGATTACTGTTCTTAGATCTTAGCCCAGCAGAGATGGTATGTTATGTAATTTACGACTATCATGGTCCAGCAGGGTGGAGACCAAAGAGTAATCAGTACCACTGTCCTCCCTTAAAAATTTCTAACCTCCATGCTACTTCACACCTAATCCCCAATCGTTACAAACCCATCATAAAACGTGATCGCTTTGTAGGTAATATGGATTGCTGCTCTTAGATCTCAGCCAAACAGAGAAAGCATCTCTTATGTAATTAATTACCCTCAGGGTCCAGCAAGGAAACAAAGGGGAAATCAGTACCACTGATGTGCTTCTAAATTGAATTCAAAGTCAGTCCAGTATCAGATACATATTAGACACATAGTAGGTAGGCCTAAGTAATTTATTAAAGTCTTCTAAAACAAAAATATCAACTAATTTTAAAATTTAATTTAAGAAGCAGAGTCTAGAGCCAAATCTAGTAGTCATGCATTATATTTCGATTTCAGATAATTTCGTTTGCTCAATAAAATAATAAGAATCGATAGTTAGATTCTAGATCTTATAGACAATTACATGTTTCATTATTAGGACTATTTTTTAAATTTATTATTGGTGTATTTGAATCGAATATAGGTCTACATTTTGTAATTAAATTTCAGTAGCCTAAATTTGTACTTAAATTTAATTAAATAAGTAGATTCTAGATTATGTGTCTACCTAGCGGAGCCAGTCACTCTAAATCTAGAACTTATTTATTTTACAACATGATTAGATTTAGAGCTAAATATTAAATAAATATACCAATTAAAGTTTATTATTACTTTGTACTTTGGTCTATTGCTATTAGTAGGTAGTCCAAACTGAAATTAACTATTGATTGCAGACTTCTGGAGTGAGTATGTCATGAAAGAACTTTTAATTGTAAGCTCTATGCCACAAATTTTATAAAAATATCTTAATAAATAAAAAAGTTATGCGATTTTTAAAAAAGCAAAATTTGGTAAAAAACTGATTTTTAAAAAGTGCCAATTTTGAGAACCCATATTTTCTAAACTAAATAACATAGAAGTGTAGAAATTGGTAAAGTTACTGCAAAGTTTGTAATATATATACCCCATTTTTTTCAGTCATCCAAAATGAGTCTTTCTAAGGTAAAAAAAATAATTGAAAATGACAAAAATGCGTTTTGGTCACTTTTATTTTCATAATTTTTTTTTTTTTTTTTTTTTTTTTTTTTGCTTTGGACATAGAATAACTCTAAAACTATTTTGTTGGTAACATGAACAGGAATAATGTGTTCATTATTTTCAAAAATCACATGCGTTAAAATATTATTTTTAAAAAAATGCCACAGTTATCTAGAGCAGGAGAAACAGAATCAAAATTTAGTGGAGTAATGTAATGTAATCTAATAAAGACGTGATGCCTACAAGTAATGCAGCAGTTGCTGCTACATTTAAACCTATTGGGTTGATAACTGCTTTGGGAGAACAGTTTTTAAAACGACAACTCCACAACTTTGTATGTCTTGTTTCTCCCAAGCTTGATCTTGTGGAGCATCAAGAGTAAGTGATATGTTTTGGAAACTGGAGGGGGGGGGGGGGGCTTGGCCTTCTTCCCTTCCCTTGTAAGGAAAGTTCTGGATAGGCCACCATAAATGTCTCCAGCTCTGGAATAAATATTTATCCTGTGACTGTAGCTGGAAACATGAAAAAGCCTGAAAACACCTTTTTGTTTAAAGAAATTTATACTTGATAGTATATTTTGAACATTAATTCTATTGAATGAAATATTCGTTGTTTGTGCCACAATGGTTGAGATATCCAATGATGAAGATGCCATGCTGTGGTTCTCAACATCATATAGGACAACTTACCTGTCCTTCAGTGTTACTATATGCATATAAAATAAATAAATAGTGAGAAATACTACTAGTACTACTTACACTTACAACTAATATAACATTTAAAACTAAGTCACAACATGTACAATCTTATTAAATTGCACCACCATCTAAAAATTGATCTGGTACATTTTGTTAAGGAGACTGGCGCAGACCATTTCACATTATTCAGCAGGGGAATCAGAATCAAAGTGCACAACAGAAAATTAAAAATTAATCACATTTGTCCTTAAAATTTAGTGTCTTTTGTTTTAAATAAATTGATAAAAATGTATAGTTATTACAGTTATAAGTTTCTTATGTGTTTCAATAATATTTTCTAAGTATTTAACCTTCGTTCCCTGTAAATAATTGAGTTCGTCCACATAATAACCAAGAATGTCTGGTGGCCATTTTGAATTTGTCGATTCATAATTTTGACGCGATAGTCCAGATAAACTGTAGTAATACGACCCTATCATTAATCCCATTCGATAGATTTTAAAGAATTAGTAAACACTAGCATCTAATAGTTAAGTGCATCCATATTTTAAGTCCCTAGAATGTCCTGAATTAAATAGCTTCACGTTTAAACACACCATGTGTACAAGCGTAGTTCACACGCTAAAACCGTGGACTAGTAGGGTTCAAATTTACATTAATAACGTGTGCTAATTAAACCAAACTGACATTCAAACTTAAAATTCATTTATTAAAATGGAAATGAAACTTTAAAATGATACTTACAACTTGTTTGAAGGCTCTAGCAAGGGTAAAATCCGTTTAGCATCATCGGTCGTCAACCTTTAAAACCGTTCGGCGAGCAACTGACTCGGGGCTGAAAGTTGACTCGAGGGTTATATGCTTATTGAGGGTACGGCTTCGCGACCGTAAATCAGAAAGACTTAAATTTACAACACAAAGTAGTTATAAAAGTGAACTTTACATCGGTGTAAAGATTGAAACAGAATTAGTTTGTTTTCGTGTATATATCGTCATTTAAAGTTTAAAAACTGATTTTTAAAAATGAAATAAGCAAGTTATTTTTTCAATTGATACATCAAACGATAGACTAGAATTCGCTCTTTAAAATGACATTAAGATTATGCTTCTACGATGCTTCGTCGCGAAGCCGTAACCAAATGAAACAGTGTGGGGTCGATCGGTACACGCAAAACGGTGAAATTTGTTGACGTAACTGATACTTTTCAAACAAATATAAAACACATTCAAACATGTGTTACAGATATAAAAATACCAGATTACGACAGATAAAGGCTTAAACTTTATTGACATATAATTTTTATTCTTATAGGACAACTAGAAGTAGTGAAATTTTTTTTTTTTTTGAAAACCGCAAAAACTGACCCTAAAACGCACTTTTTCGCCAGTTTGGACTACCTACTATTAGTATTTGTAAAGACCGAGCATATTTGTTTTATTAACAGTTGCCTTTTGTTAATTAAAATGAAGCTTATTATTTACTCTCCCTACCGAAAACAAAGGGTTAAGAACATAGTTGAATTATATTTGCCGCTGCTTCACTCAAACCCAGTCACGCCGTTTTGATAAATATTGGCTAAAAATTGACAGCGTCTACGTTCTGTTGATTGCCGATCTCTATCACCTTGGTTTATAGTTTAATATAACCCTTGACAATCGAAATAAAGAAATTCCTTGAGATCCGCCACTTCGAGTATTACAACCTCTCACAGTACAGATCGCCATTTTGAATGTGGACCTGTACACTGCGATGGCGGATGTTTACAAACTGAACGATCCGTGACGTCATATGCAAGGACTCTATAGGTGACGTTTGTGATTTCTATTTGAAAACAAGTAAAAATGTTTGTAAATAGTTTAATAGCTCCAATTAATATTCAACGTTGAGTAAGTAAAAAATAGTAACAAATTCTTCAAAAACTACAATGATAAGAAAATAATGGTGACTCGTTTTCTAAACAAAGACATTTCCACAGTTGAATGTCACTTCAACATTTTTTCGGGGACTCGTAAGTAAAAAAATAATAACTGTCACTTAATCTATGAAACATCAAATTTATTACCCAGTTCTTACATTTGTATTCCTGTTATTCAGATCTAGCTGTATGTTATTGAAATGTATCTAATGATAACTTCGAGATCTACAACATTCGATTAAATTATATTAAAATTATTTTCGTGACGGGAGCTTATTGTTTAACTAAACTACATAATCAAGTTCACTAAATGCTGCTATTGCATTAGCTTGAGTCTCAGCTATATTTACCCCTCAACAAAAATTATAGTATAGGAATAATATCGGAGAAAATTGACGACTGTAAAATTATATTCAGAAAAAAATTGGTGCGCTAAAATAATAAACTGTTGATTTATTTTTGTTTTCTTTTATAAATATATATGCATTGTTGAATATATTGGGTAGCTACATCTGACAATGACTGTTTGACAAATAAAAACTTCAGTTTACTTTCTGTTTTAGATTACAAAATCTGGCTGGTCTACCAACTGTTGTCATAGGCTTATTGTGTGTTGACATAGCTTTGTCTTCAATGTGACAGGCTTTACATGAGACCAAATTTTAAAATACGGAACTTTATTCTTTGTGAGGAAGTAACGCATATAGCCACAAATCAGTGTCGTCTCTATAACGTACTTAATAGTAAATAAAAAGCTGACCTGATCGATTGCAGTATCATTACATGTTTCGATACCTTTAAAAGAATAGTCTTTATTAAAAGCAGTTAAGTTTACCATTCACCGTTTGATTCAATTAAGTTTACCATTGACTGTTTGATTCAGATATATTGATTGGCATATTTGTGAATGTGTAGTGTATGCGAATCTTTTTCTACAGCTTAATTTGATCTCAACTGGGTAAAGTCTAACCTTATTGAAACTTATACGATTGTATCCACTATTCTAAAAATACCTATATTATTGAATCGAATATTAAATCCATTTTAATTAGCAATCTACCATATAAGGTTTAAATGTAAAAATATTATTTTACATACTATAAACATTTACCAAATAAATTTAGACATTTTAAATAGAATCATGCCATTTTGGAATACTTCTATAATTGTAGACTTTGATGCAACATCGCCATACAACACATCTGTATGGGATCCTACGTCAACTGTACTGTCATTATCTACAACATCGTCAGAGTTCCAGAATATGTTCAAAGCCATGAAATGGTACATACGAGTTATCGTCAATCCAATAATCGGAGTTTTCGGAATTTTCGGCAACGTTTTAAGCTGTGTAGTGCTAAAGCGGAGAGGGTTGCACAAATCATCGAACATTCTTCTTTTCACTTTGTCTATTGTAGATACCCTCGTGTCTACAGTCACGCTAGATACGGCTAGAATAGCGACACAGATTAAAACAAAATCTCCTTTGTGGTACAGAGTTCTTGACGTGGACTGCTCTTATACTTTGCCTGTGGAAATAATGTTGTATTTTAGCATTATAAGTGACGGCATTTACGTCTTTGCAACTCAGACAAGTAGTGTCCTGTGTGTTTACATAACTGTAGAACGCTTTTTCGCTATTTTCTTTCCCTTAAATTTTTGCCAAATTGTTACCAGAAAACGTGTTTGGATCATTTTAGCAGGTACTACATTAACAATGGGAGTGTATGCTGTTATTGCTGTGAGGAATCTTGTGCCCTTCTTGGAGTATGATGCCAATAGAAACATATGCTTTATGCACATTGTTCGTATACAAAACATAGTTGACGATATCATAGACAACATTTTTTATTACATATGTAGCCTTGTTGCCATGATTATTGTCATAGCTGGTACGACGGCCATTGGTCTGAAACTAATCATCGTAAGAAGACGTCGAAGCACAATGACAAGTACATTCAACATTTCAAAATCCTCCCTCAAAACTACCAAAACCCTGATGGCTGTTTGCGGGCTGTTTTCACTTACACAAATCCAAAGGCTGCCCTACACATTAAGTCTCGAGATGGATAGTGAGATATCTAGCATCTACTATCTGATAAATGAGACTCTGGATTACTTAAACAGTGGCCTCAACTGGCTTGTCTACATTACGCTGAACGACCAGTTTAAAAAGATGATTGTCGAGATGTTGTGCTGCTTCATTGTGAGGAAACAAATGCTACAGGAATAATTTTAAAATTTACATGTACTTTTCGATGTTTTTAATAACAATAGATAATTACTATTACAAAAATGATAATTATTCATATCACTTGTGTTTCTCTCTCTTGCTAAATCTTTATTTCTCTTCACATTTCTTTCTCTCTTAGTTTTCCTTTTTATCTTTTTTTTTCTGCTTGCATCATTTAACATTTAATCCGCTCACCTGTCAATTTTCCCATATAAAAACTATGGAAACTTTGAGTGCTTTTCAAAGAAAGCGTGATTGAAATCCCATAAAATAACTCTTGCATAATTATATAATAGTAAAAGTTAGGAAGCCAACGACTTGAGTTGTAGTTTTAGTTTGGTGGACAAAAAAGTTATTAGTATTTAATGATATTCGCAGATTTCTATCCACTTATGAATGATTTCCGGCAACCAGGAGTGAGTGTTTACTCTGTTTCAGATTTCACCAAAAAATTCAGAATTTGATCATTCCCATCATATTCTCAAACAGCATATTCTAAGAACTTATCATTTCTGTATTTTCTCAACCAAAACATAGTGGGTTTTTTTTTCACAATCTTCTATGTTCTACAACCAGATAACACTGGCAGTACCATCACATCCCTCACGGTTATAAAAATATATTAGAAATGTTATGGAAGCTTTAGTTAAACTATGTGCAATTTCATATATACACCTTTTTATACATGGCGTTAGGCAAAGCAATATACCTAATAAAAAAGCCAATCAAACTTGAACAACAAAATACATCACACGATTAGAAACAAGTAATTTATTTCAATATGTATTAAAGATAACACGCTGAAATATGCTTACTTTCCATTTATAAAGAAAACATTCAAAGCATTTATTCAAGTTCAACATGAAGCATATAATGTTTTAAACGTGTTATATTTCATCAGCAGTTTTCAATTGTAGCAAAATTTATTTGTTAATTAGCCAAGTGTAGTAACGTAAAATTAGAATAAACTATCTACTAATGAACATTTTTTTGTCTTTTTTATGTGGTGATTTCGAAAAGAATGTAAAAGTTTAAAAACAATCTAATGTACTTACAGATCATTTTCTGTGGTGTTGCAACAATGTGTATGAAATTATAAAAATAAATAACTATGAATTTTTCCACAGTAGTGACAGATACTAGTTGCTGGTAACTATTCAAATGTACACTTCCATACGATCATTATTATAGTGTTGAGAAACTGCACGTGTAAACTTTTTTTGTTGTTTTTTCTTATACAAGTTCTATGGACTGATATTTTCAACTTTAATGCCAAACACAGGCTGAAATTATAACAGCTGTCTGAGGATGGCCGTGTAAGCCTTAGGAACTGATTGGTCACTTCTTGACCCTTGAATGTCCGAATTACAAGCTTGTAAAAAATATTTGTTTTGATTTTCTCTTATCATACTGACACTGAATTTGAGGTATATAGTTGTTTTGACAATTTGGACATATTTTTTATGCTAATTCTGGTATGTCTCGAATTCGCATCATCAGGCACTTAAGGACCAAACAGTAATAAAAAAATTAATCCGGGTCATTTTACTATTTTTACTGACACGCGTTTCTGTAAACGCACGAGCAATAGAGTATCACAAACTAAACATATGGACATGCAAGAGATATAGACTCACTTGTAAATTTCGTGAAAACTAAAGTTTAAAAGCTCAAGCATAAAGTTACATAACTCTGCTGCACCTGCTGACTAACTCTTATGAATGAGTATTTTGAAGCCTTGGTGTCGTTGTTTTACTACACTACAGTAACACGCTACATATGAAAGGACTTCCTTAAATGTGTAGAGCCTTAGTTGTCCCTGGTTACGCCCTTTTCGTGAACTCTTATTCAAGGTCAACTAATAAAGACGCATTTTTATCACTTGACCTATATTTGCTATACACACAAAGCACGTGAACAAATACTGTATAGTCTTCCATGCTCAATGCAGCTGCTTTGGTACTTAGTGTCAGTGATGTGGGTACTCACTGCTATTGTTGATGATACCCAATGTTTCTGATTTTGATACTACGTGCTACTGTTGTTGTACTCGAATGACACTGCCATGGATTATCAATGACAGTGCTGTATGTAGCTACCTAAGGCCACTGCTAAGGGTACTCAGTGCTAAAACAGTGGGTACTGAGTGTTGAAGCTGTGTGTAATCACTGTTGAAGCTGTGGGTACTCAGTGTAACTGCAGTCGGTTCTTGGTGTCACTGCTGTGGGTACTCAGCGCTGGAGCTGTTGGTAATCGATAACGTTGATGTGGGTACTCAGTCTTAGCAGTGGGTACTCAGTATCACTGCTTTGAGTACTTAGTGCTGAATCTGTGGGTGCTCAGTGTCACTTATGTTGGTACTCAGTGCTGAAGATGTGGGTATTCAATAGCACTGCTATCTGTACTAAATGCCAGCATAATGCCACTGATGAGGGTATTCAATAGCACTGCAATGTGTATTTTTGTCGATATTCAACCTTACTGTATGAATTACGGGAGGTGTAGGTCTATGCTCAATGTTATTATTGACAAGGTCAATGTGAAGACTTTTCTTTGGTGATATCCAGGATAGTGGTCCACCACCTCACTTCCTGTTGTCCATTTTTTTTTATCCTCACTTAATATTTTACAATGCTATTTTCGTTTTATTGTACCCAGCAGCTTTATCAAATTATTCCAGCACCGCTCTCTCTCTCTCTCTCTCTCTCTCTCTCTCTCTCTCTCTCTCTCTCTCTCTCTCTCCATATGCCAAGGTCGATAAAACAGGTGAAATCTACTTCACCTACCGCATGGAGAGTACTTTTATATATAGGCTACGACTATATTGTAAACCCTTTACTTATTTATAATCATAATTGAAGAAATGACAGCTTGGTGAGGCATCTTATTTCGCTATACATGCTTGGCACCCAAGCACAATTTTATGTCTTGTTGCCGGATGTCGCGAAAACGCGATGAACAGTAATCAGAAGATAACTATCTAAATTATTCTCATATTTGATGCGATCGTTTGTCTTTCTTATGGAAGTTAATCTTTAACATATCATTGTTAGACATGTTCGGCAAATGTTTTTTGGTTTAAATTTCTTAATAATGTATTTATGCTACCCAGAAAGTCTCGAGTTCGAATCCGTGTTTGAATCAGTAGAACCTCATTGATTTCACACAGCTCTGATAGGTACCTAACTCACGTTATGGAAAGTAGCGACAGGAAGTTGGCTGGGCATAGTGCTGACAACACTATTCTTTCATATGCCGAGTTAACAGAAATAAGTGAACAATAATTGACTAGCCCCAGGTTTGAAAAGGGAACTTCACTTACTTTTGTTTTTATAGTTGATCATGAACAACGTCGTTATGGCCTGTGGTACCAAGCAAAAGTAGTGGATTGTTGGATGTGGTTCCAAAGGGGCTCTTGCGACAAGTACTGCAGCAAGCATGGTACCAACCTCAAAACCTAAATTTAATTATCTGGCCAACGGTACTATACTTTAACACTCTGGGCAATTACCCGTATACTATTTAAATGATTACAATTTTCACAATTAAACATCAGGAAATGAAAAAATTAGGATTTAAGAATATAAATTTTGATTGCTCCATAATTAATGAAAAATGATAACTGGCAAGCAGTTATTAAATCTTTATTCGGGTAATTCAGACCCATTAGCCCGCCGTGAAGTAGTTTCATCATCAAACTGTAGGTTATAAGATAAGATACTGTTCTCAAATCAGTTTTTATATTTTAATTTAATGTAATGGCTGATTGTTATCCTGAACTTGATAATAAAGTTAATTGATGAAAATTTACATTAATTAATGCACATTATTTAAAATCACAATGATTGAGGACTCCTGTTGATTTCCAAGGAAAAGATGTGCTCGTATAATATGAGCTTTAACGTTTGGACTGAATCAACTTCTTTCCAGTCTGCTTCTAAATAAGAAACTTCAATTTTTCTCTAAGACATTTCTACAAAATGGAAAAAGAAAATTTGTTTTATTATATTGTGACTTTAGTTCAGATAAGCCTTTGATCTTAAAAAGGAGAGATTCCACTTTGTTTTACATCATCTACTTCGAGCAAGTCGGCAGAAACAAGTTTTTTTTATTATTATGTGGAACACTAGAATAATGACCAGATAGAATACAGTAAACAGTTGTTTTTCTGTCTCGTTTTTACCCGTTTTAACTGACATATTTATTTTATTAATTTTAAACTCCCCAGATAAGTGCATTCGAATGATAACAAAAGAATATGAAATTTTAAAATTACTTTAATATATTTTTTTTTTTTTAAATCCAATATTTGATTACATAGTAAAATTTTATATAATACCTGTTTTTTCTATAACTCAATTATGGTCTATTTCTATCGGAGAGTATTAATATTTTATTTCATAGGTTTCAGATAAGTTTATTTCCCATGACAGCGCAATAATTTAAAATTTTAATTTAATCAACCATATGATTGGACATTTTTTTAAAATATACTACAGTTAATTGGGTTTCTCATGATCAGCGATTTCACCATTACACTATAGGAAAGTTAAGTTTTTTTAATTATTTTTAATTAGGGCATTCAACGCAAATTAATATAATATTTTTATTAATTTAATTTTCCCCCAGAGTCTGTTATCTATGTCAATCTGAAAGTGAGTTCATTTTTCCAGTGGGGTGCTCTTATTGACAGCAAGACCCTCGCATATTCAGTTTTGTCTTCAAATTTACAGTGGTTCTCAGATATTCAGTGGGATCTTCAAATTGACCGTGGGATTCTCACATGTTCTGTGGGGTCTTCTGATTGCTGGTGAATTTCTTCTCTTGAGATTATGATCATTTTCCTGAACAATACAAAATGTTGTAATCATACTGACATATGCTTCACAAATTGAAGTCACTATTGTCCAACAAAAAAAAATCCAAAAATATTCAACATTATAGGCCTACTTGTGACCTATATATTCTAATTGCTACATATTTTCGCCGTCTTAGTTGCAATGCGTTTCTGAACAGTTTTGAAAACAGTTCACTTATTCAATTATAAAACATTTTGAAGCCAATTCTTTAAAACTACAGTGAGTTCGATTTTGCATAAACATCCTCTGCCTAAGACTTACACTTGAACTTTGTTCAGACTAAGACGTGCAAGAGTTTTGTTTCGTGCTGGCTTTTTCTAACAACGAACTAATAGTCCGGTTAGTATTACTTAGATATTTTGTAGTAACGAATTTGATATTTTAATTTAAAGCACCACATACACAGTGTCTCACAAATATATAAGTGATATTGCCTGGCCTAAATATTTGTAGAAAAAAATGACAATTTCTAACAGTGCGAATTTTTCAGACTTAAATATCGTTACGGAACATAACCTACCTTTATGTAATTCTACATCGACTATACTGTCATTATCTACTCCTATAGATTACCAGAATCTTTTTTCTGTAATGTAATGGCACCTAAGAGTCATCGTTAACCCACTTATCGGAGTTTTTGGAATTTTTGGCAACGTTGTAAGCTGTGTAGTGCTCAAGCGGAGAGGGTTGCACAAATCATCTGACATCGTTCTTTTCACTTTGTCTATTGTTGATATGCTCGTGTGTACAGTCACACTGGATATGTATAGAATCTTGGTTCAGCTCAGAAGCACATTTCATGCATGGTACAGAGTTCTTGATGTAGACTGCTCCTATACTTTGCCTGTGGGAATAATATTGTACTGCAGTATTATATTTGACGGTATTTATACATTTGCAACACAGACAAGTAGTGTCATGTGTGTTTACATAACTGTAGAACGGTTTATCGCTATTTTCTACCCCTTAGAATTTCGCCAAACTGTTACCAGAAAACGAGTGTGGTTAATTTTAGCAGGCACTATGCTAACAATGGGAGTGTATGCTGTTATTGCTGTAAGGAATCTTGTACCCGTTTTGGAGTATGATGCCAATAGAAACATATGCTTTATGCGTATCATACGTATAGAAAACATTGTGGATGATATGACGGATAACATTTTTTATTACATATGTAGCCTTGTTGCCATGATTATTGTCATAGCTGGTACAACGGCCATTGGTCTGAAACTAATCATCGTGAGAAGACGTCGAAGCACAATGACAACAGTAGCTAAAATCTCTAAATCAACTCTCAAGACTACCAAAACTCTAATAGCTGTATGCGGGCTGTTTTCACTCACTCAAATCCAAAGGCTGCCCTATACTCTAGATATTGAAATGGATAGTGAGATATCCAGTATCTACTATTTGATAAATGAGACTCTGGATTACTTAAACAGTGGCCTCAACTGGCTTGTCTACATCACACTGAATGACCAGTTTAAAAAGATCATTGTCGAGATGTTGTGCTGTTTGGTTGTCAGGAAACAGATGTTAGATGAATAATTTTAAATTTACGTTTACTTTCTCTTTATATACTTACTAGCCGTCCCGGCCAGGCCCTGCACTTGCCTCTGCTTAAAACCTATATGTAAATGACCATGGCATGTGTGTTTCGTAATCAGCATATATCCGGCATTCCCCACCTTAACCACAATCAACCAAAACCACAACACACAAAAAAACGCAAACATAACACAAACACAAGACAACACAACACAAACACGAGACAACACAACACAAACACAACACAAACACAACACAAACACAACACAACACAACACAACACAACACAAACACAACACAAACACAACACAACACAACACAAACACAACACAAACACAACACAAACACAACACAAACACAACACAAACACAACACAAACACAACACAAACACAACACAAACACAACACAAACACAACACAAACACAACACAAACACAACACAAACACAACACAAACACAACACAAACACAACACAACACAACACAAACACAACACAAACACAACACAAACACAACACAAACACAACACAAACACAACACAAACACAACACAAACACAAACACAACACAAACACAACACAAACACAACACAAACACAACACAAACACAACACAAACACAACACAAACACAACACAAACACAACACAACACAAACACAACACAAACACAACACAAACACAACACAAACACAACACAAACACAAACACAACACAAACACAAACACAACACAAACACAACACAAACACAACACAAACACAACCCAAACACAACACAAACACAACACAAACACAACACAAACACAACACAAACACAACACAAACACAACACAAACACAACACAAACACAACACAACACAACACAAACACAAAACAAACACAACACAAACACAACACAAACACAACACAAACACAACACAAACACAACACAAACACAACACAAACACAACACAAACACAACACAAACACACAACACAAACACACAACACAAACACAACACAACACAAACACAACACAAACACAACACAAACACAACACAAACACAACACAACACAAACACAACACAAACACAACACAAACACAACATTTAAACACAACACAAACACTACACAAACACTACACAAACACAAACACAAACACAAACACAACACGAACACAACACAACACAAACCGGGAAGGCTAGTATTATATAAAATTGTATATCTTTTTGTAGTTTGGTGCAGGTGTCTATAAAAAAGCTTTCTGAAACCTATCTGTAAAGGAACATTAAATGTGTGTTTATTAATAAGCATATACCCGGCATCGACCACTTAAACCATAACCAACCAAAACCAAAATACAAAAAAAGTAAACATAACATAAACGCAAACAAAAATACAAACGATAACACAAACTCGAACACAACCAAAAACAGAAACGAAAACACAAAACCAACCACAAACACAAATACAAACACAAACCCAAAGAAAAAACACAAACGAAAACGAAAAAGAAAGAACAAAAATGAACCAAATCAAAACTCAAACGCGGAATCGCCTGTTCTTTAAAGGGAAGTAACTGTGCTTTCCAAATCAAGGGACGTAATGAGAGCTAAAGGACAAAATGTTAATACATTTCAGACACAATTTTATAAATTTTATAAACGTTAAAACACTTCTTTTTTTTAATTTTAGGTAATATTCATAATTGAAAATTATTGTTCTTAGTATATAAATTGAAAATTGTTTTTAAAGACTTACAATATTAATTATTTTTTAACTCATACGTTTAGACATGAGCACTTTAATAATCTTACACTTGAATCCAAGCAAGTATCGTTTTTTTTTTCGTTTTTCTTATATTGCTTTGTAATCCACGACAAACATTTTACAAACATACATGCATACAGAATTGAACTTTATATATTAGGTATAAAAACATCGTGTTAATAATTTTAAGTTCACGTTTTCTTTATCTATATCTACGTATATAATGACAGCGTGCAGTGTTTCTTCCAGTCTGTTTTCTCCGGGGGGGGGGGGGGGCAATCAAAATTTTCGGGGGGGGGGGGGAACACTGTTAAAAGCATATATTATCTATATAAATTCCATTTCCTTCGGAGGGGGCGGTAGACTTTCTTTCTTAGCAAGACTACCGCCCCCCCCCCCCCCCCGAACGAATAAGAATGTATATAAAAAATATATACTTAGCCCCCCCCCCCCCCCCCCCCCCCGAAGAGATGCCTGGAAGAAACGCTGACAGCGTGTAAGAAGCAGAGAACTTGAAACGGAATCGAATTTAGGTCATGGGTCAGGGCAAAGGTCAGCAGTGACATTACTGTGCCAGCATGATCAGCTGTAAAATAAATTATGCCTGTCATGTGTTCATTTTTTGTCACTTGCAAATCATTATTACCTTTCGACAATAGCTCTAATGATATAACTGTTGTTTCTGTTAGGTTCGAACACTAACATCAATTATTTAATTTGATTTTACAAGAGATAAATAGACTTCATCCATTTGTTATTTCTGTTAGGTCTGTCGGAGAAACCCGATTGTAAATTCTGATATTTAGCACTATAAAAACACAATTATCATTGTGTTTTAATTCATCATTAAATTTCGGTTGTAGCTTTAATGATATCATTGTTCGTTGTAACATTGGAATAGGTTAAATTAGGATATAATTTAATTAACACAAGATTTTACTTATGATTATGGAGAGTATGCTACATAATACAAAATATTTTCACCGATTTATGTGTTAGTTTTTAGCCAATATGATAGCGCGTTAGCTAATCACTCAAATGTAATGGGTACTCAACCTAAGCATTCGTTGTCCATTTTTTAAAATATTCCCACCCATAATGTGGGCAGAGAGAAATCTCAAAGCTGTAAATCATTGCTATTTTTTTTTACATTTGGTTTAATAATTTATTTATTTATTATTCAAATGAGGTTCGCGCTAGAACATTGCGTGCTCTATATCCTGCAGCGATGGAGGAATATCCGCACCAATGTGACGCATACTCAACGGACGTGCTACCGCCACCCGGGCGCCGCTCAGAGGAGGGGCTATGTTAATACAATATCTAGGGTTAAATTACAAAAACAGAAATTATTGTTTGTACAATTTTATTACAATCTGATTGTAATAGCTTCACAGTTGTGTTTTACATCAATTAGAATATTTAAAAAGACTATCGCACTTAAACTATGTATATTTTACGGACACCCATTATGCATAGCCCTAAACAAGGCAATATATATGTATATATATATATATATATATATATATATATATATATATATATATATATATATATATATATATATATATATATATATATATATAACAAATAATCAAGCTAACTGTATTTGAATAATATAACATTTATTATTAATATTGTTTTTAAACAAATGTAAATCAGTAATAAAGTGAAAAAAAAAACAAGAAATCACTATTGTATGCTTGCTTCCCATTTTCAGAGAGAACATTCAAAGAAGATTTTATTTTATTCATTTTATTTCTGTTGTTCTGTTTCATATATGTATGGATGTTATGTAGCACAGTACAATAAAGTATAAACAGAAGAAATGTTCATTGACAAAGGCTTTTATTTCTCGTCTTATTTTTGTAGTGTTTAACGTTATTGCATGTTAACTCCGTCAATAATACAAAATTTATGAACAATCAAATATACATTTCATGTGAAACGTTCAATGTCGTTTGCGCCAGTTTGTATGATAATGTGCTAACAGTAAATAGTTTAAGCTTATATAAATTCCTTTTGTGGATGTTAATGCTACATCTTTACAAGAATATTGTAAAAATCAATAGGTTTTCTTTTCAAAATGAAGTAAAGGTATTTCAAAAATAAATAGCTCCCACGAGATGAGAAATTATATAATTTATGCTGAAAAATAGTTTAATTAAATCAGCGTCTGCACCACTTGAAATATAAGTACACCCCCACTCCTCAACAAATTTAAAAGAATATATCAGAGGTAGGCTATAAAACATTGAAATCTTAACAATAATTATTCTCTAATTTAATGGATTGTTTTAAAATTACATTGCTTTTATAAAGTAATCAATAACTTAGTAATAAATAACAAATCATTATACAAAATATAACATTATTTTAAGTCATCAGTTTTGTTGTTGTTGTTGTTGTTTAATTTTTTTTTTTGTTTATTGTTTGAATTTTTCGCATTATAATTTTCTTATAAGTACAGTAATTAAAACCATTTGTAAGCATCGCCCTGCAGCAATATACAAACGTACAGATATAGGCCGAGTATTGTAACATGACTCCCAAGACGTCACAAGCTTGTGTAGTGCCCATAAGTTAAGTTAACGTTTGTGAATGAACAATTCACAAAGTGAAGAGAAAGATGTTTGAAAATTTGTAAAATCTTCACCTTTTCAACACAACACAGCCTAAAATTATGCTAACAATTCTAAAAACTCTAATAACTATGTTGAGGATAACTGTTCTGTACCATTTTATTAAAAATAACTGTTCCAGGTTTCTGATTGTTGATAGGAAAGCTTATGAGAATGCAGTTTTTTTCAGAACGGAAGTACACATAATAAAGTGTTAGAAATAGGGGGAAATGTGTTATATTTCGTAATAAATCGGGAGTAATCTCCCCTAAACTTTCTCGAATATTCTTATATGAAACAATGGGGGATGGGAACTCGGGATATAGACATTATTTTTAATCCATTTTAAATACTTAAACTTTTTAAAGTAGAATAAAATCTCGTAGAAAAAAAGAACTGCACACCAAGTGAACGCCAAATAAAATGTGCATAATAGTGCGGAATATTATTAGTACTTTATAAATTTACATGCGTTTTTTGAGAAATCGGAAATAGCAAAAATTACTACTTCTGGTCAACAGAATCCAGACTTTTTTCTCCAAGGGGGGGGGGGGGGGGGGGGGGGCACTTGAAATTTTTAGGGGGGGGTAGACTTTCTTCGGGGGGGGGGGGCGGACACTGTTAAAAGTATATATTTTCTATATAAATTATATAAATTTCATTTCGTTCTCTTCCCCCGAAGAGATGCCTGGAAGAAACTCTGACAGAAATTACTCAAAATTTTATGGAAAGCAGAGAGTTAGATCTTTAACTTACATGTGAAATTTCATTTATCTATCTGAAATAGTACTCAAGTTATAGGCTTTTGAAAAATTCAAAGTAGAAAAAGTTCCACTTCCTGTTATCGGAAATCGCTCAAAAGTTGATAAATTCTAAATTTAAATGTATCTAAAGTTCAGCGTTTTACGCATCTAAACAAATCCTACAGAGGTGTCTAAACAAATCCTACAGAGGGGTCTAAACAAATCCTACTGGTGGGTCTAAACAAATCTAAAACAATTAACCAGAGGGTCTAAACAAATTAGGTGGTACTAAACCAATAGGACAGATAGGTTGATTTATTCATCAACTGATTAAACAAATGTTTTTATAACAATTAAAGCAATGAGAGGTAAGTTTTAAAATGTAGGCCATCATATACTACCAATTGTACTTAATTAACGAATACAACATACTGTAAATGTACTTGTGGTATTTTGTTCACGAACCTAACCTTCTACTCACATCGCATGTCCTTCTGTTAGCCTGTTGGGGGCAAATCTTGAAACCCAATTTTGACCCACTTCTAATGCACCGATTGTTGTTTTCGCCTTTTTTATACATTCGTTACCAAAGCAGAGCTTCTTGCATTGATCCCCCTCTCTCTCTCTTCGAATAAAGTGGAATTAATATAGAAAATATTTACTTTTACCAATGTCCGCCCCCTTTCCCCGGACAATCTAGTCAGCCCCATCCCCCCCCCCGGACAATTTTGTCGACTCCCCCCCCCCCCCCCCCGACAACTCAGTCAACCGAAAATTTCAAGTGTCCCCTGGTGAAAAAAAAGGCTGAAAAAATACTACTCCATAGAAAACGTTACACAATAAACTAATAAGATATTCGAGTAGTCATCACTAATTAAGGACTAAAGTTAATGCATTTATTGGCAACATAGTGCTAGAAAAGAGGTGGCAAGAAAGAAATAAAATCACTACCTGTGTGTGGATGGAGGAGAGGCTGGTAGAGCTGGTTCAAGATGTTTGTTGCCAGAAATAATATTGTTCAACCAAAATTGAATATTTTAGAAAATTTAATAAATAAGTTCAAAAGGACTTCCTGTTTCATGAATGTTAGAAAAATTCAAATAAATAATTACTAGAAATATAATACTAATTTAGCTAACACTTTAGTTTTTAATTTGGATTAGTAGAAGCAGGGAGTTGTGTTGATAGGGAATGTTATATTATTTCATATAAATAAACTACAATGCTATACCCCGTTGACCGCTGTGTATTTTATCATGGAAAACAATTGTTGTGATTTTCATTGAGGGGTTGAGGGCGGTTTTTTTTTTAAATATTTACATTGATAAAATATTTTAAACGGCTTTTCAACGGCTTATATTCAATACTAAAATATGAAAATATGTGTAGTCGATGGTTCCAAAACGAGTATAATTTTTTTTTTTAACGTAGTAAAAATTTTATCGGTTGCCATGTTTATTTTTTTTTTATTAAGTATGATTACATAGACTTTCCAATTCTATTACGGCGTGATTTCAACATTTTAAATGATGGAAGTGCGGGTGACGTTAATGTATGACGTTATTGTATGACGTTATTGTATGACGTTATTGTATGACGTATTTATAGACGAGATCTATTAACAACACTTCATATTTTAAAATCTTTACACTTTAAAACAGTCAACCAGTCTTACTAGTTTAGTATGTATTTCACTTCATTAGTCTATAGGGTTTTTCTCTAGTTGCTTAATGCTCTATAGGCACGTACGCTTATCTTTTCCAGTAGTCATACCTACACTATAGAGATTTCATACCTAACTACCGCAAGTGTAAATCAAATTACATACATATTGCACGCATATTTTTACAACTATTTTTAAACGATTGATTCCCGTAGACGAAACATCTCAAAAGAATGTTTAAATAGTTTTTAAAAAAAATAATAATATCCCATTAACATTGGAATTAAATATTAAAAATGGCAACCAGCTATCAACTCTTAATTAGGTTAATTTAACCCAATTAATCTGACGTTTATTTTAGTCATTAAATAACTAAGTGATGAGCAGGATCATGCAAAACTTTTCTCATATTAATTATACATAATGTACAGTAATAACAGCAAATTATTCTTTTCTTAAACTTTATAATTAACTTGAAAATTGACATTTCATGCTACCTTAAAATTTGACGATTGTTAGACGTCATAATAATTAAGTTGGCTATAAATCAAAAGTAAAATTTTGACGTGTATAAAGATGTATAGATTAAGAGATTATTATAAGCTGTTATACATCCCATTACATAAAATTATGTTATAAAGCTTTATCAGTTACCGTATTTGTGTGAGTATATGCTACACGCGACTGTGATATAAGGACTTTAATCCTACAAATGTGAGGTAAGATGATATACTAGAAACTCAACTTGGTGTCGATTAGCTAGGTCTTACACCTTATTATCGAAGTCGTACCTAGGTCTTAGAATCTCGGTCAGGAACAATTTGTTCTTTAGTCTGAGTTGGATAGCCAGATAAAACTGACCCATCGGTTTCTTACTTTAGACGAGTTCAGCATCTCATGACAAAAAGAATTTATTTCCTAGGCACAGATTTAGCTCACTTATACGTCTAGATCGTATGGTAAAGCGAAAATTGGTATAAATTTACAAGGTCACCATTATTATATTATTATTATAACACGTTCCTTGACTTTCCACAGTCGACCATCTCGCATTGAACGAGAGACGATAGTGACAGTGAGGTCCTCCATTCACCATTGGGATCTTCAGTTTTTAGTTTTAAAACCTTTGATATTGTAGTCTGTTTTTTTTTTAAATCTCATATAGATTACTTACCCAAATATTTGCAACAAAACGGTGTTTATTTCTAACTAGAGAAATGTCAGACAGTTCGAGATTTGCCGACTCTACTTTCACTTCGCCAAATGATTTATATCTGTGGAATTTTACAACTACTTCTAGATCTATGTTATCTTTACCATCTTCGGAACTCCTGAGTATTTTCACCGCCATGGAATGGTACCTAAGAGTCATCATCAACCCAATTATTGGAGTTTGTGGAATCTTCGGCAACATTTTAAGCTGTGTAGTACTCAAACGGAGAGGGTTGCATAAATCATCAAACATCCTTCTTTTCACTTTGTCTATTGTTGATATCCTCCTTTTGGTTGTAACGCTTGATATTGCAAGAATCGTAGAACAGTTTCAAATGAAATTCATTTTAGAGAAAAGAGAACTAGCGGTTGATTATAGATATAAAATGATTGGGGAAAGCGTGTTGTATTTTAGCATAATATTTGACGGTATTTTTGCATTTGCAACACAGACGAGTAGTATGATTTGTGTTTACATAACAGTAGAACGATTTATTGCTATTTTCTTTCCCTTAAAGTTTCGCCAAATTGTCACTAGAAAACGTGTGTGGATAATTTTAACAGGCACTATACTAGCAATAACTGTCAATGCTGTTTTTGTCGTAAGGAACCTGGTAGTATTAATTGAATATGATGTCAGTAGAAACATCTGCATTCTACGCATCAAGCGAATACCAAACTTGGCGGATATCTTAATGGACACCATTTTTACATATACATGCAGCATTCTTGCCTTGATTGTTGTTGTAGCTGGTACAACGGCCATCGGTCTCAAACTAATCATCGTGAGAAGACGTCGCTCCATCATGACAACATCAATTAAGCTGACTAAATCATCTCTCAAAACTACTAAAACCCTAGTGGCTGTGTGCGGACTTTTCTCACTCATTCAAATAAAGAAAATCCCATACATGGTGGGAATTGAAATAGATGATGATATATACAACATGTACTACCTGATAAACGAGACTCTGGATTACTTAAACAGTGGCCTCAACTGGATTGTCTACATCACACTGAACAATCAGCTGCAGAATATGATTGTCGAGATGTTGTGCTGTTAGCATGTCAAGAAACAAACGTCACAAGAATAACTTTAATCCTCTTTCTCTTTAACCCATCTTTTCTATTTATCACAAGAAAAAAAAGGTATTGATAGGTATATTAATTTAAAAAGCAGTAGCTTTTTACTATACGTCTATCATTTGATAGGCCAGTACTAATACACTTTATTTTGTTTATTATTTCTATCCTGTGTATGTTTATGCTATTTTACAACATTCGTATACGCTTTCCTAAACTGATATAAAGATTCAAAAACTCATAAATTAAAAATGCCATTTATTTAATTATACGTGTATTTTAATACCAAACACAACTATATGAATTCAATTCTACTAGTTTTACAACATGCAATATGGGTGCACCGTCAATACGGCCCGGGACAAATTGACCCCGTCAAAACGGCCCCGTTAATATGACCCCGTCATAAAGCGACCACAAAGTGTAAATGTATGATATACCTGACGTTTACAGGATAACGACATTTTCTTTTGATAACCTACAAGCATACTTCAGGTTGGAATGTACAGCATGGACCCCTCTCCGCACACAATGAGTTGGAATGGCCTATAACCAACTCATTTATGGAAGTCATAGATAGATGACCCTTAAATTAAAACATACTATTTATTATAACAGGGCTCTTATGTCGGGACCGATTTGTCGAGGTCGTTTTGACGGTGTCGTTTTGTCATTGGCAGTTTTGGCGCCGCACGTCCGCGCGTGCACTATGCAATTGATTTAGCAAAAAAAATTTTAGATGATGAAAACTAAAAAAAGCTTTATATTGAAACACGCCAAGAAAAGAAGAAATGTCAATGCTCCATTTTTCTGTATTGCACATTCTGTTTGTTTTTAAAGATACAAATCAATATAATCTATTTAAATTCTTAAATGTGTTGCCTGTGCTTTTCTTTCGTTTATTTTTATCGTAATGCTTGCAATGTTTTCACTGAAACACTATGTTTATGAATGTGAAGTAGATCTTTGTGTAGTAGCATAAAATCTGAATAAACTCTAAAAAAAACAAATGTTTTGTTTCCTTGCTTTACCTTTGTTGTTAAAAAATAACTTCAGGAACTTAAAATTTAAAATAGTCTGTAGTTACAGATCTAGCAATTTTCTGCATTGCCTATAGTTTATATAACGACGTTGATAATAATGTTGGATGTTTTAAATATAAATTTTATTTAAAGAAGGAAAATAAAAATAAATGTATATTCGAATGCCGAAGCACACTTTTAATATGCAAGTGGAAAAGTGATTATCGTTCTGACAAGAACGCAAAAAAAAAAAACCATGAGGTCACATGTTTAAACTGCGAAAGTACACAAAACTAATAGTGTCATCTTACTTAAGAATATACAAAAATGAACTGTTTCGTTCAAATTTGAATTAGATCTACAGATCTACTTATCAAAACGTACGCTATGAAACGTACGCAATTTTCAAAGCCGAAACTAATACTTTGCTACTCACCACAAACTGTTTCTGCTTATCCGATGCATGGAATGCCAGATTTTTTAACTTTTTGTTTTTCAAGTAGGAAATGGAATAGCCCCGGTCACCCTCCAAGATTGCTTCTACTGTTAATTCACAATAAAATCAAAACGCGATTAGCGGAATGTTTTCTTATGAGTAATCACGAGTTTAAATCTATCTATCTATCTATCCATATACTACTGTAATATATTGAGAATTGTGAAGTCAAGGGAACTCACTCTTCTTGTATTAGTCTTATATTTATAATGTTGTTTTGGGTGATGTCCCTTGTTTATGTCTGGTGGCTTCCTGTTCCTGTTCCGTCATGATGGCTGAATAAAGACTAGTTAACAATCAACGTGGCTTATCGTCAGTGTATAATAATAGAAACAGCTCAATCTAACTCAACTACTAAACCTCAAGTTTGTTAACAAGTGTGTATATTTATTTGTTTGTTTGTTTGTTTATTTGTTTTGTTGATTGTCAGTTTGGTTACGAGAGAGAATCTGCACTATGTGTAGAGCTGTAAAATACGGATTTAGGTATAGAATAATGTTCTTTTTTACCAAACTGTTAATTACAAATGTATTTAAAGACATTCATTAATTTATTGATATATTCATTGGTAGATACACCACTTTAATTATAAAAGTTCAGAACAATGACTTTACTTATAGTGACGTCACATGATTTATTTACTTCTTATAACAATAACTGCGGCTTCCATCGAAGATTTTGTTGCCCATTTAAAAAGTTTAAAGCATTATAAAGCTAATTTTCTGTCGGCTACAGCTTTAACGATAGGTCCTTTTGTTAATTTTATTATAAATTTTCAACAGTTCTTTTAATTTGAGTATACAAAAAATTTCTCTATATCTACAGATAAGCTGTCGGACGAAAGGAAAGTCAATCCTAGATCTAAAATCTAGAATCTAGTTCAAAGCAAAATTAATTATTAAAAATAAAATCATATGAAGGGATAGTGTGGTCTGACCCATTCTCGGCCTGAATCTTTTTTTAACGATTAAAAACATGCTGCCTGAGACTTGGTGGAACACTGGGCAGGTGAAGTAGAGTTGGGTAGGTGTAGAGTTCACCTTTGACGTCAGCATATGAAATCAGTATTTTAAAAGACAAAAACATGTCTTAGTTGGCCGGACACTGGGCAGGTAGAATAGAGTTGAACTGTTTTTGTGACCTCAGCATATGAAGGGATAGTGTGGTCAGACCCATGCTCAGCCAAAATCGGTGTTTTTAAAAGACGAGAACGTCTTAGGTGTTACGTCTTTTTTAATGTGGGGACTGGTTTTTTGAGATAATAAGTGACAGTAGGGAGGGGAGGGGAAAGATAAAACTCATCAAATAAACATGACGCCATATATGGATGACCCTTGAAACACACGGTTATTCAAGAATAACGGGTAGTCAAGTTGAATATAGGACAGCGTTGCCTTATCCTCTCATGTAATATAACATTTCAATAGATACCACCTTTCACGGTACATAACCATCTCATTCTACACAAACAATAAACGTGTTCTAATTATTTTTTATACTTAAAATCTCCTCCTGTTAGAGAATAAAAACATTTTACCTATTCATTAGAAACAATTCATTGCAAAGCTTTATATTGTTAGAGGAGGCAAAACAAATCAGATAGACGAGTCTACTAATTAATTCATCTAGCCATTTTACACTAAGTACATTTTAAAAATGAAGACAGGCAAAAGCAGTTTCAAAATATATTTAGAAAACTTCCACGAGCACTGAAACATAATATAAACTAACTGTGAACGATCTTCTCGATCGCTTATGTTAATATGTTCACAATTAAAAGATTTTTCTTAGTTCAAGAGTCTGTTCTTCTATCTGTCTGTTTGAGATATATTAATTTTCTACCTTTCTTAATGTAGCGATTGCGTGGAAGCTGTTCCGATAAAGCAGTATAAGTGGAATGCTGACCATATAAAGCAATGCACATATATACTGACATCTTCAAAACAAATGAAAATCACATGGGACAAACCACAGTAATCAGTTTTCTACTTTTTAGAAAAAAAATGAGATTTAGTGTTTGAGATCCTTTGATGTTCCATTGTTGCGTTATTTTAAAATCATAAATGTTGAGGGGATCGAGGTGGTTTTACACTATTGTTGTATGTGATAGCTATAAACTTGCACTACATACAATTTCAAAAAGTGGAGTGGACATCTGTGCTTATCCTGTGTGTCTTTAAACAATTTACATGATTGAAGCATCAAGATAGAAACTCTAAGAGGTTTGAAAGAAGTTAATAATATTCCCATCAGGTCTTCTATCTAGAAGACGTGAATGTGAGGTCTACTAATAGACGTCAATGTCAGTAGGTTGTAGCCAAAGATTTTAGACTTCTTTTTGTTCAAGATTACTTAAACTGGCTTAAACAATTAATAGGGGTCGGACACAGGTTAAAGTATATTTTCTACATAATGCCTATTTCGTAATAGGGGGCGTTAGACGTGCTTTGGAGTGTGGGGGGGGGGGGGGGCTCCATCCGAGTTTTGTCAAGTTTGAGCTTAGGTGCAAGGTATGACTGCGACTATATTTGGAATAAATGTACAGTATCTACGTGTAGATCAAGGTTAAATCCGGTTAAAATGCCTATTCTGGATAAAATTCCATTTTCAATGACATTTTTCGTTTACGGTTAAATTTGAAGTAGAGTTGGTGATTTTGGTTTTTGTTTCGGTTTAGAGTAAAAGACATCTCTATTAACCTAGCGCCCGTTGTATTTCTCCCTCAACGGGCCATTTATCTCGTTTGTAAATAATTTTCTTTTACATTTAAGGCTACATTTCTGTTCATATTCAACAAGCCTGAATTGTCGCCTTTGTTTCACTTTTGTAATTGATTTGTACAGAAAACTCCGTAATCGATCTTCTGAAAGCTCCAAGTTATAGAAATTTATACTCAAAACGTTGTAGATAAATATTTTTTATGAAATTTAACTTTTTTTAACCACATGACCTAGTTCAGACATGGTTATTTACATTTCAGCGATAAAATCAAAGAAAACATTATTTTTTTTACTTTTTGTTGTTTATTTACCAAAAGCACTACGAAAGCCCGACAAAAACCACACAATAACGTTTTCATAACCATATTTATTTTATTAACACTGCTCACAAATACTTAATGGAACCTTCCTAACTTTACAGGCCGGGGTATATTGGCCAAAATAATCTTACATTTTTTTATACGCCGCCAATTAATCCAGTGGGAAAAAAATTAATGGATTCGAGACTAAATATGTAGATTTCCAATAATCAATTAAAAATGACAGCTGGCAACCAGCTATTAAAAAATTGATTAGTGTAATTTAGACCGATTAACCTGACGTTAAATATGTAATTTAGGAAATAAATTTTGTATCGTCACATGCTAAATGCTTCCCCAATCAATTATAATTAACTTAATTTAATAATAGTAGCTATTTGTTTTAACAAATTCTTTAATTGAGTTAAGCAATGGCAATTTAGATTAATTTGAACTACACCGATAGAGGACTTTTGTTTACTTAGCAACAGCGGTCGGCTCTTATTATTTAAACTTTAAGGTTGAGTCAGAATCAAGCTGTAGTCTGCTTCTGTATAAGAAACTTATTTTCAATGACTCTACTCCGGAAGAGCAAGTGAGTTTTATTTTACTTCTACATTAATTCGCACTAACCTTTGCAGATGAAGAGACAGACTTCACTTTGTCCCATCATCTAAGTGTTTTAAATCACAAACGTCCAGTGCCTCTACCAGAACAAATTATTGTCTCTCCAGTGGAGCCTTGGACAATGACCAGCTATTCCACAACCGTTGTTTATTTGCCGGTCCTATAAATCAATATTCGTTCTTTTCTAATAGACAGATTTCTTTCATAAATTTCAAACATTTCCAAAAAAGTGCATCCCGAATGACAACGAAAGAAATCTCTTTATTGGCCAGCATTTTTACCATTATATTTTTTAAACGTTTGTTATAATTTTCTCATTTTAGTGCATTCAAAGCAAGCTATAACACGGATTTTTATCATTTTTCCTCAGAGTGAGTTATCTGAAAATAAAAGTGAGATCAGTTTGACAGTGAGATCTTCATATTGACAGTAAGACCCTCGCACATTTTTTGCGATCTTCTGATGAATGGTGAATTCGTTCGCTTCAGAATATGAACCCAAACTGAACAATGCATCATGTTTAGATCATACTGTGGGGGCAACTTCCAGAGATTATCATCCCACACAAAAATCTCAACTCTAGACTTCGTGAGCAGGATAGACTGATAGCTACATCTTTATCGTCTCTTGCTTACATTCGTTTTACATTTTAAACACAAGTGCAAATTCTTCAAAGCATGATATTATTAAATTGCTTTGACAGTTAAGGAAATTAAATCAAGACTGTATCTTGATTGGAACAGCCAAGAAGTTATTATTTTAATCAACTGAAGTTTTAGATGCATTTTTTAAATGCTTCTGTGAATTCGTTTTCCATGCAGATCTAATTTCGTGCATCTTGCTTCGTTAATCTTACAACGATTGAGATTTACACGGGGCTACTGTAAAGATATTTTTATAGTCCCTGTAATATAAATTAGAACTTACAAAAATAAATTGATATTTTAATTTCGAAATAAACATTTAATAAATTTTTATTTTAAAAAATTATTTCCAGAACGGAAAATGTCGTTTTGTAGTGGTTCGAATTTTGTTGACTTGAATGATACTAACCAATACAATTTATGTATTTGTAATTCTACATCGCGAATACTGTCATTATCTACATCAATGGAATCCCAAAATCTTTTTACTGTCATGAAATGGTACATGCGAGTCATCATCAACCCAGTTATCGGAGTTTTTGGAATTTTTGGCAACGTTTTAAGCTGTGTAGTGCTCAAGAGAAGAGGGTTGCACAAATCCTCTGATATCCTTCTGTTCACTTTGTCTATTGTTGACACCCTTGTGTCTACAGTCACACTGGATACGGCTAGAATAGCGACACAGATTAAAACAAAATCTCCTTTGTGGAACAGAGTTCTTGACGTAGACTGCTCTTATACTTTGCCTGTGGAAATAATGTTGTACTTTAGCATAATAAGTGACGGCGTGTACGCATTTGCAACACAGACAAGTAGTGTGATTTGTGTTTACATAACTGTAGAACGATTGATCGCTATTTTCTACCCCTTAGAGTTTCGCCAAGTTGTTACCAGAAAACGTGTGTGGATAATTTTAGCAGGCACTACATTAACAACAGGAGTGTATGCTGTTAATGCTGTACGAAATCTTGTACCCGTTTTGAAGTATGATGCTAATAGAAAAATATGCTTTATGCATCTTGCAAGAATAAAAAACATAGTGGATGATATGATTGACAACATTTTTTACTATGCATGCAGCCTTGTTGCTATGATTATAGTTATAGCTGGTACAACGGCCATTGGTCTAAAATTAATTATCGTGAGAAAACGTCGCTTTAACATGACAGCATCAATTAAAATGACTAAATCATCTCTCAAAACTACTAAAACCCTAGTGGCTGTGTGTTTCCTATTTTCACTCACTCAAATCCAAAGGCTGCCCTATACTCTAGATATTGCAATGGATAGTAATATATCCAACATGTACTATCAGATAAATGAGACTCTGGATTTCTTAAACAGTTGCCTCAACTGGCTTGTCTACATCACACTGAACGACCATTTTAAAAACATGATGGTCGACATGTTGTGCTGTTTGGTTGTCAAGAAATAAATGTCCAGAGAATGTTGTGTAAAGTACTTTTTTCCTTCATCCTGTTAGTTAATACATGAAGATAAAGGATTGGTATATAATCAAGCAGTAGCTTTTCAATTTACGAGTATAACTATATATACTAGAACTTACCAATTAGTGTCGTGTAAAACCTTACCCTGCCAATGCGACTGTTTTCAAATTATTATGTTTTCAAGGAACGAGTACCCCAACCCCACCCCTCCCAACACTCGCCACAGCAAAGGAGAGGAATATTAACAATACTTTATTTTATAACTGAAACAACAGTAGGCACGAAGGACATTTTATTCGGATTGGCCGTTATTAATTTTAAAATAACAACGGCATTTGATAAAATAGCAATTAAATATTATAGATGCAGTAGTAAAATACCATTTTAAAATGCGGAACATAAAATTAGCATTTACATAGTTATAGAAGCAGAATTGAATGAGAATAGAATGGATAAATTAGAAATTTTGAGATAGCGCAGTTCAGGAGCTCATAAAAAAGTTGTTTTCTTAAGTTTTCTTTTGAAAATACTTTCAGTTGCACTTAGTTTTATTCTATTAGGGAGGTTATTCTACAAATTGGCACCAGAGTATGCGATGCTATGGGATGGGTAAACTAAGACGATGATTTAATTTTGTGTTGTTAGAAAATAAGTTTCTAAAGAAAGAAGGTACGGATTCGTGAAAAATGTATTTAGAGATATAACTTTAGAAAGGCCTATATTATTTCAGTATTTTGCAAGTTCACATAAAATCTCTAGTCGGTTTAGCTTTGTTGTTGGTATCTAAATCGAGTTGTTGTTTTTTTTTTACATAGCAGAACTAACTTAACAGTGTTATTTTGTTATTTGGGGCATAACTTTACAATGATTTCCAACTACAATTTGACTCGCTTTTTACAAGTTTTTATTTAACTCACTTCCTCGTCAGTCGTCAGTCTTAGATCGAGTCGCCGGAGCGAAATTGCAGGCACTTCTACTTGACAGATACGGTTCGTAGTTGGTACATGGGTCAAGACATAAAGACTATGCATCGTGACATTCAATTTGACTTAATTGGTCGCCTGATTAATTTTTTTATAAATTAATTATAAATTACTAAATATTAGTAAAGGTATCCAATGGGTACTAAAAAGACCCACACTTTTCTTTATATTAATTTAAATAGTAGTGTATAATTTATTTCTACTTTTTAGTGCATTATTACATAAAAGCTTGTTATTAAAACGTTTGTTTATGAATTATTTTTTTGCAAGCTTTTATTTAACTCACTGTCACTGTCTGTCGTCAGTCTGTCGTCAGTCTAGATCGAAACGCCCTAGCAAAATTACGGACACTTCTAACTGACAGATACGGTTCGTTGTTGGTACGTAGGTCAAGATATGAAGACAATGCAATATGACATTAAACTTGACTTAATTGGTTGCCTAATTAATTTTTCATGAATTAATTAAAATTGTGTCCAAATTAGTAGTCTCATCCAACTACTCCGCACTATTATACACGCGTCAGCACGTTCATTAAGTGCGCAACGGTTTTTAGTCATGCAACTCTATTGTAAATTTTAAAAATTTAAAGTACTGAAAAAAATTTATTAAAAACGTTTTAATAACAAGCTTTTATGTAATAATGGAGTAAAAAGTAGAAAATAAATTATACACTGCTATTTAAATAACTATATAAAAAAGCATGGGTCTCTTCCTAAATATTTGTAAAGGTTTCCAGTAGATACTAAAGTGACTCCCGCTTTTCTTCATAGTTATTTGAATAGTAGTGTATAATTTATTATCTACTTTTTAGTCCATTATTACATAAAAGCTTGTTATTTTAAAAAATGTATAAATTAATTTTTTTTAAACATTTTATCAGGATATTGAAATACAAAAACTCAGATTAATAAAATGCGTTTAAGAATAAGTACTAATAATTTGAATTAAATTGCACTTAGCATTGTTGCACAGCATGTAGATCTAAGTAATACTCGAGTGTTTACCCTAAAGGATAGAATTTAAAAAACCGTTTAACATGAAACTATTAAGTAACACTTTAAGAATGCACAAAGAAATGTCTGGTGTCCAATTTTAGTAGTGCACGCTGTATGTGTTGAAAAATATGAAAATTAAAATGATTTTTATAAATCATGCATGTATTATTTAGTTTTGTGTTTTTTGTGCATTTGTTTCATTTATTTTATCGTGATGCTTGCAAAATTTTTACTTATACACTAAATGTCAAGCAATAACTTAAAACACTGAATAAACTGTCAAAAAAGTTGTATTTATTCTTTGCTTTACCTCTCGGTAAACTTTTTTTATTGTCTACAGTTTTTACTACGACTTATAAGAGAATATATTAAAACGTCATCGTACGTCATCATTGGTAACTTTAAATCATTGTGTAGCCATCATATCATAACTGTTGTATTTTTATGTTAAAATGTATGCAACATCATATCTAAAAACATGTAGTCGTGTGGCGTAGTGTTAAAAAAATATATTTTTAAATCAAACGACAGTAAAATGCAGGGGTGGACTGGCCACAGGTAAAAAAAAACACCCAGTGGGGTTCCAAGTAAAGAAAACCCAGTGGGCCCCCAGATAAAAATCACCCGGTTGGCCCCACGAACATTGCTGTGCTAAGCATTTTAGTGGTTTGATTTTTTTTAATGGTCGTTTGCATTTCCTTCCAGCTGATCAACAATTTTTGATCTGGAAAAAATGCCCAATTAAAATTTTAATCTAGGGTTGGGGGCCCCTTTTAAAATTTCCCAGGCTTCTTTGACACAGCTCGTCTAGCCTATGCGAAATGACATGTTTATTTTATTTTTAACAACAAGTTGTAACCATAAAATATTCCATAGAGAAATATATGTTAATCTGTTTCTTAAATTTCAAAATAAAATCGTGTACTTAAAACACAAAAGAAACAAACGACATATAGGCCTAAGTAAAAGGTCTTTTGAGGAACAAAGAAGTAACTGAAAATAATTTTTTCGATTGATCCTCTTTAGGTCGATGAAAATACTTGGCGTGTTTAATTCAGCTTTTATTGACATTTTTATAAATATTTTGTTCCTTTAATTAATTAATCTGTAATATATAGTCATTTTTCAGTTTTCACTTTTGGTACAGAAACTTCGATTTATACTAAGGTGTAGAGAGCATTTCATAATTGAAATGATAGCCAAATTATAATTGTCGGTACATTGTAACGTAAAAAAAGTTTGATTTGTTGGACTTAATAACGAGCACAACTGCATGCATTTGACGGCTAAAACTATTTCAGTTTGCACTTTTCACATACAGATTCTTTAGAGCAGTCAGTTTAGCTAAGGGTCATAATCAGTTATGGATAATTATAATATCAAGCTGATAATCTTATTGCCCAGCTGATCCCACTTTCAATATGAGGTAGTGGCATAGTCTCCAGGGAGGGGTGGTTATGGGGTTAGACCCCCCACACACACCCAAGCACCCCCAAAATGACAACTGTTATATTACAGTTATTGTCGACGGTGGACTTCGCTAACACTTAGTGCTTGAACAACAAGCACTCAGGGTCGCAACCTTTAGAACAACAATGTATCCCATTGTGAAGGGAATTTCCTGGAACTGAACGTGGGTAGTTGCCTAGCATGCAGTGCGACCGGATGGGCATCTGACAGAAATCGGGGATGTGACCCACAATCTTTGACCCTGGTTGGGGTCGGATAGAAACTAAGTGAGCTAAATATAGAGCCAGAAACCTACGATAGACGGGTAAGAAAGATAGTCAAGAAAGTCTAGATAAAGAGTTAAACGACCGAATTTGTTTTTAGCGTAACGGTTTTTTATGTGTATTTTCTACTACTTTAAAAAAATGTGAGATTCATTTCATTGATGGCGGATGGAAAAAGAAAGTTGAAAACAACTTAATTAATTGATTTCTTAATAACAAGAAAAATAAAACTGAAAATGATAAAGATGGTAGTATTACTTTAAAAAGTAAATTACCCCAACAAAGTTTCATAAATCAGCATATTCACCTGTAAAAATTTTACAAAAGGAGTTCTAACAGATTATAAAAGAATGTATCTATTTGAAAATATCTGGCTTCGTTTTAGATTTCCAGCAAGAAACTTAAAATTTCTCAGTCTTCAAAATTTTGATTATCACACCCCCCCCCCCCCCCCAAGTTACAATCCTGGTTACGCTACTGTTATAATGCAACAATAGTCGTAGATACTGTGGAAAGATAAAGATGAAAGTTTAAAAAATTACAGTGAATGCCCCTTTGATTAATGTGTGACAGCCTTCCAACTCTGTCACGAACAACTAGTTCCAGCTGGTCAGAAACATTTCCAGAATTTTTTTCTTTGAAGCGTCATATGGAACTCTTCTAGCATTGAACCACGATGGGTCAATGCTGGCTGAGCATCTGGGGTTCCACTAGACTGAAAAAAAACAAAAAATTCAGAAAATTAAATAGAACCTAAAAATAGGATAGCTTTTACTCATCAATTACCTTATTTTACGTTACATCACATTTCGATATATTTATTGAAAAACAAAGAAATGGTTTTATAACAAAGAAAGCAATGAAATGTAGTTTTAAAATGTAGGCCTAAATATACAAACACCGCTACTAAAAAAACACGAATTTAACACATTGTAAATCTTTCACTACGGTAATTTGTTTTTCACAAACCAAAAGCTGCTGAACTATCTTTACAATAAACTTTTACTCCTTTTGTTGGTCTGTTGGTGGCAAATCTTGAAACGCAAATTTGACCCACTTCGTCTTCTTCGTTCTTAAATTTAGTGTTGGAACTGAAGAGAGTTCGAACTTGAGACTTCTCGGTTTAGCAACCATGAGCTTTACCACGCCGACTAACCCACTTCTAACGCAGCGAATTTTTGTTTTTGCTTTTTATATTTTTGTTCTTGCTTTTTATATGTATTCTCCTCCGAAGAATACTCAATACTACCTCATTTTTAATCTAATAAGATAATAAATTAGTCATCACAAATTAATGAGTTAATTAATAAGTTAGTACATTCAATAGCGAATTCTAGTGTAATGAACGGTCGTCAAAAAATGGCATTTCAGGTGTTCTGGTTATAGACATAATGTGTCTAGAAATAAATCACATGGGAAAGACTACCTGTGTAAATGAAGGGAGAATAATCACGTGATTTCAACTTGTGAAGATGTTGTACGATGGTAGAGTGGGTGACGTTGTTGTATGACGTTATTAATGGCCATCTGTTAACAACACTTCAAATTTGACAATGTTTGCATATCAAACCAGTCAGACAGTCTTCTTACTTTAGTATGTGTGTGACCTCTAAGAGGTTTCTCTAATACCTTAACGCTCGAGAGACTCGTGAGCTTATCATTCCCAGTGCCGGCAATATAGAACTTATCATACCTAACTGCCGCTGGTATCAAGTAAATTGATACTGCTCGGATATAATTACATATTTTTAAAAAGTACAATACCCGTCGAAGTAACATCTCGAAATAATGTTTAAAAGGTTTCAAAGAAATATAATAATATTGCCATTAACATTGAAGTGAAACAATTAAAATGGCAACCGGCTATTAACTTAGAATTAGACCACTTAGTTTGACATTGATTTTAGTCATTAAATAACTAAGTTACGAGCTGTTACATGCAAAACGTTTCTCATATTAATTATAAATAACAAATTGTAATAACAGCGACTTATCTTTTTCTTAAACTGTATAATTAAATTAATTACTGTCATTTTATGTTAACTTAAGTTTTAGAGATTGTTATACGTAACCTTTAATTTAGATGGCTATAATTTTAAATGAAAATTTTAACATATGTAGATAAATAGATTAATGTAAACTGTTATTAATCACGTTACATAAATTTGTTATAAAGTTATATCAGTTGATGTATTTGTGTGAATGTATGCTATACTGCGACACAAGAGCTGATAATCCTGCTAAACTGCGGTACTTTGATATACTAGACTGATAAGTTTACAAAACTGAGGAAAGTAGAGATACTAGACTGATAAAACTACAAAACTGAGGTACATAGAGATACTAGAAGGATAAGCCTACAAAACTGAAGTACTTATAGATACTAGACTGATAAGCTTATAGAACTAAGGTACGTCGAGCTACTAGAATGATAAGCCTACAAAATGAGGTATATAGATGCTCTAGGTTAGTTGGTGTTTAGGCCTTTATGCTAGAAACTCTAGAAACTCAACTTGGTGTCGATTAACTAGATCTTCTAATTTATGAAACTAGGTCTTCTACCTTATAGAAGTCCAAACTATGTCTTAGCGTATCAGCAAGGGACTATTTGTTCTTTATTACGGATGGACTTTTGATTACCAGATAGAACTGACCCATTGGTTCTAGTTAGGTTTTCTATCTTATAGAATTCCAAACTTGGTCTTTTACCTTATAGAAGTCTTAACTAGGTCAGCGCCTCAGCCAAGGACAACTTGATCTTTAGTCCGGTTGAAAGTTCGATGACCATATATAACTGAATATACGGTTTTCAACTAAAGACAAGTTCAGCATCTCACGACAAAGTGAATTTATTTTCTGGGTCCAGATAAAGCTCACTTAAACTTCTGGATCGTATGGCCGGGATTTGGTTTATATTTTTAAAGTTCATTATTACCATGTAAAAAGCATTTTGCTGTAATATAAATATAACATCTTCAAAGGTTTTTTCCTCAGTCAGATAGAACGAGAGACGATAGTGACAGTGAGGTCCTAAGCTTACCAGGCGAATCTTCAGTTTGACCGTGTTATCTTGACAGTGGGATACTTAGCTTCATACATCGTAATCACCGCTTCAGACTTAGATACCTAAAGCAATTACAAGTGTATTAGCTGCTCATAGAAAACGCAACATACATATTTTATTGACAGACTCTTCGAAGTAGAAGATACCGTTTCAGGATTTCGACCAAGACAAAATCTCTATTGTTAATTTTGTATTTCCTTTAATTAGTCTTTGTCTTTTAATTAGTATTTCTTTTGTAATTGGTGTTACATATTTGAGGACGCTTCAAAAACTTTGTCAACATTAGAAACTGCTCATTTTGATTAGATTATAATAAAACGTTTCTAATCAAACGTTTCAACGTTTTTAAAACAACCATTGTTAAAGAGTAGTTAAGTTTTAAAGGAGACCTCTTTTTAAAGAAGTTAAGAATTTATTAGACAATTTTATTGAATCAGAAAGTGGGTTTTTAGAAACCATATATCCTGTAGTCTATAATTTTGAAAAGTAAACATAAACAACGTCTCATATAGATTACTTACCCAAATATTTGTCAAAAAAAACTTTTTATTTCTAACCAGAAGCATGTCAGACAGTTCGAGATTTGCCGACTCTACTTTCACTTTGCCAAAGTATTTATCTTTGTGGAATTTTACAACTACAACACCATTTCTACATATCCCATCATCTGAACTACGTAGTATTTTCTTTGCCATGGAATGGTACCTAAGAGTCATCGTCAACCCAATTATTGGAGTTTTTGGAATCTTTGGCAACGTTTTAAGCTGTGTAGTGCTCAAGCGGAGAGGGTTGCACAAATCATCTGACATCCTTCTGTTCACTTTGTCTATTGTTGATACGCTAGTGTCTACAGTCACACTGGATATTGCAAGAATAGCGACACAGATTAAAACAAAATCTCCTTTGTGGAATAGAGTTCTTGACGTAGATTGCTCTTATACTTCGCCTGTGGGAATAATGTTGTATTTCAGCATTATAAGTGATGCTATGTACACATTTAGAATACAGACAAGTAGTGTGATTTGTGTTTACATAACAGTAGAACGATTTATCGCTATTTTCTACCCCTTAGAATTTCGTCAAATTGTTACCACAAAACGTGTTTGGATAATTTTAGCAGGCACTATGCTAACAATGGGAGTGTATGCTGTTAACGCAGTAAGAAATCTTGTACCCTTTTTAGAGTATGATGCTAATAGAAACGTATGCTTTATGCATCTTGCAAGAATACAAAACATGGTGGATGATATGATTGACAACATTGTTTACTATGCATGCAGCCTTGTTGCCATGATTATCGTCATAACTGGTATAACAGCTATTGGCTTAAAACTAATCATCGTGAGAAAACGTCGCTTCACCATGACAACATCAATTAAGCTGACCAAATCATCTCTCAAAACTACTAAAACCCTAGCGGCTGTGTGTTTCCTATTTTCACTCACACAAATTCAAAGGCTGCCCTATACTTTAGATATTGGAATGGATATTGAGATATCTGACATGTACTATCAGTTAAATGAGACTCTGGATTACTTAAATAGTGGCCTCAACTGGCTTGTCTACATCACACTGAACGACCAGTTTAAAAACATGATGGTCGAGATGTTGTGCTGTTTAATTACTAAAAAATAATTGTCCCGAGAATATTGAGTATGGTACTTTGTCCCCCTTCACCTTGTTAGTTGTTACAAGAAGATAACATTATTGGTATACAATCAAGCAATAGATTTTCATTGTACTAGTATAACACGATATACTAGTACTTACCAGTCTGTGTCGTATTTAACATTACTCAGCCATTGTGACTTCTATTATTTTTATGTTCGCTTTAATATTTACATAGTTATAGTATATTGTGGAATACAATGAGAAAAGAATAGACGAATAAGAAATTATGCAATAATTCAGTTGTTTTCTTTCGTTTTGTTTTGAATATATTTTCAATTACAGTTATAAATATTTTATTAGAACAGTTATTCTTGTTTGAATATATTTTTAAATTACAGTTATTAATATTTTACTAGAAAAGTTATTCTAGAAATTTGCTCCAGAGTAGGCGAAGCAATGTCTTTGAGGAAAAGATATATATGGGATGGTACTAAGATGACGATTTAATTGTGTGTTGTTATGTAACACATATGGTTACCAGCCAAAGGGGGATAAAAATATGAAGCTTTTATTCATTGGGTTGCGGCCCCTGTGGGACCGTAACTGAACTGTTGACGTTGTTTTTCTATGCTTTTCTGAGCGAAATTACCTGTGTTCCATGTCATGTGACATGGGATTGTGGGTAGTTTCATGCCTAGCCGTGTCGCACACGCAAGGCTGCTGTCTGTGGACCAAGATGTAGACCTAATGAAGGTAGTTATATAGATTATGTTTGTTAAAATACTTATTTGTGTATTCCTGCTAGTGCTGCATGTGCACACTAGTTAGGGTGAGTATTAATATAGGGCTACAGTTTTCTTTTGGTCTTTTGGTTTTGGTCTTTTGGATTCTTTTTTCTTGGCTAGTTTGTTTTGTACTACTGTGTTGCATCGCCGTCATGGCTCGATGCTGTAAATAAAGCGAGTACAGTGACAACAACTGTCGGTGTCGGTGTGTACTTAATCTTAGGGTCAGCCCGTCTTAACCACAACACCTCAGTGGGTAAAAGCATCCCCACTGAGTGAGGGTTACAGTTAGAAAATATGATAAGTAATAAACCGGGAGCGATCTCCCCTAAACTTTCTCGAATATTCGTATATAAAAAAACAGGGGATGGGAACTCGGGATATAGATATGAATTTTCATCCATTTAAAATACTTAAACTATTTAAAATAGAATAAAATCTCGTAGAAAAAAGAAGTGCACACCAGTGAACGCCAAATAAAATGTGCAAAATAGTGCGGAATATTATTAGTACTTTATAATTTACATTCGTTTTTTGATAAATCGAAAATAGCGTAAATTAGTACTTCCGGTCAACGGAAATTACTCAAAATTTAACAGAAGGTAGAGAATTAGATCTCTTGCTTACGTGTGAAATTTCATTTATCTATCTGAAATAGTACTCAAGTTATAGGCTTTGCTTCTTCTTCTTCTTCGTTCTTAGTTTTTAGTGTTGGGAGGGATCGAGCCTTATCTGCCAGAGGGTTTGAACTCGAGACTTTTTTTCGAATTTATGAACCATGAGCTTTGCCGACTCAACCATGCTTCCATCACAATTTAGGATTACGTGTCAACTGGTTATGCGCCAATGCGGCCATTGGATTTCAGCATGCTTTTCTTTTTGGATTCGCTTCCTTAGCCTTTGTCCAACCAAGAACAAACTACAAGGCAGCAGTTGTTTGATTTTGGAGTTGTCTCTCCTAGAAGAGTGGCTGTCCCCAGCTAACGAGCCTCATCTGCCCGAGGGTTCGAACTCGAGACTCTTCGGTTTAGCAACCATGAGCTTTACCGACTCGACCACGCCGACCCCTTATAGGCTTTTGAAAAATTCAAAGTAAAAAAAGTACCACTTCCGGTTATCGGAAATCGCTCAAAAGTTTATACGGATCTACGATGTTGATAAAAAAACTTATGAAATTTCATCAACCTAGCTGTAACGGTACTCAAGTTATCGTGTTTACAGACACACAGACACACAGACACACATATACACACATACACACATCATACGGACAATATTGCAAAATTATGTTTTTCCGTATCAGTGAGGTGTAAAACGTGGAGATTTGCAAAAATCTCGACTTTTTTTTTTTGCACGATTTCAAGACTTTCTCTATACTTCGTATATATGAGAAAGTAAAAAGGGACTTATCCGTGAAATTTTGTATAAAGAAATATAGCTTTAGAAATGCCTGTATTACTTTTTATCTATTGAGTTTAATATGACTTTTAATGAAGCAATCTAGAGTCGTCACCATTCACTTGGAAGTAAGGAAAAGCCTGTGGTACAGTGAATGTTGGTGAGAGTTGTTCGGTTGATATCCTGCTGCGTCTGTCTAGCAAAATTATATAAAAACTCTAGTCGGTTTAGCATAGTTGGCGGTATCTAAATCTATTTTAATTTTTTCATAGCTAAACTAACTTAACTGATAGTATTATTTTGTTGTTTTTATCAAGTTATTACTAACTTAGCAATGATTTTCTTCGACAATTGGACTCGCTTTTTAACATTATAGCAGGATATAGAGATACAAAAACTCACAAATGAAAATTGCTTTTAAGAATAAGCGGAAATCATTTGAGTTGAATTGCTCTTTGTATTGTTGTACAGCATGCAGATCTATCGAACACCACATTTTATATTCTAAATGACGTAATAACCGAAACAGTGTTAAACATGAAACTAACATGCAACACATTTAGAAAACTCAAAGAAATGTCTGTTGTCCAATTTTGGTGCTGCACGCTGTACATGTTTACAAAGATGAAATTTAAAATGTTATATTTAAATCCTCTATGTATTATATAGTATTGTGTTTTGTTTTTTGTGTGCATTTTTTTCATTTATTTTATTGTGATGCTTAAAAAAATTTCACTTAAATACTATTTATATAAATGTCAAGCAAGTCAAAGTGCAATTAATTAAAACACTGAATAAACTGTCAAACACGGTTGTATTTATTTCTTTATTTATTTTTGCTTTACTTTTATTATTAAATGATTGGGTCAAGAACTGACAATTTTAAATAATTTGAAGTCACAGACTCGGGAACCCTCTTGGTTAAACTTTTTTTTTATTCAGTGTTTCTTCCAGGCATCACTTCGGCATCCCCCTACCCCCGTAGAGAGTCTACCCCCCCCCCCCCCCCCCCCAACGACGAAATGGAATTTATATTGAAAATATAGTTTTGACAGTGTTTGATGATTCGTGCAACCCTCTCTGCTTGAGCACTACATAGCTTTGAAGGTTGCTAAAGATTTCAATAAAAATGCACAAAAGACGTTTTAATAACCAGCTTTTATATAACTAAAAATCAAATTTGAATAAAATAGTTCCTTTCTTTATATTCTAAAATCGGAAGATTCACATATAAAAAAATTGAAAAAAAAATCAATTTGAGTTATTGTGTCTCGACCGATACCACCCGCATGGTTTCTAGTACACTATCTCAGCTATTTAGGCACGTTATAATGAACGAAGAATGAAAGACGTACTGAATAAACTTAACTTACGCGAATAGGCCTATTCTTTCAAAAAAAAATTATCCCAAATTAGCCATAGGCAAACAAATATGTTCATAAAATAATTAATGCCTGAATTATTAAATATAAAAATGTATTATTGGAATAGATTCTAGAGTAGATAGAGTCTAAATCTAGAATCTAAATCTAGAATCTAGATCTAGCGTCTGCGTCTAGTTTTTGCGTAGATCTAGAATCTAGATCTAGTCTAGATCTAGATCTAGAATCCAAATAAAGTAAATTTTATAAGTTTAGGCCGAGAAAATTAAATTGTATTGTAATTTTGTTTAGATCTAGATGTCATAGCGTACGTAGATCTAGATCTAAATCAAAGTTGAATGAAATGGTTTCTTTCTTTATATTCTAAACTCGGAAGATGACGTCATTAGTTTCGTGCTCTTTATTTAGTATAAACATTAAGTGACGTCGTTGTTAAATGTGTTCTTGTCCCAACTATAAACATTTTTCCGGTTGCATAATTAAAATTGTTTTTCTAGATCTGAATATGCCTTTATTTTTTATTTTTCTTCTTTAAATAAAATTGCGTTTATACATTTGAAACATCCACCATATTATTTTCAACCAAAGCCCGTATTGAGTTCTCCATATATAGCTGCAGATTCTGATGTGATATCCGACTAAAATATTTTGCGGACAGAGAGAGAGAGAGAGAGAAGTGCGCACATGGTTCTTTATATATTAGGATTATGCAAAACAGAGTTTCTTCCAGGCATCTCTTCGCCCCCCCCCCCCTCCTCCGAAGAAAGTCTACCGCCCCCCCCCCTGAACGAGATGGAATTTATATAGTAAACATACACTTTTACTACTGTCCGCCCCCCCCCCCCCCCGAAAAATGTTGACACCCCCCCCCCCGAAAATATATAGTGCCCCCCTCCCCCGGAGAGAAAAGTCTGGAAGAAACACTGATATAAAAGCTTGTTATTATGCCGTTTTAATGCATTTTTATTAATTTAATTATTTTAGTATTATTTAGTTTCATGACTAAAATCTATTGCGAACTAAATGAACATGATAATCCGCTTATAAATAGTAGTAGGTCACCCTACTAATTACAGAAGATTGTAATTAATTATTTTTTAATTAGGCATCATATTATGTCAAATTTAATGTCTTATTGAATTGTCATCGGGTCTAGACTCGTGCCAACTATGAAACGAATTGGTCAATTACAAGTGCTCGAAATTTCACTCCTCGGTTTCGATCTATGATGAGAGAGAGACATACAAAAGAACGACATACAGACAAAGGTAGAATGTTAAATAGAAGCTAGTAAAAATTCATAAAACCGTTCTAATAACAAGCGTGTGTGAAATAATGCATTAAAAAGAGAAAATTAATTATTTTCTTTATATATAATAACGAAATGCTATTTAAATAACTAAAAAAACATGTAAAAAAATATGCATTGAATACTAATATAGAATTTTATAATCGACCCACGCTTTTCTTTATAGTTATCTAAATATTAGATTATTATTATATATTATTGTTATTATATATTTAAAGAAAATCATTTATTTTCTCCTTTATTGTGCATAATTACATACAAGCTCCTTGGCCTTAAACAGGACGATAAGCTATAAATACAATGCTTAGATAGCCACTGGGGATATCGGGGCGCTCAACTATACATTTTAAAAAATGTTAGGTCTATGAGTACTCAAAAATTTCCCAAATTTTACCGAAGTTGGGATGTTCTCAACTACTTTTTCTAAAGCCTATTATGAAACACTCAAGGAAGAGAATTCAAATCATACGCGTTTACTAACGTATTTGTTTGTAAAACAAAAAGAAGTAAACGTACATAAAACCGTAATAGTACAGAATAGTAGTTCTACCAATACAACAAACGAACATTTTACTTTATAAAATCACAATAGATTGTGGGCCCTAATCTATGCTATAAAGTAGCAAAAGTCGTCTTAATATCTAGCGGCCTCTCACGCGAAGGACTATGATTTATTTTCAAAAGAATTTTTGCCGTCAACAGCGTCTGTTCGATGGTAGGAGAAAGAAGACTCGGGATGGTTTCTATAGAATAAAGATAATCAAACCGCAGCTACAGTATTCTTTTTACAAAACAACCATCAAGTCAAAATGCAAGAAAATTATTTTTTTAACTATAAAAAAATGATTATGGTCGGCTGTGGGCCCCTAAACGGTCTGGGCCTCCCCGCATTGCGAGATCTGACGGTACTGTAGTTCCGCCCCTGCAACGAGGAATGTCTTAGAATACATGTATGTATGACTAGGCAAACGGTAGAGTAAGGTATTGCACTTAATGAGGACAATGTAAAGTTAGTTTGTATCGACAGTAGACAATACGGTTCGAGAGTATGTGCTACTGTTTTATTTGTCTTGATAGAAGTGTGTAGCGTATGTATGACGCGACAATAATAGTTGACATAGATTGGTAAAGCATTGATGAAACCCTCACAATATATTTCGTCAGACTTTGTCTTTTATGCATTACTGCACCTTTCATCCGATCGCCAGGAAACTTTGCGAAGTCGTTGAAAACAATCCTGTAAAGGTTTCTGCGAAAATAAATTCATTTCGCACAGGCGGGGCCCCATCAGGGTTCAATTTGGCACCCCGGGCAATCCTGTGAGCGCTATGGGGTCATCCATAAATGACGTCACGCTTTTTTTTGACGATTTTTACCTCCCCCCCCCCTCCCCTCCGTCACACGTCGTCACAAAAAGCCAGACCCCCCCCCCCCCTAAAATGACGTCACACCTCAACCTAGAACCCCCCTCAAAATTGCAGTTGAATTTTTTTAAAACATCGATATTTTTCCAAAATCTTGTCTAAACTATTACAATTTATTAAAAAAGTTATCTAAAACGCGAAATAACGTCTAAAATTCGTTTTCTAACATTGCTTTTTTATAATGCAAAAATGTGACGTCGCAACATCTGACCACCCCTCCCCCTCATCACACATCGTCACAAAATTACGGACCCCCCCCCCCCTCCCCCCTACGAGTGTGACGTCATTTATGGATGACCCCTATAGCGCCTACGTTCATTTTAAATAGTGCGATAGAATATGGATAAGAAGGGACATTATAGTCGTTCACTAAACGAAATCAGGCGCGTTTGCCGATTTAGCACCCAGGGATATCCCTTGAATGCTATGGCGCCTACGCTTGTATTAAAGAGTGCGATAGAATATGAATAAGATGTAGTATTATAGTTGTTTATTAAATCAAATCAATTTTAAGGAGCACCATATAATATTAATACTGTGGCACAAAACATTTGATGATTAAACCAAGCCAGGTGCCGTACGCGACGCCCCTTCGGTAGTGTAACCGGGGCTCCCGCGGGCGTCTCTCTACTTCCCTAACACCTGGGCGGTTGATGAAGATTACTCTACCTCACTATTACGAAGAGTAATTAACGCACACTAAAGGCTTTCATACACCACGCCCTTGGGTAGTGTAGGTAAACCCGTTCCACGACAAATATGATCCAAGAATTTAGCGCAGGCATTGTTTATATTAAATAACAAGATCACACGTCTAAAATATAAGATTGATAAGGCGTTGATGAAACCCTCTTAAAATATTTCATCAGATTTTATTCTATCCCAGCGGCAACACGCGGGGATGGGTACGCTAGTAAGATGTTAAATTAGTCATCACAAATTAATGACTTAAGTTATTACATTCAACATTCAATAACTAAATGGGATTAAGATATTATATATATATATATATATATATATATATATATATATATATATATATATATATATATATATATATATATATATATATATAGTACTGAACGGTCGTCAAAAAATGGCATTTCAGGTGTTCTGGTTATAGACATAATGTGTCTAGAAATAAATCACATGGAAAACACTACCTGTGTGTGGATAGAGAATTTTAACAGGATTTCATGTTCTGAAGATGTTGAACGATGGTAGAGCGGATGACGTTGTTGTATGGCGTTATTAATTGACATCTGTTAACAACACTTCAAATTTGACAATGTTTACATATTAAACCAGTCTTCTTAGTTTAGTAGGTATGTAACCTCAGTAGTCGAAGAGGTTTCTCTAATACCTGAACGCTCGAGAGACTCGTGAGCTTATCATTCCCAGTGCCAGCAATATAGAACTTGTCATGCCTAACTGTCGCTAGTATCAAGTAAATACTGCGTCCATACTGCACGCATATTATTACATCTTTTTAAAAACGGACAATAACAATGGACGAAACATCTCGAAAAATGTTTAAAAGGTTTGAAAGAAAAAAATATTAACCCCATGAATATTGAAATTAAAAATTTTAAAATGGCAACCGGCTATCAACTCTTGATTCTGGAAAATTAGGCCAATTAGTCTGGCATTGATTTTTAGCCATTAAATAACTAAGTGATGAGCTGTTACATACAAAACGTTTCTCATATTAATTATAAATAATTTACTGTAATAACATTGACTTATCATTTTCTAAAACTGTATAATTAAGTTGAATGGTGCTATTTCATGTTAACTTAGATTTTTTTGGCGTCACCATAATTAAGTTGGCTATTTTAATGAAAAATTTGGCATGTATAAATATGTATAGCTTAAATAAATTAATATAAACCTTTATATATCACATAACATAAAACATAAAATTATGTTATAAAGGTATAACAGTTGGCGTATTTGTGAGGTACTTTAATATACTAGACTGATAAGCTTACAGAACTGAGATACTTAGAGATACTAAACTGATGAGCCTACAGAACTGAGGTAACTTAGAGACACTAAACTGATAAGCCTACACAAGAAAGGTACTTTGAGATACAAGAATAATAACCATACGAAACTGAGATACTTAGAGATGCTAGGCTGATAAGCCTACAGAACTGAGGTAACTTAGAGATACTAGACTAATAAGCCTACAGAACTGAGATACTTAGAGATACTAGACTGATAAGCTTACAGATCTGAGGTAACTTAGAGCGTCTAGGTTGATGTTCTAGCCTGTATACTAGAAATACATCTTGGTGTCAATAACCAAAGTCTTCCTACTTATAGTACTCCACACTAGGTTTTCTACTCTGTAGATGTTCTAGTTAGGTCTTCTATCTGATAGCCTTCCAAACTTGGTCTTCTACACTGTAGATGTTCTAGTTAGGTCTTCTATCTGATAGACTTCCAAACTTGGTCTTCTACTTGATCTTTAGTCCGGTTGAAAGTTTGATGACCATATATAACTGACCAAACGGTTTTTAATTAAGACGAGTTCAGCATCTCACGACAAACAGAATTTATTTTCTGGGCCCAGATTAAGCTCACTTAAACTTCTGGATCGTATGGCGAAGTCGGAATTAAGTTTACATTTCCATACTATTACCATTTTAAAAGTTTTTCGCTAAAATATAATTATAACACCTTCGTTGTTTTTCCTCAGTCGACGATCTAGGATTGAACTAGAGACGATAGTGACAGTGAGGTCCTAAGCTTACCAGTTGAATTTTCAGTTTGACATTGGTATCTTGACAGTGGGATAATCAGCTTCAAACATTGTAATCACCGCTTCAGACTTTGATACTTAAAGCAATTAGAAGTCAAGTAATTGCTCATGGAAACCGCAACATAGATCTATATATTTTATTGATATACTCTCTTCAAAGTAGAGGATACCTGTTCAGGATTTCATCCAAGACAAAAAAAATTAACTAGTATATCTATTTTAATAATTGTTACCTATTTGAATTGGTGCTACATATTCGAGGAGGCAGCGTAGACACTTACATAAACATATCTTTGTCGTCTCTATCTTCAATAACTTTTATCAATATTAAAAACCGCTCAAGTGGATTGGGGTATCATAAAACGTTCCAATATTTTAATACAACCATCGTTAAAGAGTAGCTGAGTTCTATATGAGACCTCTTTTTTTTTTTAAGTTCCAAAATTATCAGATACTTTTAGTAAATCAGAAAGTGTGTTTTTAGAGCGGTTCTTCTTAATTCGGCGTGTTGCTCTTTATTTAGTTGAGATTTAAACTAGTTTTTATTTATCGTTTTAAAATCTGATATCTTGTAGTCTATAATTTTGAAAAGTAAACATAACAACGTCTCATAGATTACTTACCCAAATATTTGTCAAAAAAAAACTGTTTATTTCTAACGAGAAGCATGTCAGACAGTTCGAGAATTGCCGACTCTACTTTCACTTCGCCAAATGATTTATCTTTGTGGAATGTTACAACTACATCTAGATCTATGTTATCTGTACCATCTTCGGAACTCCTGAGTATTTTCACCGCCATGGAATGGTACCTAAGAGTCATCATCAACCCAATTATTGGAGTTTGTGGAATCTTCGGCAACATTTTAAGCTGTGTAGTGCTCAAACGGAGAGGGTTGCACAAATCATCAAACATCCTTCTTTTCACTTTGTCTATTGTTGATATCCTCCTTTTGATTGTAACGCTGGATATTGCAAGAATCGTAGAACAGTTTCAAATGAAATTCATTTTAGAGAAAAGAGAACTAGAAGTTGATTATAGATATAAATTAATTGGGGAAAGCGCTTTGTATTTTAGCATAATACTTGACGGTATTTATGCATTTGCAACACAGACGAGTAGTATGATTTGTGTTTACATAACGGTAGAACGATTTATCGCTATTTTCTTTCCCTTAAAGTTTCGCCAAATTGTTACCAGAAAGCGTGTTTGGATAATTTTAGCAGGCACTATACTAGCACTAGCCGTCTATTCTGTTAATGCCGTGAGGAACCTGGTAGTGTTATCGGAATATGTGGCAGGTAGAAACATCTGCATTCTAAGCATCAAACGAATACCAAACTTGACGGATGATATAATTGAGATCATTCTTGCATTGTATACATTCAGCTTTACTGCTATGATTATAGTCATAGCTGGTACAACGGCCATTGGTCTCAAATTAATCATCGTGAGAAGACGTCGTTTCACCATGACAACGTCAATTAAGCTGACTAAATCATCTCTCAAAACTACTAAAACATTGGTGGCTGTGTGCGGACTTTTTTCTCTTACCCAAATTAAAAAATTACCATCCTTGCTGAATACTAATATGGATACTGGTGAGATATGGAGTATCTACTATCTGATAAATGAGACTCTGGATTACTTAAACAGTGGCCTGAACTGGATTGTCTACATCACACTGAACGATAAGTTTCAAAAGATGATGGTCGACATGTTGTGCTGTTTGAGTTACCAATAAACAACAGCTGAATCGTGTCATGGGGTGGGGGAGAGGCAGACCGCAGCTGATGAACGATTTAGAAGTTGACTCCGATTTTTTTGCCGAAAGTGGGATTTAGACCGGGGGGGGGGGCTAGAGGGGTGTTACATCCTTTTTTTCAAACTACGTTTTGTTTTCAAGTTTGAAGAATTTCCTGATCAAAGATAAAACCGACATTGCTAACAGTGTTACACAGTGGCGTAGCCAGGATCGTCTCAAGGGGGGGGTTCCAATTTTTACCCGGGGACAAACTTTCGATTTGCACCCCCCCCCTCAAACTTTCGATTTGCACCCCCCCCCCCCCTCAAACTTTCGATTTGCACCCCCCCTCATACTTTTTATATATACCGAGGGGTCTATGGGGGGGGGTTATGACCCCCCCCTAACCCCCCCCCCTGCCTACGCCACTGGTGTTACATGATCCGACAAGAAAGATATGAAGCGTGAGGTGAATGAGGTAAAACTTCACAGAGACAATATTTTGTCCAGTTGTTTAAAAAGGGTATCATAGTAAACGAAACAATCCCAAAATGTAACAGGTAACGCCAAATCGAAGCAATCATTTAGTAAGCGGCAGTGATTGTTGAGAAACGTATTATTTATATGTTTTATATCAAACATATGAGATGTAGTGTAGGCACGGGTGACATCAGATTATAATTTTAAACCTTTACGCGAGTATGGTTATTAACAGCGTGTCATGGTTAGGTGTTCCTCTTTCCTCTTATTTTAATGTTGTATTTTGATTTTTGTATGATTAGTGTGAATTGTTTGTTTTTTTCAACCATTTATAATTCAGCGGGTAAATGTCAGTAAACACACGCAGAGGCGTAGTGACACTTCCCGGCGCCCGTGGACAAACTTTCGATTTGCACACCCCCCCCCCCCCCCTCGAACTTTTGATTTGCACCCCCTCCCTCAAACTTTAGATTTGCACCTCCCCCCCCCTCGAACTTTTGATTTGCACCCCCCCCCCCCTCAAACTTTCAATTTGTTTTTCCAACCCCCCCCCCCCTCGCTACGCCTCGGAACACACGATGCTCTTTCTACACTGCAGAGAAGGATTACATGAATCTTTGCTTAAAGCACTTGTTTCTATAGAAGTCTGTACTGTCTGTTGATTGGTTGTTTATGTATTGCTTTTTTGTTGTTTTTGTTGTTGACCCTTATTTGCGACAACAACGTGGAGGTTGCGTGGGGATTACGTACTGGAAGAAACACTGGGTGATACTATTCGGTATGGGGGTGACACCAAATAGTTTAAGTACATTAGTTGTTGTTGGGGGGGGGGGGGGCGCTTTGATCGAGTTTCCACCCTGGACGACGCTACTGTATAGGCCTGTATCGTATGTTAGCTACTCTTTTAGAACCGGTGGTCCAGGGTGCAGATGGAGTAGAACTTCTCTGTTTCTGTGACTTTTATGAAATGCTAGGAGGTCAGCACTATGCCCAGCCGTATTTACTTCCTCTAACGTGAGCCAGGTACCCATCAGAGCTAGGTGGACTCAGGGACGTTCAAAAGACTCAAGAATGGGATCCTATATAGCAGAGGCGTAGAGACCCTTCCCAGCGCCCGGGGACAAACTTTTCGATTTGCACCCCCCCCCCTCAAGATTTCGATTTCCACCCCCCACCCCCCTCAAACTTTCGATTTGCACCCCCCCTCACCCTTTCGATTTATTTTTCCAACCCATTTTGACGCCCCCTAAGGTCGGCGCCCGGGGACATATGCCCCCCCCCCCAACCGCGCTACGCTACTGCTATGTAGTATGACCTACATATAAGCTCTGTTTATTGCTGTCGATGTGTGGGGTTGCAACACGACAAGTGAAGCCAATGTAATTCGTTAGTCTAATTAATTTTATAATACACTACAACAGTCTTTTTAATTTAAAAAAAAAATAGTTTTTTACAAATCTTGTATTGCTAGGTATTGACAGAACAGCAAATTTAGCAATACGATACTACTAATCAGGCTTTTTAAACCTGCTAATTAATAATTTAGTAGTGACAATACAGTTTGTCTTTTTTTTTTTTTAATTATGGCCTTATCTCTTGTGTCTTGTCTTGTGCAGTGTTTCTTTCAGACCTCTCCATTGCCCACCTGCCACCCGCACGAAATAAAGGAAATAGGCCTATATAGTGTAGGCTTATATTGAAATATCCAGAAATTTGTAGGTCCTCCAAAGTTTCACTCACTCACATCTTTTTGCCCCCCCCCCCCCCCCCCCCCCATTCCACCAAAGAAAATTGTCTTATGAAACGCTATTTTTGATAGTTGTTGATCGTATTTCTTTTAAATAAGTATTTTGTGATTAGCTTGGATGTTTATATGTAATTTGTAAATGTAATTTTTAAAAGTATCTTAAAATAAATTTTGATTGCTTTTCTTGTTTGTTTGTTTGTTGTTAAAACATAAATTAAGTAATGTGCTAAAATAACTTCGTCAAAATGGTAGCTAGATGACTTGGTAGATTTGATTTCAGCTTAAACTAAGGAAAATAAGAACAGATGATCCGCAATAAGAAAGCTACGTCATAGTCAATAAGCAAGGCAAAATCGGAACATAAAGAATGAGTGAGCTAACACCAGATGAAGTAAGATCATTAGTTCACAAACTTACTTTAACTTCTAGATATAGATCTATAGAAACTCACTGACTATTTAGTAAATATTTTAAAAAAAGGAATGTGATACTACGACTAGAGAAATCTAGATCTCTAGATCTAGTCTAGAAATCTAGATCTTCTAAACTTACAGTCAGTTACAGTGACTTACAGTACACTACTGAGTTAGAGTACTGACTGATTAAATGATTAATTTAATACTAAACTACTGAACTACTGATAATTATTAATTAACTCATTCATTAGGCCTAATTTTTAACTCTTATTCTTAACTTCTTAAGTAATCTTAAGTCACAATTCTTAAGTCTTAAGTTTTAGTCTTAACTTAAAATTAAAACTACCAAATAAAAAAACTCAGACAAGTGAAAGTTTTATTTTGTGTTGTTTTGTCAATGTTACGATGTAGATTAGATCTAGATTTTAGATCTAGAATCTAGATCTAGATTTTTCTAGTCACCAGTCTAGATCAAGTTCTAGAATCTAGATTCTAGGCCTATTGTTTTACAAAGTGACTACTCGGAAGAAGATTTTTCTCCCCAACGTCTCCACTTAGTCTGCATGCGCAGTGACCTATGGCTATGGTTAGGGCTAGAATTAGGGTTAGGGATAGTGTTAGGGTTCTGCGGTTGTAAACACACACATGCACAGTACCATCGAAAACATTGCCGCGATGGCAAGTCGTAGTTTCTCTCCATTGCGCATGCGCATCTTTTTCCGGCTAGCATCGGCCATTTTTTTAAACAATTGAATTGACAATTAGATTAGAATGATTAGTGCCCTAGTTCAAACATTAATAATTTAATAATGTTATTGTTGCTGAGACTCCAACATTGGTCCTAGAATCTAGTCTTATCTATATTTTCTATAGGCCTATCTATAGCCTAGTATATTCTAGATTAATCAGTCATAATATCATAATTAATAGGCTGTCAGTAGGCCTATATATTATTAGTATATGTAGGCCCTAAATATTAGTAATTAGGCAGGGTTTATATTTTTCTCTTATAAAATATAAAACAAGATCTACTCCATCAAGAATCTAGAACTAATCTAGAGTTTGTAAGCTACCTACATTTTTTTACGATTATGGATTAGATCTAGATTTCTAGACTTAGATTAGATTCTAAATCTACCATCTAGTCTAGATCTAATAATAATATATGTAGTATTCTAGTTACATTCTAGATCTAGTTTGTGAATTCACTTTCACAAAAGGCCTCAACATTTTGATTAGGTGTCCTGCTAAGGCAGTAAGGGGTAATTCCTGATCCAACTGTCAAACCGCGCCGCTGGCGCCCCAGCGGCCATGTGGCCGGGGTATCTTTTTTAAAGAGCGTCCTTCTCTAGATGACCAAATCAAACCAGGGGCAGCATCCCTGCAGTAGTGCACCTGCCAGTGATGCCGCTGAGCCTGTGGTGTCGTTGGGGGATATTCTACCTCACCTTATGTTATCAGTATTTTAGAAACAGGAAAAAAAAGTACAACTTCCTGATATCGAAAAGTCACCCAAAATTTGAGAGTAATCCAAATAGTGTTCTAACAGAAATAAAGTACTACTTCTGATTACTAGAAGTCGTTGAGAATCTGACAGATACCTTTGCATACATTCTAATACTTATATTTAAATTATCGTCCACCTAGCTTGAATGGTACTCAAGTTTTAGGCTTTTAAAAAATGAAGTAGAGTCAGTACCACTTTACGCCACTTAATAATAACTTAATGACATTGGAAATCACTAAAAAGTAGATGAAAATTTTTTTGGCCTAACTGAAATGGTAATCATGTTATAGTGTTTACATGCACACTGACCGATAGGATTGAAATTTTTCAGGACCCAAAAGGTTGTAAAACGTCCAAATTTGTCAAAGTCTCAATTAAGATTTTTACACGATTACAATACATATATATCTCGTATACAATAAAGTAGGGAGGTGTAAAACTGTCAAAATATCTGTTAATTATAATTAGTAATTCCTCTATACTGTGTATACAGGAAAGTAAATCGCTCTACCTCTGAAATATGCGATTCCGTATGCCATTCTTGATGTTTCATGCACTAATCTGTTTGCTCTAGATTCGCCGAAGACGGCTTGCTCGTCTCCAGCTTCAAGGAGCCTCTGGTAGCAGTACACCAGCTATCACAAGTGGGGATAATTCAGCCACAAAACTACAGCCAGAAAAACATAAGCATATAAGTACACCATCTCCAAATGGAGCAAGTTAGTATTTATTTGTGCCTTTTTTTTTCTCTTTGGATCCTTTGACTAATGTACCTACATATTAAACAAGTAGAACCTTCTTCAGTTAATTACTTCCTACAGTAGCATAAACTACAGAGACCTATAAGTATTTTTTATGTGGAAGGTTGATGGTGAATTTATTATCCGAATAAATAGTTAATAGGTTTAAATTCTTGTCAGTTATTACTGGACTATTAACAATATTTACGTGGAAATGTTTTTGAAAACGATATATTATTTAAGCTCTAGTTGTTTTGTATCCATTGTTATACAATATGATAAAGATAGTTCCCTATAAGTTAAAATAATGGGGTTTTTTTTTTCTATTTTAATCATGGATTCTTTCAATTGTTCATATTAACAATAGCAGGTATGGAAGTGGATCCTTCTCAAGAAAGTACACTGGATAGTCAGAATGAAAAATGGTATGTTGCCTTTTTTCACAGAATAAAGTTATATATCTAGCAGAACTTTGGTATCTAGCCGATTTTGTGGTCTTCAGATACCACAAACTAGTCAAAAGTTGTTTAGCCTGTTTTATGTTGATTCTGGAATAGATTCTTTAGGGGATGATTTAAGCAAATGTTTTGATCCACTGTTATCTTAAGTTTATGTTTTAATGTACTTTACAGTCAGCTTGATGTTGATTCTGGTATAGAAACTATGGAAGTAGATGACCACCCTGAACCTAAAAGAAAAAGAGTAAGTTCCCTTTTTTATAATATTTCATTGCATTACCTAATGAAGTTTAGTTGTGTATATTATAAACTAGTTACATTTATTTCTTGGCTGTATAGTAATATATGATTTTTAAAATTTTGTGATGCTAATTTTTGTGAATACATAATCAATCTGTATCAATCCTTTTTTTCTGTCATTTTGTGAAAGATTCTGACCAATCTGTTTTTAAATTTTTGACATAATTTTCCCCAGAACGTAAGTGTGGGGTCTGAGGCAAGTGAGGATCAAGTAAAAAAGGCCTTATGTAGAGTATTTGCAGTTTCATGGTCAGAGGAGTACAGTAGAACAAATAATGTTTTACATCTCAGGGAATTGGCTGATGTAGCTGCAGCTTCTTCAACAAGTGGGTTGGCCAACAAGTTCTTTTAATTATTCTAATTAACATGTTTGTAGGAAGTATATCAGGCTGTTAAAACAAAATTATTTCAAGTCTCATCAGACTGTATCAGGCTACCTTTGTGTTAGCATTGCTAACCAAACCATGACTCAAAGAGCATTCAGAAAATAATCCTGCTTTGTCTCAATTGTCCTGCTGGCATTTTTTAATAGCTGTTACGTCTGTATGTTCAATTATAGTTTATAAGCTCAGTGAACAAAATAATTACCACTTCTATTTTTAATTATATCCATCACAACTATAATTGCTCTTGTGCATGATTGACATCACCATTCATTAGTTTTTTTAGAAGTTTTAAAGGATTTGAATTTACTTTAGTACTGCTAAGATTCCATAGGAAGACTGTTTTCTTAATGAAAGATTTTCTTCATCTTTGGCAGAACCAAGTGATATCCGAGACCTTATTAACCAGATGGTTATGGAATCTGTTCTAGTTTTACAAAGTTCTCAATCTAACACAGCCAGCGCTGAGAAGTCACCTCCTCATGTTAATGACATTGGGTAAGTTGACACTAAGTGCCATTGTTTAATGGGTAACCCTTCCAGCTGGGCATAGTGCTGACCAAGCCATCCCTCCATATGCGGAAGTCAAGAAACATAACTAAAGTTTTATTTATCTTTACATTTTTTACTTTGACCATCTTGTTATTTGTCATGCTTCTCTCCGTTAATGATTATTCTACAGACCAATTTAAAAACTTGGTAAATTTTACCATGAATGTAATTTTGACAGTAAAATATTCTTGTCTTCAAATAAATTGTCTTTGGTATTTGGTTAGTTTGAAAGTTTTTATAGAGATTTTTATTAGTTTGAAAGTAAACATAAGTGCTTCATTAATTTGTAATAGAATACTGTAAATTACTACACTACCAGGGTTAAAATAAACATTTACCATTAGTACAAATCTAAAAAAAAAACTATACTTATCTACCAAATACTTTTTTCCTAATTAAATTATCAAAAAAGGTAATAAAACACGACTGTTTTTGCTGTCCCAATTAAGTATGCCAGAGTCCTTCATTTATCTGTCGTTCCCTTAACATCCACAGTTGCTGGCAAGGAACAAATTACATCAGTTGTAGAGAATTCAGCAGCAAGATCACTGTTCCATCATCACCAGAACTAAACATCCTCAAATACTTGATTGATTGCTATGATAGAGTGGCCATCGAGGAGAAGAACTCACCAAAAGTAAGCCATTGTTGTGATCTCAGGCTAGATATTTAGCTGAAATTTTTTATGCATTATTTAAGGTTCTGGAAACTTCATACAGTGAAATTGAGAACTTGAAAATAGGATACTGATCATGGTTTACAAAAACATTTTCTTACATTATGTCCACTTTGGAGACAGCCCTATCATATGGTAGAGTGTTCGACTGCTCACCCGGAAGTCTACTGTTCTGATCCCAGGCTCCAGTCCCTGAGTCCACCCAGCTCTAAAGGGTACCTGACTCACATCCAGGAAAAAAGCTGGCTTGGCTTAAAATTGATAACAATCCCTTCATATGCCAAGGTCACTGAAACAGGGGGAAGTCTACTTTACCTGCCAAGTGGGCCCTAAGGTTTGAAAGAGTACTCTGCTTTTTTTTAATTAAAGATTCTGAAAGTATAAAAATGTGTTGTTTACTTTCTTCCAGAAAACCAGCATACCACCCATGAGTGATGCCTTGTCTATTGCAAGAAACCAGTGTGTCTGTTACTCCTCCCTCACTTTACAAGGTGTCTTCACTCAGTCCAGGTACATGTTTCAACTTCTTTAGATTTTTAAGTCTTTACATAAACAGACTTTGTCACGCTTTGTTTTTGTAGTGTTAAAGAAAACAGCACTATGTTTTGCATATTACTTCTTCTTCTTCGTTCTTAATTATTAGTGTTGAAGGGGATCGAGATTTATCTGCCAGTGGGTTTGAACTCGAGACTTTTTTCGAATTTATCAACCATGAGCTTTTTGCCGACTTGACCACGCCTCCAACACAATTAAGCGTTACGTGTCAACTGGTTATGCGCCATTGAGGCCATTGACTCCGATTTCAGCCTGCTTTTCTTTTTGGATTTGCTTCCATAGCCTTTGTCAAACCAAGAACAAGCTACAAGGCAGCAGTTGTTTGATTTTGGAGTTGTCTCTCCTAGAAGAGTGGCTGTCCCCAGCTAACGAGCCTCATCTGCCCGAGGGTTCGAACTCGAGACTTTCGGTTTAGCAACCATGAGCTTTACCGACTCGACCACGCCTAAAATTAAAGTGTTATATTTTTTTATTTAAATAAACAGTTAGTATTATTTTTTTTAACCAAACAAAGTATCATAACATGTTTTTCATACACTTTATTTATCTGGACCTATTTACTGTGCAATTTGTATGAAACTTTTGTTGTTTAAATGCCACCTTTTCTACCCAACAGGTCAGCAACAGGATACTCTCCCCTCATTCCATTTCTCCTATCACATAACTTAGCTCGAGGTTTTTTGTCAGAACTTGTGCACACATTTCACCAAGATACTGCAACTTTACACAAAGTAAGGTTTATTTCAATTGTGGGAAGAATTTAACTCAGATGTGTTTAGAATAGAAAACTTTTTTTTATATATAAAATTCATTGCTTTTCGGAATAAAATTTTTTTTTGTGGAATGACATTTTATCATTGCTTTTTTAAAGACAACTAATTGAAATTTAAAATCAAATCCTAAACTTTTTGCATGGATCTAGAATAACTCTTAGGTGAAGATTGAGATTATTAAAAACTAAACACAATAGTAAATAACACCTGGGCCTTGAGGAGAAAAATATCAGTAACTTAGACTAACATGAATCTATTATTTTTATAATATTACCTTAGTTTTAAGCCTATGCATTTTTATAAAAGTAAGTTTAATAGTGAGATAAGTTACATCTTTTTAAATACTTTATTGTTATATTATAACAGATTTTCAGCCCAATTCTCCAATACCTGTCCCGCTATATTGCTACACTTGGACTAAATACAGACAAATACCGTGATCCACTAGCAGTGATGGTCGAGCTAACCAGCATAAAGACAGCCAATTGCCGTCCCATTTGTAATTTGGTAGGAATATTGTGTTGTTTGTTTCATTTCCCTGAGGGTCGAGTTTTTCATGTGAACTGAATGTTGTCTATGATTTGACTAACAAACAAAATTAATTGACAGATTATAGAACAACCTAACTGGCTGACAGAGCCAGTCAGCCAAGCTGCTGGCATGGAAGTTGAAAAGTTAACTCTACTTGGACCTTTTCTTGGGCTTTCTGTATTTGCTGAAGATGATGTGAGTAATCCTTAGTCATAGTTGATTGTTGTTTTAAATCTGGAACAGTTATTCAGCATTTGCTTGTTTATTTTATACACAGATGTCAACACTGTTTTCATTTTCTTCCTGCTTTATACAGGTGAAAGTAGTTGAAGAATTTTTCGCCAATCATCACATGTCACAGGACAATGCCTGGGCAATATACAAATCTTTAATGGGCAGTCTGGAGGATGTTAGGGTCAGTGTATTAGCCTCAGTTTTGTTGAAAAGATTGGTTATGTTTTAACTTGTGTGTTTTTTAAGGTTCGATAACTGCTGAAAAATGGCATGTATTCTTTTAAAATGATGATGTAAAAGTATATTGATTGATCAGGCAGTTTAAGTATTATTATGAACATTTGAATTTGTAATTAATTTTAAATACCAATGTTTAAGAGCGGTCTCATAATTTTTAATTACTTTCTAATACTAAACTTATAAAAATATTGCTATAATCTCTTTGATATAGCACTTTTAAAATTACATTTTTCCTTAAAAAATAACAGTTTTATATATTATATGATAGTTTTTGCTCACTGTATTAACTGTATAATAATTTATATTTAAAATAATAATTATGTTTTGTTTCTGTCATTTATTCAGAGTAATTGTTTTCAAATAATCCACAACATGCTGCTCAATTCTCCCACAAGGGAAGCCACTCTTAATTTAATTTCCAAAGTCTTGGATAGAAATGCCAAACGCTCCCAAATTCAGGTAAATTTTAAAACAGTATTTATATAGGCAATCATTTTTTTATTTCTATTGTTGTAACGTCATTTGAAATACTCGGAATGTTTGTTTTTACAGTTTGATGAAAGATTTTTAAGTGGTGATGGCTTTATGCTGAACCTGATGTCCGTCCTACAAAAACTCTCAGAAAAAATTGACTTAGACAAGGTAGTGACTTGTTTTTATCTTTCAAGTTTTGTCGCCCATGATGGTTAAAGTTTAAATCATATTTACAAATGTGCTTTGTACCCGTCAAATATGACTCTTAAGCCCTGATTGATGTGATTTAAACAATTATTTTTCAGATTGATATTTATTATCCATTCCATTGTACAAAACGTCTCAGTCTTCAAAACAAATCACGCATGCGCTTCACAGAAAAGGAGGTGGAAGAGTGGAGTCAGCAAAATTGTAAGTTGACATGTATTTTCTCTGTCCGGTGTTTCTTTTTGTCACTTATCACCTTCAGAATTTTGTGCATGCTAACTTTCAAAACTTTGTCCTTAATACTGCAGTTAACAAACAACACAGTGTATGTAACTTTTGTACTTACAGTGCTGTTATGAAAATTGTGTGTATTTAAACTTATAATGCAGTTATCAAAAATTTGTTTATATTAACAATGTATTTACAGTGCTTTTATGAAAATCTTGTGTGTGTGTAATCTTTATACTTGCAGTAGTTATCAAAGTTGTGTGTATGTAAACTTTTTACTTACAGTAGGCTACAGTTATCATAATTGTATGTATGTAAACTTTGTTCTCACAGTGCAGTCATTGAAAGATCAGCAAGAACCCAAGTTTGCCACAGAATGCTTCTTTTTAACCCTCCACTGCCACCACCTAGCCATTCTACCAGTCACGCGCAAGTACCAGCGCCGCCTGCGAGCTATCCGCGACCTGCACCGCCTGATCTCTGACATGGAGGCAGCTGAACCCCAGTGGAAAAACCTGCCCACTGCCGGACGCAGCAGAGAGCAGCTGAAACGTTGGAAATCCCAGTACCAGGTGAGTCTAAGTGGATTAAAAAAATAATCTAGATTTGATCCTTGTGACAGTGTTGGACAAATATTATTTGTTATTTTTGTAGGGTATTTTTATTTTGTGGCTATTACTGGCCAATATTCCTAACTCGCCAAACATGAAAGGAACCTGAATATGATACTGTATTACCTTACCGGCATTTAGTAAATTTTCACTGAATTGTTACTTTTTAACATATTGCTAAATAGACATGTTTTTGCACTGCAGAAAAAAAAAAGTTGGTTTGGAAAAATATAATGCTTTGGAAGATATTACATTGGTTTTTGTATTTTAATATCCCTCACACCTGTAAATGGAACGCAAAACATTTTTTGACCCCCTCGTCTTAGTTTCCCCCCTCCCTTGTCAGTATTTCTAGTACAAACCACCATGCCAACCGTGTGTATAATAATGTTGTTGTGATACAGAGACTCCAGAAGAGCAAAATGTGTGCAGATGCTGGAGTGTTGGACAAAGATATGCTGTTGAGGTGTTTGTCTTTCTATACCCGTACAGCTGATCTCTTGATGAGAATAGCCGACCCTGAAAATAGATGGTAAGTGATGGCGGCACACTATGTTACATGAATATGCAAGTAGGTATGTTTGTGAAACTGACCCTTTGAATATATGGTGAGTGTCCGTAGTAGGTTGCCTTGGTAACTATGTACACTGACCTAGTGAATATGTGGTGTATGATGAAGTAGTTTGTTGCAGAAACATTCATCTTTTAATATTCCATCATACAATTATAAGAAGTGTTTCAAATAAACAAGGCATACATTTTTTTTATACATTCTAATTGTTAGATATATGCTTTTTCACCTTAAATAAAAAATCCTTCCAAATTCTTATTATATGCCTAGTAGACTATAAAAACAGACACCATTAACTCTGGAATTTGTGAGCCCATTTTTATTTCCTTCAGGTGACCCAGACCAGAGTGTTCTAAATAAAGTTGTTACACAACTCAAAGTTTTTAGCTCACTATCTAAAGTATTCAATCTTTTTTTTCCTCTTTTCAGCCAAGAAGTGCCACTTCCTGAAAATGTCCCAGGCTATTTCTCAGCTCTACCAGAGTTTTATCTGGAAGATATGGCTGACTTCATTCTTTTTGCATTGCAGTAAGGAAATGAGAATCTTTAATTTTACTTTTACACTAAGTGCCATTGGTGATATTATTTAATCCAAGAACTTCAAAAATGTTTGATGTGTATCACTAAACCAAATTGAGAATCTTTAGTTAATTTAGGTTTTTGCTAAACCTGAAAGAAAATTTTAGATTTTTATAATTTTGTAGCTATTTTAGATATTACCAGTATTATGCATTTGCTTTTAAAGATTTTAAAATTACCCCCTGCTAAATAAAATATTTTAAATGTATACCAGTTGTATTTGCTGTGGTATTTTAATTTGAAATCTAACTTAATCAACAATTTTTAGATATATCCCAGGGGGCCTAGTGGAGGCTGAGCACAAGCAGATGAGCCGCCTTGTCCTGGTGATGTTGTGCTCCCAGAACTACCTCCGCAACCCTTACCTCACTGCCAAGCTGGTGGAGGTGCTTTTTGTGCTGCAGCCCAGCATCCAGCCCAAAACTGAATCTCTCAACACTGAACTTCTCATGTCTGAGGTGGCCATAAACAACCTTGTTCCCTCACTCATGAAATTCTATACTGGTGAGTACGCTCGTTAGCAGTTTGCTTTTTAATTGAGTAATTGTTAAAAAATTATTTCATTACTTAATTGGAAAGGAAATCTTTGTTTTGAAATGTAATGCTTTAACTGTTTTTTCTTCTTTTATAATTTAATAAGTTTAACTGTTTTCAATTTTTTTGTACTTTCAATTAATGAATATCAGGGAATAAGCAATGGTAGAAAATAAATGTGGAAATTGTTGATTCATTTTCTTACATAATAGTTACTCTCACAGTTAGAATATTTAAAAACTCTTTTTGCTCTTTTAGGATATCTAACTTTTCTTTTCAGCGAATTAAAAATAATTCTAAAATTGTATTTGCAGATGTGGAAACTACTGGTGCCAGTAGTGAATTCTATGACAAGTTTACTATCAGATACCATATTAGTATTATCTTCAAAACTATGTGGACAATGACATCACATCAGTTTAAGTTTATGGAAGAAGCAAGGTCAGTATCTTTAGGAACCTTTATTTTTAAATGTGAAAAAAAAAAATTCTGTTATTACATCTTCATTTTCTTTTTCATTTCTGGCAACAACTACACTAATTTTTTAATTAGGAATTTCAAAACCTTTTTTAAAGTTTCAAGTTTTCTTTTGTGAAAAACTATAGCACTTTGGTTTTGATTTGTGCTGATATCTGTAGCTTGTTTTATCCACTCCAGGTCTGGAAAACAGTTCATAAAATTTGTCAACATGCTGATGAACGACACAACCTTTCTGTTAGATGAAAGTTTGGATTGTTTGAAGCGAATCCATGAAATTCAAGATCTGATGGACAGTGAAGCCAAGTGGAATGCTCTGAACAAGGTGGGTGAAAAGTAACTTCAGCTTAGCTGGTTATTGGAAGTGAGAGGTTGTTTTTTTTTTTAGTACGGATTTTAATATTTCTTTCGCCTTCCTCCTAGTTACAGTTTTTACAAGTCTTAAGTTTACTAGTCTGCTGCTGCTTCGTTCTTAATTTTAGTGTTGGAAAGGATCCCCTCCAACACAATTAAGAATACGTGTCAACTGGTTATGCGCCATTGAGGCCATTGACTCAGATTTCAGCCGGCTTTTCTTTTTGGATTTGCTTAACTATTCCAATAGTGACATTTTATGCACAGTTACAATCAACACAGGCAGCTTGGTGTGGTCTGTTAAAAGCTTTATACCACATATATATTTTTATTTATATATGTGTTACTGCTTGGTAGAATATGAAAACTTGAAGAGGATTTTAATGTATTTGTATCAAATATCTCAGTACATGTGTTACAGGAGCAACAGCAGTCTAAAACCAGGCAGCTCTCTTCAGATGAGCGCCAGTGTAGAAACTACCTGACCTTAGCAACAGAGACTGTGGAGATGTTTCATTACCTGTCCACTAAAATTGTTGAACCGTTTTTAGTGCCTGTAAGTGCTAGTTATTTGTCTTGATAGTGATTCTATTTAGAACGAGAAAAATGGCCGTTGAGGAAGGATACAACAGGCGCTAGGCTGATAGTGCTGTCTCTTTTCTCTAAACTAAAACCACCACCCCCCCTTTGGCTTAAAACTTTATACTTTTTTCAGTAATAATCGTATGATTTAGGTGTAAGATTTCATTAACAGCCTTTCGATTTTAAAAATTGATCCAGTGTTGAAATAACAAGCTACCTTCTTAAGTGAATTAAGTTCTAATGTTGAAGTTCCCAAGTATTCAAATGAACATTAAGATTAACTACTTAAATATTTGTAAGCTGGATTAAAATTGATTCTCACAAGCTGCTTCCATTATTGATTACCTTAATACGTTATGTTGAACTAAAAATTGTTTGGTAGATTTTAAGCTGCAACATATTAGAAGTTTTAATTTCTTATTGTTGAAAAATATCATACATGCCAGAGTTTGAGGTGTTTTTTTCCCCCAAAACTGAATGGTTGGTGGGGGGTGCTTGTGAAAAAGGTGCTTAAGAACAAGTATATCCTGTACTTTGTTATGCCTTCAGCCCAAAAATATAATAAGCCATAATAATATTAAAAAATATAAGATAGTTCAGTTCAAATTTAAACCTTGAAAAGATCTGGAGTCTATTTTCCCTGTACCATCAACTACTGTCTCTGGAAATTTAACCCCAAAATTTAACTTTTGTCAGAAATTTCCCCTATACCCCTTAAACATATCCTTGTACAGAATTTCAGTTTCCCAGAAATTTCACTTTTTGTCCCCGTAATTTCACATGTGTCCCAGAATTCACCTTTTGCCCCAGTAATTTCGCATGAGTCCCAGGATTCACCTGTGTCCCAGGATTCACCTGTGTCTGTATCCATTCCGCAGGAGCTTGCTGATCGCCTGACAGCCATGCTCAACTTCAACCTCCAGCAGCTGTGTGGACCCAAGTGTAAGAACCTGAAGGTCAAGACCCCAGAGAAGTATGGGTGGGAGCCCAAGAAACTGCTCAACATCCTCACTGACATTTACCTGCATTTAGACTGTCAGGAGTTTGCTAAAGCAATAGCTAATGATGAGGTTTGTTGTTGGCAGTTGTTACTCTTAATATGTGTTTTGGTATTCTTAATTTATGCAGTAAAACATGAAAACTCAAAAAGTTATTTTCTTTTTTCTTTTACTTTGATATCCTGTTTTATATCAGAGGTCCTATCGCAAAGAGCTATTCGATAATGCCATTGACTGCATGATGAAGGCCTGCATCAAAACCCAGGAAGAAATCAACTCATTTTCAGAACTTCAGAAAAGAGTTGAGGCATTCCTTGTACAAAAGCACAAGTCAGAAATGGATTATGGAGATATTCCTGATGAGTTCAAAGGTGAATATTTTTAAATGCAGCCACCTGTCTAATTTAAGGAAAATTCTTCTGGCCTTTTTGTATGTTAGGTTCTTATATATTTTTTATAAGCTGTTGTTTTCTACTTCAGCATATGTTTTAGCGGGAACAGGGCATTACCCCCTCCTGTCAATTACCCCCCTCAAAGTAGGACATTACCCCCCCGGACACTGCTTAAAGTTAGGGTTAGTTTTAGGGTCAGGGCTAGGATTATGGTTAGTGTTATGGTCAACATAAGGCTTAAACCAATGTCTAGAGTTGGTTTTGTGTTAAGGCTGAGGTGAATTCTTAGGTTTTGGTATTTTCCTTAAGGTTAGGATTAAGGTAATGTATAGGTATAGAATTTGAGTTAGAGTTAGGATTCTAACTTGGGGGGGGGTAATGTCCTGTAGCCGTTTTGGCTCAGTCTAAGCTTATTTAGCAAAGTTTACTAGATTGTGTTTCTAATCTTTATATTTCTGTACCAACATAAATTGTTCTATTATAATTGGTCAGACCCCCTTATGGACACACTGATGGAGAATCCTGTGATTTTACCCAGTGGGACAGTGATGGACAGGGCTATTATCATAAGACATTTGCTGAACTCTCAAACAGACCCTTTCAACAGGCAGCCACTGAAGGAAGAAGAGCTTATACCTGGTATACTATCACCATTGTCTTTTTTTAAGTATTCTTTAGATTAGTTTAAAATCTTTGTTGAATTATTCTCAACTATATTCTTTTTATTTTATATAGCCATCGAGATGAAGCAGAAAATTGAAAATTGGCTTGCTGAAAAAAGGAAATCTGCTTAAATAGAATCGTCATCCATAGAATGCAAGTCTGATCAATTGGCTGCTATTGTCCATACCGGGTCAACGAATGTATTTTAAGAAATATATTCATTTCATCAAGTGCCCTCCCCTCAGTTGATAATAAATAATTTCTGCATTTGTAGGGAAAAACTGTCTGTTATAACTTATTGTTGTGCTTACTTTATCTTCATGCATTAATGTTAGTTGACTTAACTAAGTCTTTTTCAGCAAAACTGTAATTATATTTAACTTATTGAGATCAAACTCAGGTTCCCATGATAAAATTTATAATGGCCAGTGATTTATTCTCAAATCGTGCTAAGAAATTTTAAAATAAAGAAACCTTTTGAAAACCTGTTTTTGTTTAATATTCTTTGGTATCAGCACAACTGAAATTAAGACCTTAGTGTTTCATTTCAGAAATAATTTAATGTGGAAAGAATAAAGCATTGGATTTTATTAGATCAAAGTAGAAACTCAGTAACTAAGTCCTGTTCTCCCATTAAGTTCTGTGTTTAACTAAAAATTTGAGTTTGTTTTTGTTTGTTTATTTATTACATGTGGTGAACATATAACAGCTGTACAAGTTTCCCATATTTCTGTCCTGCAAAGTTTGTTTCCTTAAACTTAAAAATTTTAAATTTCAAATTGCTTGATCCTAACAAGAATGCTTCTAATTTTTATTTGATGAAGGCTTTTTGGATAATTCTATCCCCAACATACCAAGTTGAATATGATTTAATATCACAACATCTAAGTATTATTTATTCCAGTCTCCTACATATGCTGTGTTGCATTTTATTTTAAATATAATATTTAACCGTTACTCAAAAAAAAAGGCTTAGAAATATTAAGTAACAACAATTCTATTTTCTTAATTTAAATTTGGTATATGTTTGTGTCCCTGTGTAATCTGGTATTATAATGTATCTCATTAATTACATTTAAACCCTTGAGGGTTTTACATTGAGCCATTTGAATTGATTGAATGTTTGCCTCTCCATGTGTTTTAGTGTCACTTAGTATAAATGTTGTGACAGAAAGCCATTGGTATACCCCAGCTGAAACATGTTAGTGTACTCTGCATTGCTTTATGTTTTGTTTTTATATTGTATTTGGAGTTTGTTTTTTTTACTTGTGTTTGAATCATCATTCTGCTGGTCAAGTTTGACTTACCCCTGCATTCTGTTGGGCAACATGGAATGTTGGCCTTTGCATTAACATGCTATTCATTCTTAAATTTTGTTCAATTGTACATTTGTTTGATATAATGTTGCGCATATATAGAACTCTTTTTATGTCAATAGCAATTACGTATGTCCATATCAGTAGTTTAGATTAAAAAAAAATTGCATCTGCATTTATTTTACTAAAAGTTTTCTTTTTCCCCAGTTCTTAATTTTAGTCCTCTTCTTTTCATTTAGAATATCTCCCTACACTATCTCAATAATGTCAACAGTTACTTTTTTTATTATTTTAATAATAGTGTGTGTAATAAATAAGGTAAATGTATTTAATTATGAGGTAAATATTACCAGAAGAAAAAGCAAACACTTTTAAAGTAACTAACACACTATCAAAAGTAAGTGGTAAAATAATGGAGTTAATTCGCTCTTAGGACAATGGTGGTTGTGAAGCCTTCTTAAACAGCACTCGATTGTTGCACAATGATGACACTTTAACAGCAGATATACCTTGTAGGATGTGATGTGTTATGTATTTCTAAACCCAAAGCTGCCTCCATTCGTTTTTAAAATTTTAGAAAATAGTAGATTTTTATGACGTGTGACGCTTAACAAATAATTGCTGTTGATTATTAGTTTTTTACTAGTGAATTACATGCTGTAATAAGTGATGTTTTGCACATTTATATTATTTATTTTGTTTTTTTTTATGGTGAGTAAATAATATATAAGATTATCGAAGTCAACACTTGAACTGTTGTGTTATTGAAACATGCTATTAAGATCAATAATTCTATATTACTATAGACTGGTATTGTATCCTTTAATTAATAACCTGCTGTAGAACTGGTAAACAACAAACCAGTATGTACGTTTAACCTTCCTGATTGGTGCAAGCTCAACATATTTTATAATGGTTACACTCTATAGATGATTTTACCAATTAGGTATAGTAACAGTTTTTTTGTTTAATTTTAAAGTTTTTTAATAAAACATTTGATTACAGAATAGATAATATTTTTAGATAATATTTATTTAGATACCTCTAACATCATGTGATGTTTGTAAAAGTGTTAGCAATTTTAATCTCAAAATTCAACTTTTTAGATATAACAACAATCATACACATAACATAATTTAACAACTTGAATACACACAAAAAAACTAGATGTTAATATAGAAACTTCTTTGTGGATATGAATTTTTATAATAGAGTGTGTTTAGCCTATCAAGTGATTATGTACTGACATAAAGGCTAAACTTACTGTGCAATACACAATTACTAATTCTGTGTGCTCTCCAGCATTGCATTAGTTTTTATTTTATTTTTCTCACTACATGTTAATTTGTTATGGCATTCTTATTACAGTTTATAGGTTTCATTTTTACCCATCAATATCACGAGAACTGTAAATAATGTATTTTGCTAGTTTTTCATTGTATGTCTGTGTGTGTGCATATAAATGTATTATACATATGTATGTATATATATGTATGTATATATATATATATATATATATATATATATATATATATATGAATTATAGTTTGCTCTTGAAGAAAGCTATCATGAATTCATTTAAAATGGTTTGTTTGGTTTATTTCTTCACAAATCAATGTATATTCAACATCTTTTAAACATCATAGCACTACTGACAATGTAGTTAATGGTATTTTGGAGGCTGTTAACTACACTAAATTATAAAGTGTTTTGGAAAAGTTCAATAAATTAGTTCAAAAAAATATAAATGTTTTATTTCATTTGCTTTGGTTATTATTTAATTTGTAAAGACTAAATACATAAATGAAAAAATAGAAAAGATTCTGGTATTTTTTAATATGGTTAATTTTGATTTAGATCTACATCCTATGTAAAAAAAATGTAAATGCAAAGGTGTATGCAAGAACTTGGTACAAATAGTATTTCAACCTAAATAAACATGTTTCATAACAGTGTTAGATTTAAGAAATATACATTCAAACGGGAACAACGTTGCCATTTGGAAATTAGGAGTGAAATATCTATCTATATATATAATTCTCTTTTTGGAGACGTTAGAAAACAAGCTGTAAGCGCGCCTTGCAGTCCCCTCTCTTCCTCTCTAGGAAGTCTGGTGAGCTGTGGTTCATGCTAAATGTTTACAATCATAGAGCCGGATTTAGTGACGGCTATTAGGGGCAGATAATTTAGTTTGAAACGATTTTAAACTTAGGGGAGGTAACTAAGAGGAGGCTGCTTTCACGGGGGGGGGGGGAAAGGAAGGGGGGTAATCATCCTTAACGACTTACTGATAGTGTTTTAATTTTAAAGCAAATATTTTCAGTGACATCAGTGGTACTAACGTATTCACAAATTATGAATTACTGAAAAGTAGAAAATAAAACAACTAAATAGCGGCGTATGATACGCCGCGGGTCGGCGTAAAATTGGCTTTTTTGCTAGGTACTTTAATAGACACTAGGGCGTCTTACTTTTACAAAGCGTAAGATTGGCTAGGAGTCATCCATATGCGTTTTTTATTTCCCCGTGGTTACAAAAAGCCACATCTCACGCTCAGCCAACTTCTATTCTCAAAATGACAACATGTATCTTTTAAAACAGCGATTTCTTTCTAAAAAAAATTTCTTTGTTCGGTCATCATTGAGTAGGTCTGTTATATTGATCATCTCAATATTATTACTATTTCACTCTTTTGAAAAAGCAAAATAACGGCAAATTATATTTTTTTTTAAATTCTCTCTTTGAATTTGAAATACAAAGTGTGTCGTACTTTCCCCTTCATCAACGAGTTCACCCTTTCCCCCTCCCTCCCCAGGCGCGTGAATCCCCCTTCCAAGGAGTTTAGTATTTAATACTAGGCTAGATCTATAATATTAAATCTATATTGGTAAAAACAAAGTGTACATAAAGCATTCATTTTGCCGTCTTCATTTCTAGAAGTAAAACGATAATCATAATAGATAGATCTAGCTAGTAGGCCCTGTTTTAAAATGATATGGATTACTTATATATAGGCCTAGCGGAGATATAGAAGAAACATTCTGTCGGTACATTTGATTTTAAGACCTCCTCCCACTAGTTTTTTCCGTCGTCGTTGCTTTGATGAAGTTGATAAGCATTATTTCCCCTGTCTAATGGCAACCTGCTTGAGAAAGTGAAGACGTGGATGGTTCGAAAGTTTCTCTTAATCTTCCATTTCATCAATCGGGATTTGAAAATAAGGAAATATTGAGTCTCGGCATGATATGCTCTGAATAAATCAGTGTATTTGTAGGTAGATAGATTTAGCCTAAAATTATTAAATATCTATCTAGGCACTAAAGTAAAAGTTTCAAAATCTTTTCTTGATCTCAGGCAGGAATTTCAAGTCAAGATTCTATTCTAGCTAGACTAGTCTATAGATCTAGATCTAGCTAGACTAGAGTCTGATCTAGTCTAAATTTAGATCTAGACTAGGCCTAGACTTTTTACGAGGCTGGTCTTGAATTCTTAGTTATAGATTTATTTTAGATTCTAAAATCTAAATCTATCTAGTCTAGGAACTAGATTGGTAATCTATCGTTTTAGGTACGACAGCTACTCTTCTAGGAGAGACAACTCCAAAATCAAACAACTGCTGCCTTGTAGTTTGTTCTTGGTTGGACAAAGGCTATGGAAGCAAATCCAAAAAGAAAAGCAGGCTGAAATCGGAGTCAATGGTGCATAACCAGTTGACACGTATCCTTAATTGTGTTGGAGGGGGATCCCTTCCAACACTAAAATTAAGAAAGAAGAAGAAGAAAACTTGAAAGGACAGCTGACTAATTAAATTGTGTGTTTTTCCTTTCTACAACTGTGTAGTATAGATTCTATCAAAGGGAAGAAATCCAAATATATAACTGCTAGCCAGTGCTAGAGCATTTAAATACTAATTACATTGCAATTTTTATTTTAACGTTTCATATTTTAAACGAAATGAGAGGTTTGTTATAGGCTTTGTATTTTTGAACGAAGTAAAATAAGATTTTATCATACTTAAATAATTAAAATATGCTCTTCATTATTATTTAACAATATTCATATATGAACAAAAGTATTTTTTTTTTAATTTCTTTATAGTTTAAAAAACAAGTTAATTACTGTTTTTTAACACTTGTGGTGTTTTTTTTTGTATGCAGGTTGTTGAGCCAACAGTCAAAATTCTGTCCCTTAGCTGCATTTGGTGGTTTCTTGCAGTGAGGGGTGGCCCCTTGTTTGGGTCCTTCTCTAAGTACTGCACCAAGATGAAAATGGAAGGGGTTACAGAGAAAAAACTAGCACTCTCTCAGGGAGACAACTTACAGCCTCGAACACGCAAGCCAAGTGTGGTGGATAAGGAGAAACTTGGGCTGTTTAACTCTCGGGCTTTCACTTTTCTCATCCTGTGGTACTTTTTCAGTGCATGTACTTTGTTTTTGAACAAATATATTCTTGCAACATTAAAGAGTGACCCAACATTGTTAGGTAAGTTTTGATGGATTTTTTTTTTAAATCCATGTCATTACTTTTTATTCTAGGTAATTCGAAAATAACTTAAGTGTGTAAGCCAAATCGTTAGATATAAATAAAAAGTCATTTCAGATAAATAATGATTTGTAAATGTTAAATTTTGCTTATTAATATTCACAATAGATGCAGTTCACTTGGTCATATTAATGATTTTTTTAGTATGACAGAAAATATCCATTAGATTAATGAAATAATGAGAATAAAATAAAGTTAAAATCAAATGTGCATGTCGCAGGGGCTATGCAGATGGTGATGACAACTGTGTTTGGCTTCATCCAGATGTACTTGCCATTGGGGATGTACACACCTGTCAGCAGGGAGGGCAAACCACCAAATTTCTGGAGGAACATGATACTCGTGGGAACAATGAGGTATGTTGATACTTGTGGGAACAATGAGGTATGTTGATACTAGTGGGAACAATGAGATATGTTGATACTAGTGGGAACAATGAGGTATGTGGATACTCATGGGAACAATGAGATATGTTGATACTAGTGGGAACAATGAGGTATGTTGATACTCATGGGGACAATGAGGTATGTTGATACTTGTGGGAACAATGAGGTATGTTGATACTAGTGGGAACAATGAGGTATGTTGATACTAGTGGGAACAATGAGGTATGTTGATGTATTTTGATACTTTTGGGGACAATAAGGTGTGTTGATTCAATTGGGGACAGTATGTAAGATGTGTTGATATGAGTGGGGACAGTAGGGTGTGTCAGTGTGAGGACAAGAATATAATTTGATGCTTGCCAACTCCATAAGCTAACTCCTGCTACCTGTAGCTAAAAGCAAACATTGTTTTCACTCTCCAGGTTTTCAACTGTTGTTCTTGGGCTGGTTGCTCTAAAATTTGTTGCTGTGTCTTTCACAGAGACTGTCAAAAGTTCTGCCCCTTTGTTTACAGTTTTTATCTCTAAAATTTTAATTGGAGAGTACACTGGGGTGTACACATTTTTCTCCCTTATTCCCATCATGCTAGGTTTAGGGTTATGCTCAGCTTATGAACTTAGCTTCAACGTGCAGGGCTTTATTGCAGCCATAGCTGCAAACCTAACTGAATGGTGAGTCCAAAGATTTTCTTTCTTTCTTCTGCGTTTTACTTTTCACACATCCATTTTTACTTTTATAGCTAGTTTTTATAAACAAAAAAAAGGGGCAATCCACTTTTTGTTGTAATTAAGAAACTTCAGCCCATGCAAAAACTAAAAACAATTGAAACAGAATAAATTAGAATTTATTATCTTGTGATTTCTTTTATTATGTTATTTCATTACATTTTTTTTCCCAGCTTGCAAAATGTTTATTCCAAGTTGTTAATTAGTGGTGAAAAATATCGGTATACGTAAGTATTAACAATGTTTATTTCTTTATACTTTTAATATGCACATGACATTTTTAAAATATGGTCTTTCTTATTAAACTTACATATATAAATTTCTCTTTTATGCCAAATTGCTGTAGAATTGTGTATTTTGCAAATACAACAAACTTTTTGTTTTTAGCTTAACCATATGATCTTCTGTACAAATTGTTGTCAAACCAGTCATGTTTATCTTTCTATTCACTCTCCCCTCTTCTTCCTTCCCCTCACCCCTATTTTACCTTAAAATTTTACTGTATTCATGTACATAGACTATTTAATTTAACACATCAATGTCACACTAAATTGTCCATGCAAAGCTAGTAGATTTAATTAAATTTGTGTTAAATACTACTAGAACTAAGGTAAAAATGAAAGTTTTAAATTTCTGTTCTTTTCTTTTTTTTTTAGACCAGCAGAATTACAGTTTTACACCAGCATAGCAAGTATAGTGGTCCAGATTCCTGCCTGTTTTTTTATGATGGACCTGGACAAAGTCCATCGCACGCTGGACATTACTTTGTTAACTTCTCTACTGCTAAACGGGGTGTTCTTCCACTTCCAATCTATAACGGCTTATGTCCTCATGGATTATATTTCACCTGTTACACACAGGTAAGTAAAACAAAGATATGCACTGTTTCTGACCTGTTATCATTGAGCTAAGTATCTTTAAGGACACGATTATTGAAACCCATTGATGTCTTTATGATTGTGTTTGATATGGTTGATTCTGGGTTAACTCTTTAACACAGTTGAAAGATGCATAAAGGGTTAGTTTCAATACACATTATTGTCACCCCCACAATACCATTAGGATTTTTGTTTACAAATTAAAATAACTAATACGTCGAGTGCAAATTTTAAAATGTTAAGTGTTTGTGTATAGCTACAATTTACTTATATGTGTCTGTAAATATGTATAATATGTGTGTATATATATATATAAATGTATGTGTGTATACATATATATATATATATATATATATATATATATATATATATATATATATCAGCTATGACAGAAGTATAAATCAATTACAAAACTCTCATTATGAACTGTCCACAGTGTGGCTAACACAGTGAAGAGAGCGTTTCTGATTTGGTTGTCTGTGATTCTCTTTGGGAACCCTGTGACTTTCCTGAGTGGTCTGGGCACCATCATCGTGACCGTGGGAGTCCTGCTGTACACCAAGGCCAAGGAACATGACCAGCAGCTGCTGGAGCTGCGTGAGAAATACAAAAAGGATGCCATTGATGAGGGCCTGGTGCGGCAGGTGTGATCAAATTAACTTATCTCGCTGTCCTCGCCACTCAGGCGCCAGGGGGGACTTAAGTGACCAGTGTGGCGTTGTATTGTGAGTATGAAGTCACGTGCGGAGTCTGAGTTACAAATATAAGATAAAATTGCACGCATGAAGTACTGGATATAAAAGCTTTGCCTGTGGATGTATTTCTATGAAACTGACAGGAATTTAGAAATCAACGGGTAATTTCATCACGATATAAATTTATTTACCTCTTTTGAATCCCAGTCACTGAACGATATTTACGTCAATGTAATATAAGCTTAATATTCATTTCAAGAATTTTTGGTATATGTTCTGTTTATGCTTTGATAAATCATTGTTGATTTATCTGTACAGTTCATTTTATGTGTATTATAATAATACAGTTTTTATCTATACTGATGTGAGTTCACAATCCTGTGGGTATGTAATATTATAATGGTGGTTTTTCTAAATTATTTAAATTATGAATATTTTATCTTGAATGTGGATTTTTTGTGTTATTTTGTTATTTGAAATGTAGATACACATTTATTTATTGTAAATAATATTTGAGTTTTTTAATGTGGCTGTTTGGTATTGATTGTTTGATCGAGGAAGTTAGTGTGAAGCTTTTGTGTCATCCCACTTAGTTAAAGAACATAATATTAATTTTTTTTCATATGCTCCTAGGGCATTTATTTTGTAGAATAAATATAAATTTAAGTCATTTAGGTGTATTGGAAATTGATTTGTGAGTAAAGATTTTTTATTGTTATGGTCTTTTTCATTTAATGTATGTAGATTCATGATAAGTAACTGTTATTGGTTGTTTTTTGTATGTAGTAATTTAAGCCATAAATACTGAAGACAGTGCTTGATATTTTGTTACAACAAAAGGCAGCTATGCAAATAATTTCACTTGCCTATAACAGTATCCATACATGCACACTGGGGGAGGGTGGGGTTGAACTGATGTATTTGAACTGAACACAGTAGTTGCTACCTCAGTACAATACCACACACTGTTTTGTTGCTTGCATGGGCCTTTTTAACACTTGTTTTCAATGGATGCTCAAGCTTGCTTTATTATAGACATATTTTTTAAACAGACTGTTTGCTTTATTAATGTGTATATTTCTGGATAAGTAGTCTACCAAATAGACTTTTTCTCTGTTTGGTCCTTGTTTTAGCTAGTGAATCAGATTGTTTTAAAAGGGCATTCAAATGAATAACCGCCTACTGTTATTTGATCAACATGTTTACAGTAAATTGAATTATTCATCCCATGTAATTTAAAACATGATACTGCCAAAATCACTGATCTGATAAACATTATTTTGTTTTTATTTTTTAGATGCTATTATTTTAAATAATTTTTTTTTGTTATGATTTTATTGTTAATTAAGTAAAGGAAATAGTTTTCTGTACTTAAAGGCCGCAGTGCCAGACATCTGGACGACTGGACATTGTCCAAAGTTTCATCTTGGGGTATGTTTGTTGGTTACAGAGCTTTACCATGACCAATGTATATTAAATCACTGGCTAATCTATATGAGCTTGTGTTTGTTTTGTTCGTATTCATGACACATTCCTCTACACTTACACTTTTTTAGTTCAATAGACAGTGTTTGCTTAGTAGTTTAAGAAAGTAATGTATGTTGCATACTTTTGAAAGAAAACATAAATTATGCACAACAGCAACCCCAAATGCTATTTTTAAAATTGGGAATTGGTAGATTTTTATCAACAGCTTAGGGCTTATGTGTTGAAATGTTGGGGTTCCATTGTTGTCCAGTTAAAAAAAAATTGTTTTTTGTTAGTTTTATAAGTTCATTTACTTTGTTTTAAATTCTTTGCTTGAATGCTTTATGTCTCTTTAAAAATGTATTATTAGTAATTTCCATTATTTAGTAATACAAAGAGGGTTGAGCTTTATCTTCATAATCTTTTCCAGTGTTTTTATGTAAACTTTAATGAGTTATTTGAATCCTATATCTGGTAAACACTTCCTAATTGAGAGTGATGTATAGCACTGATACTGTAATATATAGATACTACACTCAAACATGTTTTCACACGTCTTTTTTTTAAAATTATAATTCCTAACAAACAATAAGAGCAGCATCATTTGGATTCCTGGTCAGAAGGTTATGTTTTGGTAGTGATTAAATGATATTTATGTTAAGCATGTTTTATGAGTTATGCTGAGCTAGAGTGTAGACCATCACCCCAACTGTGATACACATTCTATGTTCACTTTGGTTTCTTTTTGTCATTTGTTTGATTATAATTTTGTTTTGTTACTTAAAAGTGTAATTAATTACTAGACCCATTAAAGCCAGGCTTGTTTTCATTGTATTCCTGTATGCCAAAACTGTAAATACTTCACTATTGAAGTATGTATTAATGTGATTTGTTTTTTACTGCTTAAAAACTTGTGTGATTGGTTTAGAATTTTGTCACAATTATTTTGATTGTTTTTAGACATCTGTCACAACTATTGTGATTGGACTGAGACCTGTCACAACTGTTGTGATTGGAGTGACACCTGTCACAACTGTTGTGATTAGCATGACAACTGTCACAACTTTTGTGATTAGCATGACACCTGTCAAGTTGTAATTCTGTTGCAACCAATGTTCCCTCTCGTGGGGAAAAGCTAGTGTGCAAAATGTATTTTCTGTGTGCGATGTTCAAAAAGTCTTATACAAGGATGTATTTATTTTACAAAATCACTGCGCAGCATCTCAAAACTACTGCGCTGCAGCGCAGCTTAGAGGGAACATTGGTTGCAACCGAAAGAAAAGATTAATTAAGCCACCTCTTTTAACAGCACTGGGAGTACACAGAGTTTGTGAATATTTTAGAATAATGACTCAGGCTTTAAAAAATGACTTTAGTTCTAGCTTGCTTAATCTCTGGCAACCTGCTGTTGTTTCTGAGACTTGTAGATTTTATCAGATGGTTTCTGCATCAGTAGTTTGGTCAAGTGTAATCTCCATGATTCTGGTGTGTTTGTTGTTGCTGAATGTTGCAACAGTATTATTAGTATTAGTAATACTATTACACAGAATACACTGATTGTTTAATATAGTTTCTTAGAGGTATAATTTTGCTAATGTTAAAAAAAAAATATTTATTTTTTAAATCTAATTAATTTATATTTATTTCATAGATTGTTCTGAGGATTAGAAATATCAATTAATTGTGTGAGTCACTTCATCTACAATGAGAAAATGCTTTTGAGCTGGAAATCTGTATTGTGTCTTGTACCTTATCTATGATTTTTTTCTATAGTAGATCCTCCCTTTTTGTTCTTAATATTCTTATTTTTGTGGAGATTATTTTTGTATCTTTTTTTAAATGTGCCTTTACTTGACATGAATAGGTAAAGGTTGGAAAAAACTGAGCTAGATTTAAGATTCCTCTCCTCATAAACGGCAGTCAACAGAAAGACCCTCAAAATTGAGTGTGATATAAAGAGATTTAACTAGATAATCAAGTCTGTTTGGTAATTCAAGGTTTGATATCTTTTTACCTCCTTAAGTTTGTTCAACATAAAAACTTTTGTCTTTTGCTGGGTTTTTCTTTATTGATAGTTTAATGAAAAGCTCAAACCCATAGCATTTAGTGTTGTTGTTTCCTGCATGACACATTCTTATTAAAAAAATTTACATCATTATGGTAAGTTTACTCTGTTTTTTTTTTTCCTTTAAAGAAATAGAAAATTTAAATTGCTTCAGTAAAGAAGTGAAGACTAACTCCAAAACTTTTCTCATTAAAATCTATTGGCCCAAAAAATTCACCTTCATTCACAATCCAGCATTCCATTCTGTGATATGTTAAGTACTTATTAAAGCCTTGGTAGGGTGTAATAAACCTAATCTTGACCCAATCTGAACCATTATCCTAACCCTACCTGTGTAATCGCAAGGAAGAAAAGCTTTATACAATTCACTTCTGCCCTGCCAGTGTCTTAACATTAAAAAAATATTTCGAAGGTTAGTTTTAATTTTAAAAATAGTTTTATTAGCATTTAATTTCTATATTTCAAAAAAAAAATTATTTGCTCTAATACATTTAAATTTAAAGAATTGTCCATATGATTGCAAAGTTATTAGTCGATATTTGATATATTAATTTTATGTTTTAATAATTATACATTGAGTTCTTTTTGTTGATATTTTCTGCTGTTTTGCCTATAACTTTTATGACCAATTAGATCTGAATGCACATGTTTAATCATCATTGAAATGTAACATCCCCCTAAATAACAAGGTTCTAAGTGATGCATGTTTTATACCCTGATAGAATTGTTTTAAATTTTAGGGTGATGGATTATATCTTGGTTTCACTTCACATTCTGTTTATTTTTTAAGCTCATATTTTTTTAATTTATTATTTCCTTTCCACGCAGTAGACATCTTGTTATAGTTATGCTATTATTAATCCATAAACATGTTTTAAAATTTTTACATAACATGTTAAAAAAATGTTTTTTAAGACAAATTAAAAAACATTTTATCATCATCAGCTGATTGTTTATCCAGTAGTAACAAACTTGGAATGGAAAAATTATTTTTTAACTTTTGGGATGACAATGGGTATTGTTTCCTCTGTATCTTCCTTTTAATTTAAAAACTTTTTTTAGTTGCTGCTGTGATGCCTTCATATTACATACAACCAACCTTTTGAAAACATTTTTTTTAGAGATTCAAAATTTTGAAGTTTTCAACATTAAGCAGCACAAAATGCAAAGTGGCCAATAGCTGTAACAAATAGAAAAACAATTTTTGTTAAACTTGTTTGATGAAACTTTTGAATTTGGATCCATTGAACCATTTTAGTGTATTGTATTTTTATTTTCACAATAAGAAAACATTTGGTAGGCTTATTGATGGATGTGATGAAATGAAGGTTCTCATCTTTGAAGCTTGTGTACTGTGTATGCAAGTAAAGATTTTTAAAATTGAAATTGGGGACCAACATCACTCAACTTACATTAGCATAAAATAATTTTTTTATTTTTTTTTTTTAGAAAATAATGAATGAAAATGTAATAAACATGTGTATGTATTAAAATGAGAATGTCTAGTCCTAGAATTAATTTACTAAAGGGAATTAAGTCACCAGAAAATGTTTTAAGTTAAAATAATGTTGGACAGATAATGCTGTTAAATGTAGTGCGTTTAGTAACAAAACACCTCTTGTTGTATGTTTCCAAAAATATGACAAGATAAAACTAAATTTGTTCAGAAAAGTTCTCAGTTAGTATCAGGAACGCTATAATTTTCTTCACAACTTGCAAATTATGATGTTATGGTATAACAAAAGATGACAAAACAAAGCATAATAAGACACTTTTAATAGCCTTTTACTTATATTTGGTTTCAATTAATATTTGACTACATAATATGAATATTTTTCTAATTCATAGGTACATATAAATAAAAACTAAGCATCGCCCCCTAAATAAACAAAGAAAATGGAGATGCATTTATCCTATTAACACAAGTTCATGTTTTTAAATATCTGGTTTGATTTTTTTTATATATATAATAGACTTGGGTGTGTACAGAAATTATGGACAATAAACATTCACCAGTGTTCTTGGTTTATTGCTTGATTGTTTCATGTTAAAATGTAGTTATTGTTTTTTACTATTTAGAATAAGCTTAGGATTATGTATGTTGTATCAGCTTCAGGGAGCTACATGTTACACCATTCCACATTATGTGTTTTAGGCTTAGGTGTTTAGATAAGTTTATAACAATAGGCATTACATTGATGTGATTGCGGTATGTCAATCCACTTAGAGTTTTAGATAAAGATTCTTACTTTTAAAATTATAAATTATATTGTGTCTCAAATTAAGTGAGAGAGTTAAAGTAGAAATGTAGCTCTTTGTCTCAAAGTTTTTTGACACTGAGTCCAATGGAAATCACTGAAAATTTGACAGAAGGCAGAGAATTAGATCTTTTAAATATATATATAAAATTCGTTTATCTAGCTGAAACAGTACTCAAGTTATAGGCTTTTGAAAAACGAAAAGTAGAATAAGCCCCACTTCCGGTTATCGGAAATTGCTGAAAAGTTTAAACGGAACTACAAATTTTATATATGATATTTCATCAACCTAGCTGTAACGGTACTCAAGTTATCGTGTTCACAGACATACGGACAGAAGTGCAAAGCTCAGTTTTTGCAACTCGATTACGCATAGAACACCAAAACTGATAAATCTGCATTTATTATTTTTGCCCGATTAAAATAAGTTCCTTATACCCCGTATCTGATGAAGTACTGAGGTGTAAAATGATGAAAACTGTCAAAATTGCATATGATTTTTGTGCACGATTACAATACTTCCTCTATACTCTGTATACGAGAAAGTAAAAATGGAAATAAAAATCTGCCTATATCCCTAGTTGACATTCCCCGTAGTGTTATATAAGAATATTCCAAAAAATTTAGGGTAGATCACTCCTGGTTATTTTAAACTTGGTTATAAATTAATATAAATGTGCAAGTGAGAGAAAAATGTGGGGCTATGGTGACTTCTGGGGGTTTGTGTGCTTTGTAAACCTACAAAATATATTGCTGGATAAAAATAATAAAACAGTCTACTTAATACTTTCAAACAAAAATAAAAGAAAACTAATGTCTATTATTTTAAAAAATAAACATTTCCAGATAAGTGGACGTAAATCATAAACTTTCCAGTTCGTGCCCACGACACATGGGGCAGATGAATGGAGGTCATATGTTTCAATGACCTTGGTTTACGAGGAGTAAGAATTCCACGCAGAGTTTCTTCCAGGCATCTCTTCGGGAAAAGTCTGGAAGAAACACTGATTCCACATGGGAAAAAAATGAGTCATTGTGGGATAGTGTCGTCTGCATAATGTCCAGCCACCGTTGCTTCTTGGGGCTAAGTAAATACCATTCACAAATTAGTCGTTATAATGCTATATGTGAGTTTACTGATCTATGATTAATCATAATCATGACAATATCTCCAGCATCTTGGCATTGCAAATGGAACTAGTTTTGACTGGCTTTCTATCTCAACAACACTAATTCTCTCAAAAATTCCAGGTATTGACTTTAACAAGCTTTTATCTACATTTTCAAGTTTTTGTGTGCAAAACAAAAGCAACTCGTTTTTGTAATAGACAGCTCCATTAAGGATCCATTCAAAACCTTCCCAAAGTTGAGATACGAACTTGAATCGTATTTCAGAATCTTCCGTCATTTTTACACCGCTTAAAGCACCATCTTTTTGTAGAAGAAACATTTTGCTACCTTTGTGGAAGGTGACTATGTGATCAGCTGGGCCTTTAAAGTCAATGTCGTTAGTTGATTTGGTGTAAATGTTGTAACAGTGTACTGTATAATCAGAAAACAGCAAAATATGATCTCGTAAAACACATGCAGATCTATAAGCATTTTTATATTGAAACTCGACGAAATTTAAAATATTTAAGTTTTTCTTTTTTGATAGTAAATCACAAACATTGACGAAAATCCCATTTACAGAAACTAGATGCATTTTAGTGCACTCGCATCCATCAACAATGTCATTTTTTTCCATATTACCGCCAAGGGTTGCAATATATTTGTATCTACACTGGTTCTTGTAGTAATTACAGGGTCTAGTTTGAGGTGATGAATAAATATAGCAAATGGTGGATTCAGTGGCTGCTAAATCAAGACAATCGTCTCTCAAACCCAAATTTAGTTGTATACAAGATCGACTGTTCAGATCATATGCATGTATTTTTTTACTTCTAATGAAGATCATCACGCTTTGTTTTTCGCCAATGTTTCTGTAAGGGATAGCAAGATTTCTGGGGAATAAAGGAGATTTACATCTGTACAACAGAGCTTCATATACTATTTTAACAGTGTAATAGATTGAGATAATTGTATTGGTATTATATTTATATTGTTATCTTGAGTGATGTCCCTTACATGTTGTTATTTATAAATAGTTGTCTCTGGCCACTTCCTCTCTCTCTTGGCATCATGGCGTCTGTAAATAAAAGGCTGTTAACACCAATGTGGCTCCTCGTTAATCTATAACATTTTGGCGACGAAGGATAAACATCTACTAGAAAGAGCACCTACTTACGCAAAAAAGAGGTTTGCTAGAGCTTATTAGCTAATTATTTCTAGAATAATGGCGCTGTATGGCCAAATAAAAGAATTTGATGCGAATGATGAAATCATTCAAGATTACCTAGATAGGTTAAGCTTTTACCTAGAAGCTAACAACGTGACGATAGAAGCCAAAAAGAGAGCTGTTTTGTTAACAGTCATAGGGCCTCAACAATTTAGGCTACTAAAAGACTTATGCGCACCAGCTAGTCTAACTACCAAGAGCTTTCACGAGCTGAGCAAATTGCTAACAGACCACCATGCGCCTGTACCATCAAGGTTTCTATGTAGAGCTAGATTTGACAGTAGGACTCGTCAACCAAACGAGTCAATATCAGAATATGTTGCTGCTTTACGTCATTTAAGTAGATTCTGTGAATTCGGAGACACGCTGTCTGACAGACTATGTGAACGGTTTGTGACAGGTGTAAACAGCCCTGATATTCAAAGAAAGTTGCTGCTCGAGTCAGATCTAAAATTGGAAAAAGCAATACAACTTGCAATGTCATTCCAGCAGTCATCTGATGCGGCGAGATCTTTAGCACCTTCAGAGATCCATGCAGTAAACAGCAGGTTAGTCAATAAACATCAACCCCATCAGAGCATTCCAACTTATGCTAAACAGCCTGCTCGTTCAAATACTAGATCTAAATCTAGTAATAATTATCAAAAATGTCATCGATGCAAAGGTCCCCATGCATCTCATCGGTGCAAGTTCAAGTCTGCAACTTGTTATAAGTGCAGTAAGCAAGGTCACATTGCCAAGGCCTGCTTTGCAAAGTCTTCGTCTGTTGCTAAATCTAGCCAGTCAAGACAGTACCGCAACCAAAGGCAGCACTATGTTAACTCTCACCAAGACTACCTAACCCAACCAATGAACCACTCTACCCGTGAAAATGCTCAAACTGATTTGCAGCCGGATTTCAGCCTGTTCTCTGTGAAATCAATAAGTCATGCTCCCATCAATGTACAAGTTAATATCAACGGTAAGAGCATCAGCTTCCAACTTGACACTGGAGCATCTCTAACAGTCATCACAAAGAAAGATTTTGACGCTGTCACAGGAGGATCAGTGCCTCTACAGCCATGTCACAAGTGTCTAACAACATACACTGGTGACAATGTTCCGGTAATAGGAGAGTGTATGGTTCATGTAAGTTATAATGGTCAAAGTGTTAAACTTCCTCTTCTTGTGGTTGAAGGAAATGGACCGCCATTACTAGGTAGGAACTGGTTAAGTGATCTTAAGTTAAATTGGGAGAGTATTTGTTCATTGAAGAATGTAAAAGAATCTAGTCTTACTTCACTAGATAGAGTTATATCTGAAAATAAATGTATTTTTGGTAACTCTGGATTACTAAATGATAGAACAGTGAAGTTAAGCATTAAAGACACAAATCCAAGATACTGCAAAGCTAGAGTTCCACCTTATGCAATGAGGAATAAAATTGAAAATGAGCTAAGTAGATTGGAATCTAATGGCATCATAAAGAAGGTAGACTATTCCGATTGGGCGTCGTCCATTGTGCCAGTGTTAAAGAAGGATGGTTCTATAAGAATTTGTGGAGATTATAAAACTACACTGAATAAGCAAATAGAGCTAAATAGGTACCCTATACCTAACATTGAGGAAATTTCTTTGAATTTGGCAGGAGGAGACAAATTCACTGAATTAGACTTTAGTCATGCTTACACTCAACTAGAACTGCATCCAGATTCAAAAGTCTATACGACAATAAACACACATAAAGGACTCTACCAATATGAAAGACTATGTTTTGGCATATCATCCAGCCCTGGAATTTTCCAAGCTGTCATGGACAGTATTTTTAAGGATATTCCAAATGTTTGTGTGTACTTTGACAATGTGTACATAACTGGTAAGAATGACACTGAACATCTTAAAACACTAGATAAAGTCTTGAAAATTGTTGGTGAAAAAGGTTTAAAGATAAACAAAGATAAATGTCAATTCATGCTGACAGAAATTAGTTTTCTTGGTTATATATTAAGCAAGCAAGGTATCAGACCTCAACCTGAGAAAACAAAAGCCATTAAAGAAGCACCAAAACCTGAAAATACCCAACAACTAAGAGCTTTCTTGGGCTTAATAAATTACTATGCAAAGTTCATAGGAAATCTGTCTGGTAAACTATCACCACTGTACAAGCTGCTACAGAAAAATGCAACTTGGCACTGGGGTAAACAACAAGAAGCTGCTTTTAATACAGCAAAAGAGGCTTTGTCTGCTGACACCTTACTAACTCACTATGACCCAGGGAAAAGGCTTATATTAACATGTGATGCTTCACCAGATGGTGTAGGAGCAGTCTTGTCCCACATGGATGAGAAGGGTGACAGACCCATTGCTTTTGCCAGTAGATCTTTGAACCAGGCTGAGAAAAATTATTCTCAGTTAGATAGGGAAGGCTTAGGCATCATTTTTGGTGTTAAGAAATTTCATAAGTTTCTGTTTGGTAGGAAGTTCACCACCTTTACAGATCATAAACCATTGCTAGGTTTATTTGGAGAAAACAAAACCCTACCTGAGCATGCCTCACCAAGAATTCAAAGATGGGCTATCACACTAACTGCATACAATTATGAATTGAAATACAAACCTGGATCTGAGAATAGTGCAGATAGTCTTAGTAGATTACCTTTAAAAAACCAGAGCCTGAGCTATGTACCAGAAGATGTATTTGTTCTCTTCACTATCATGGATAACTCCAATATAAATGTGAATGATATTAAGAGAGAAACACAAAAAGATGAGTGCTTAATAAAAGTATATGAGTACTGTATGAATGGTTGGCCTGAAGAATCTGTGAATGATGACTTAAGGCCATATAAAATAAGAAATAAAAACCCTTTGTGAAGATAATATAAAAGATGGAGAAGATGCAGTCCATTATCAGTCAGAGTTGCCTAAACAAAGTATTTGTAACTTAATAAATGATTATGGTGATATGGCAATTTCAAATGTTTTAAAGAAAATACATTAGTAAGAAGGAATGTGATCATCAAACAACTTTGCTAACATCATTAGCACTTACAGAAACTAAAAGGGTAACATCAAAAGAAAAGAAAAAAGATTTTTGCCATTTAATACACCCATTTCAAATACTGGATCACAGTTGCAAAGTGATATGGTCCAGAATATTACTCATAAACAGTATTTTTGGTTACCAGGAAAGCACTATCAGATTACCTGAGAAAATTGATCAATCAAAGGAATCTATGTCAATTAAGGATCTGAATAACAGCATAATACTTTCAGATGCCAATTCAAAAATAGTTCCATTAAATCATGACAACTCATGCATTGAAAGAGAGTTTGGTGTTAATAAGAATGTGTATCTAAGAAATTATGGGAGAAAGGAAAAATGGATACCAGGTCAAATTGTTCAATGTACAGGACCTGTGCCTTATAAAGTTAAAAATAACTTGTGCAGATAATAAGTGTGAATCTGTCAATCCCACCAAATCTGATCAGTTGACACCAACTCAGTTTGTTCCACAACCAAGTTCTGTTGATATGAGTGAACCAAGTTGTCTGGAGTCAGAAAATGTAAATTCTGGAGTTAATGATTTAAATCCTAGACCTCCTGAGATAGAGAATCCAGATGGTCAGAATCTTGAGTCACCAAATCAAAAGCCACTGAGAAGGTCAAGCAGGACAATCAAAGTCCCAAATAAGTTAGACCTATGATTTTAAAGGTCAAGAGGACTTTGACATTATTGTTTTGTATCTTGATTATGTTGTAGCATATTGTGCATTGTTTGTAAGGATGTAATCTACCATAGTGTTCATGTTACAATATAATTGGTGATTTTAGGATACTATCAATTGTTCTATTGAGAGATGTGTTATTGTGTTCTAAGGGTAAAGGGATGTAATAGATTGAGATAATTGTATTGGTATTATATTTATATTGTTATCTTGAGTGATGTCCCTTACATGTTGTTATTTATAAATAGTTGTCTCTGGCCACTTCCTCTCTCTCTTGGCATCATGGCGTCTGTAAATAAAAGGCTGTTAACACCAATGTGGCTCCTCGTCAATCTATAACAAACAGCATCTGGTTGCGATCGTACTATCAACAACGGATGAGTGAGACATTTCCCCAAACATTTCCGACTAGCTAAAAATGTTCGGGATATAGATAAAAGTTCCACTAGACATTTCTTTCTGTCTGTTTCACTGCCCGCATCAATTTTAGTACGTGATGTCTCTGTGGCTTCTGTTGTTTTAAAATTAACTGTTGTATCTTTATCGACTTTACAACTTCCTTCGTTCTCAACACCTATATCAGATTTTTTCATTTCATTAAACGATTCTCTATAGACATTTGATATTTTTTTATTGTAACTATTTAATTCTACTCTTCCCGGATTTTCTGCTTCTAAAGATGTTTTAAAACTTGCGATCTCTTTATAAGAAACCCAGCGCAGAATTGATTCTAAGACTAAGTCTTCTGACTTAACATTTAAACAATCGTCATCAACAATAAATAAATTAAAGGTATAATAGATTGACGATAGAAGCATGTGGTTGTATATAAAACGTTTATTGGGTCTAACTACATGATGGTACCAGAGAGAGGAAGGAAGTGACGAGAGACAACTATTTATATACATGTAAGGGACATCACTCAAGATAACAATATAAATATAATACTAATACAGAAGAGTGAGTTCCCTTGACCTCACAATTATCTCAATCTATTACATCCCTTTACCCTTAGAACACAATAACACATCTCTCAATAGAACAATTGATAGTATCCTAAAATCACCAATTATATTGTAACATGAACACTATGGTAGATTACATCCTTACAAACAATGCACAATATGCCACAACATAATCAAGATACAAAACAATGATGTCAAAGTCCTTTTGACCCTTAAAATCATAGGTCTAACTTATTTGGGACTTTGATTGTCCTGCTTGACCTTCTCAGTGGCTTTTGATTTGGTGACTCAAGATTCTGACCATATGGATTCTCTATCTCAGGAGGTCTAGGATTTAAATCATTAACTCCAGAATTTTCATTTTCTGACTCTAGACAACTTGGTTCACTCATATCAACAGAACTTGGTTGTGGAACAAACTGAGTTGGTGTGAACTGTTCAGATTTGGTGGGATTGACAGATTCACACTTATTATCTGCACAAGTTATTTTTAACTTTATAAGGCACAGGTCCTGTACATTGAACAATTTGACCTGGTATCCATTTTTCCTTTCTCCCATAATTTCTTAGATACACATTCTTATTAACACCAAATTCTCTTTCAATGCATGTGTTGTCATGATTTAATGGAACTATTTTTGAATTGGCATCTGAAAGTATTAAATGGCAAAAATCTTTTTTTTTCTTTTGATGTTACCCTTTTAGTTTCTGTAAGTGCTAATGATGTTAGCAAAGTTGTTTGATGATCACATTCCTTCTTACTAATGTATTCTCTTTAAAACATTTGAAATTGCCATATCACCATAATCAATTATTAAGTTACAAATACTTTGTTTAGGCAACTCTGACTGATAATGGACTGCATCTTCTCCATCTTTTCACAAAGGTTTTTATTTCTTATTTTACATGGCCTTAAGTCATCATTCACAGACTCCTCAGGCCAACCATTCTTACAGTACTCATATACTTTTATTAAGCACTCATCTTTTTGTGTTTCTCTTTTAATATCATTCACATTTATATTGGAGTTATCCATAATAGTGAAGAGAACAAATACATCTTCTGGTACATAGCTCAGGCTTTGGTTTTTTAAAGGTAATCTACTAAGACTATCTGCACTATTCTCAGATCCAGGTTTGTATTTCAATTCATAATTGTATGCAGTTAGTGTGATAGCCCATCTTTGAATTCTTGGTGAGGCATGCTCAGGTAGGGTTTTGTTTTCTCCAAATAAACCTAGCAATGGTTTATGATCTGTAAAGATGGTGAACTTCCTACCAAACAGAAATTTATGAAATTTCTTAACACCAAAAATGATGCTTAAGCCTTCCCTATCTAACTGAGAATAATTTTTCTCAGCCTGGTTCAAAGATCTACTGGCAAAAGCAATGGGTCTGTCACCCTTCTCATCCATGTGGGACAAGACTGCTCCTACACCATCTGGTGAAGCATCACATGTTAATATAAGTCTTTTCCCTGGGTCATAGTGAGTTAGTAAGGTGTCAGAAGACAAAGCCTCTTTTGCTGTATTAAAAGCAGCTTCTTGTTGTTTACCCCAGTGCCAAGTTGCATTTTTCTGTAGCAGCTTGTACAGTGGAGATAGTTTACCAGACAGATTCCCTATGAACTTTGCATAGTAATTTATCAAGCCCAAAAAAGCTCTTAGTTGTTGGGTATTTTCAGGTTTGGGTGCTTCTTTAATGGCTTTTGTTTTCTCAGGTTGAGGTCTGATACCTTGTTTGCTCAATATATAACCAAGAAAACTAATTTCTGTCAACATGAATTGACATTTATCTTTGTTTATCTTTAAACCTTTTTCACCAACAATTTTTAATACTTTATCAAGTGTTTTAAGATGTTCAGTGTCATTCTTACCAGTTATGTACACATTGTCAAAGTACACACAAACATTTGGAATATCCTTAAAAATACTGTCCATGACAGCTTGGAAAATTCCAGGGCTAGATGATATGCCAAAACATAGTCTTTCATATTGGTAGAGTCCTTTATGTGTGTTTATTGTCGTATAGACTTTTGAATCTGGATGCAGTTCTAGTTGAGTGTAAGCATGACTAAAGTCTAATTCAGTGAATTTGTCTCCTCCTGCCAAATTCAAAGAACTTTCCTCAATGTTAGGTATAGGGTACCTATTTAGCTCTATTTGCTTATTCAGTGTAGTTTTATAATCTCCACAAATTCTTATAGAACCATCCTTCTTTAACACTGGCACAATGGGCGTTGCCCAATCGGAATAGTCTACCTTCTTTATGATGCCATTAGATTCCAATCTACTTAGCTCATTTTCAATTTTATTCCTCATTGCATAAGGTGGAACTCTAGCTTTGCAGTATCTTGGATTTGTGTCTTTAATGCTTATCTTCACTGTTCTATCATTTAGTAAACCTGAATTGCCAAAAACACTTTTATTTTCAGATATTACTTTATCTAGTGAAGTAAGACTAGATTCTTTTCCATTGTTCAATGAACAAATACTCTCCCAATTTAACTTAAGATTACTTAACCAGTTCCTACCTAGTAATGGTGGTCCATTTCCTTCAACCACAAGAAGAGGAAGTTTAACACTTTGACCATTATAACTTACATGAACCATACACTCTCCTATTACCGGAACATTGTCACCAGTGTATGTTGTTAGGCACTTGTGACATGGCTGTAGAGGCACTGATCCTCCTGTGACAGCGTCAAAATCTTTCTTTGTTATGACTGTTAGAGATGCTCCAGTGTCAAGTTGGAAGCTGATGCTCTTACCGTTGATATTAACTGGTACATTGATGGGAGCATGACTTATTGATTTCACAGAGAACAGGTTGAAATCCGGCTGCAAATCAGTTTGAGCATTTTCACAGGTAGAGTGGTTCATTGGTTGGGTTAGGTAGTCTTGGTGAGAGTTAACATAGTGCTGCCTTTGGTTGCGGTACTGTCTTGACTGGCTAGATTTAGCAACAGACGAAGACTTTGCAAAGCAGGCCTTGGCAATGTGACCTTGCTTACCGCACTTATAACAAGTTGCTAACTTGAACTTGCACCGATGAGATGCATGGGGACCTTTGCATCGATGACATTTTTGATAATTATTACTAGATTTAGATCTAGGATTTGAACGAGCAGGCTGTTTAGCATAAGTTGGAATGCTCTGATGGGGTTGATGTTTATTGACTAACCTGCTGTTTACTGCATGGATCTCTGAAGGTGCTAAAGATCTCGCCGCATCAGATGACTGCTGGAATGAAGTTGCTAGTTGTATTGCTTTTTCCAATGTTAGATCTGACTCGAGCAGCAACTTTCTTTGAATATCAGGGCTGTTTACACCTGTCACAAACTTTTCACATAGTCTGTCAGACAGCGTTTCTCCAAATTCACAGAATCTACTTAAATGACGTAAAGCAGCAACATATTCTGATATTGACTCGTTTGGTTGACGAGTCCTACTGTCAAATCTAGCTCGACATAGAAACTTTGATGGGGTAGGCGCATGGTGGTCTGTTAGCAATTTGCTCAGCTCGTTAAAGCTCTTGGTAGTTAGACTAGCTGGTGCGCATAAGTCTTTTAGTAGCCTAAATTGTTGAGGCCCTATGACTGTTAACAAAATAGCTCTCTTTTTGGCTTCTATCGTCACGTCGTTTGCTTCAAGGTAAAAGCTTAACCTATCTAGGTAATCTTGAATGATTTCATCATTCGAATCAAATTCTTTTATTTGGCCATACAGCGCCATTATTCTAGAAATACTTAGCTAATAAGCTCTAGCAAACCTCTTTTTTGCGTAAGTAGGTGCTCTTTCTAGTAGATTATTTATCCTCGTCGTCAGATATAATAGATTGACGATAGAAGCATGTGGTTGTATATAAAACGTTTATTGGGTCTAACTACATGATGGTACCAGAGAGAGGAAGGAAGTGACGAGAGACAACTATTTATATACATGTAAGGGACATCACTCAAGATAACAATATAAATATAATACTAATACAGAAGAGTGAGTTCCCTTGACCTCACAATTATCTCAATCTATTACAAAAGGGAACGAAAGTTCTAGAAAGGTATCAGTCTCACGAAAATGTTCGAAGTTTTGTTTCATAAAATGAATCGAAAAATCAATGACAGTTTCGGAATTTAAAAGTTTGGCTAAATGATAAAAATGAATGTAATTTTCTAACGACATGTTGTTCTTGACAAATTGCTCACACTCTTGTATTAGAAATGGGATGTCCAGCAGATGAGTCGCCTGCCACACGTTGCCCACATTGCCCAGGGTCAGTCCATCAACACCTTTGTATATCGCATTGATGATAACATCAAACGTCTCCTTACTTATCTTATTCAACACAACATATCCTTCCTGCTTTTCTTTGAAATCAGCTCTCAACAGAGTGTTAAAGAAAGTGGAGCAGGCACTTAGAATAAATTTGTGACAGAAATACTCCGAGCCATCAACCATAATTCTAAAATCCTTGAAGATATCTCCCGTCCATTCATTGCCCAGACATTCTTGCAGTCCACAAGCAAGGGTATATTTCACCATTTTCTGTGTCGCTAATGCCAAATGATCTATTTTTAAAAATGTACAAAGTACAAACATATTAAAAGAATATAGATCTAAAGTAAATGTATGCGATTTATCCCCTTATCGCCACACGCACTATACCTCCCCAGTTCCCCAATGATTCTTTCACTTTCAGGCATTTTCCAGGATATGGACTACCTTCCAGAAATTCCCCCCCCCCCCCCCCCCCCCCGAAGAAATTATCTCTGTATTTTTGTAAATATAAATTATTATAAATGTATGTTGCTTTACGTTAAACCCCTCCCCCCCCCCCCCCCCATTGTCGCTAGTCAAACCCTCCTCCACTCCACTTTTGGTGTACACGAGTTGAGTGACGTAAATAAAAGAATAAAAAGATGATAATTTGGCCAATATGTTTTGCAGGTGCCCTGTCAAAACGGCCCGGGACAAAACGACCCCGTCAAATCGACCCCCGGCATAACGACCCAGTCAAAATAGCCCCGCCAAAAGGGCCCCGACTTATTGGCTCCCGTCAAATAGGCTCCCGTTATATTGACTAGCGACATATACGCTCCCGACATATGAGCTCCCGACATTTAGGCTCCCGACAAATGAACTCTCGACATATTGGCTCACAAATAGGCTCAGGACACACTGGCTCCCGACATAAGGGCTCACAACAAATGGGCTCCCAACAAATGAGCTCATGACATATTGGCTACCGACAAATGGGCTCCCGACATATTGGCTACCGACAAAATGACTCCCGACATATTGGCTCCAGACAAATGAATGGAATGACTACTATTGGCATAAAAGTATCAATTTTGTCCTACCTCCACTGCTAATATAACCTCTTTTTAATGCCTGAATGAAATTGTTTTTCATGAACGAACATCAATTCCAACTTTACAATGGATTTTCATGCCAAGTTAGCCATGCAGGGAAACTGTCTAAAGAGTTCCAGGTCAACACAGGTGTGAGACAAGGATGTCTGCTGTCGCCCCTCCTCTTCTTGGTAGTTCTCGACTGGGTGACACGCACAGCCTATGCCAGTTCTGGAAAAGGTATTCAGTGGACACTCACGGGGAAACTAGAAGATCTGGAGTTTGCAGATGATCTTGCCTTACTCTCGCACAGGCTACAGGACATGCAAGAAAAGGTTGATGCATTAGGAGCCATCTCGCAGCGCGTAGGTCTGAAGATCAACAAAGAAAAGACGGAAATGATGAGAATTAACAATAAGCAGGAGGCTAAAGTGTAAATAGACGGAAGACAGGTAAATGATGTGCAAGAGTTTGTCTACCTTGGCAGCAAGATCAGCAAAACGGGAGGCACAGAGGAGGACATACGCGCTAGAGTTAATAAAGCCCGCTGCGCTTTCACAGTCCTGCGACCCATATGGAAAAGTTCGGCCATCTCCATTACCACAAAAATTAGGATATTTAACTCTAATGTCAAGGCAGTTCTGCTGTATGGAGCAGAGACATGGAGATTCTCCAAGGCAAGCACAGCAAAGATACAGACCTTCATGAATAGATGCCTTAGACAGATACTGAAACTGAGATGGCAGGACAAAGTGCCGAACTTGGAACTATGGAGGAAAGCTAGGCAGGAGCCTATAGGTGTGCAAATAAGAAGGAGGAAGTGGCGCTGGGTGGGTCACACACTGCGAAAGGCTCACACAAATGTTACACGCCAAGCGCTTGAGTGGAACCCCCAGGGAAAGCGGAAGAGAGGGCGCCCAAGACAGACCTGGAGGCGGAGTCTTCTTGAAGAACTGAAGCCAATAGGGATGTCTTGGGAGATGTCAAAATTAATAGCCGAGGATAGGAAGAAATGGAAGGAAATGGTGGAGGCCCTATGCTCCATAAGGAGCAAAGAGGACTAAGTAAGTAAGTAACATCAATTCACAAATAACGCCATTTTCTTTTTTGATAACCTACAAGCATACTGGAGGTAGGAAGGTACAGCGTGGACCCTTCTTGTAATAGATTGAAATAATTGTGAGGTCAAGGGAACTCACTCTTCTGTATTAGTATTATATTTATATTGTTATCTTGAGTGATGTCCCTTACATGTTGTTATCTATAAATAGTTCTCTCTCGCCACCCACTTCCTCTCTTACCATCATGGCTGGTCTGTAAATAAAAGATTGTTAACACCAACGCGGCTTCTCGTCATTGTTCGCCAATCTACCTCATTTGGCGACGAAGGATAAACATCTACTAGAAAGAGCACCTACTTACGCAAAAAAGAGGTTTGCTAGAGCTTATTAGCTAATTATTTCTAGAATTATGGCGCTGTATGGCCAAATAAAACAATTTGATGCGAATGATGAAATCATTCAAGATTACCTAGAGAGGTTAAGCTTTTACCTAGAAGCTAACAACGTGACGATAGAAGCCAAAAAGAGAGCTGTTTTGTTAACAGTCATAGGGCCTCAACAATTTAGGCTACTAAAAGACTTATGCGCACCAGCTTGTCTAACTACCAAGAGCTTTAACGAGCTGAGCAAATTGCTAACAGACCACCATGCGCCTACCCCATCAAAGTTTCTATGTCGAGCTAGATTTGACAGTAGGACTCGTCAACCAAACGAGTCAATATCAGAATATGTTGCTGCTTTACGTCATTTAAGTGAATTTTGTGAATTCGGAGACACGCTGTCTGACAGATTATGTGAAAAGTTTGTGACAGGTGTAAACAGCCCTGATATTCAAAGAAAGTTGCTGCTCGAGTCAGATCTAACATTGGAAAAAGCAATACAACTTGCAACTTCAATCCAGCAGTCATCAGATGCGGCAAAATCTCTAACGCCTTCAGGGATCCATGCAGTAAACAGCAGGTTAGTCAATAAACATCAACCCCATCAGAGCATTCCAACTTATGCTAAACAGCCTGCTCGTTCAAATACTAGATCTAAATCTAGTAATAATTATCAAAAATGTCATCGATGCAAAGGTCCCCATGCATCTCATCGGTGCAAGTTCAAGTCTGCAACTTGTTATAAGTGCAGTAAGCAAGGTCACATTGCTAAGGCCTGCTTTGCAAAGTCTTCGTCTGTTGCTAAATCTAGCCAGTCAAGACAGTACCGCAACCAAAGGCAGCACTATGTTAACTCTCACCAAGACTACCTAACCCAACCAATGAACCACTCTACCTGTGAAAATGCTCAAACTGATTTGCAGCCGGATTTCAACCTATTCTCTGTGAAATCAATAAGTCATGCTCCCATCAATGTACCAGTTAATATCAACGGTAAGAGCATCAGCTTCCAACTTGACACTGGAGCATCTCTAACAGTCATAACAAAGAAAGATTTTGACGCTGTCACAGGAGGATCAGTGCCTCTACAGCCATGTCACAAGTGTTTAACAACATACACTGGTGACAATGTTCCGGTAATAGGAGAGTGTATGGTTCATGTAAGTTATAATGGTCAAAGTGTTAAACTTCCTCTTCTTGTGGTTGAAGGAAATGGACCGCCATTACTAGGTAGGAACTGGTTAAGTGATCTTAAGTTAAATTGGGAGAGTATTTGTTCATTGAAGAATGTAAAAGAATCTAGTCTTACTGCACTAGATAAAGTAATATCTGAAAATAAAAGTGTTTTTAGTAATCCAGGATTACTAAATGATAGAACAGTGAAGTTAAGCATTAAAGACACAAATCCAAGATACTGCAAAGCTAGAGTTCCACCTTATGCAATGAGGAATAAAATTGAAAATGAGCTAAGTAGATTGGAATCTAATGGCATTATAAAGAAGGTAGACTATTCCGATTGGGCGACACCCATTGTGCCAGTGTTAAAGAAGGATGGTTCTATAAGAATTTGTGGAGATTATAAAACTACACTGAATAAGCAAATAGAGCTAAATAGGTACCCTATACCTAACATTGAGGAAATCTCTTTGAATTTGGCAGGAGGAGACAAATTCACTGAATTAGACTTTAGTCATGCTTACACTCAACTAGAACTGCATCCAGATTCAAAAGTCTATACGACAATAAACACACATAAAGGACTCTACCAATATGAAAGACTATGTTTTGGCATATCATCTAGCCCTGGAATTTTCCAAGCTGTCATGGACAGTATTTTTAAGGATATTCCAAATGTTTGTGTGTACTTTGACAATGTGTACATAACTGGTAAGAATGACACTGAACATCTTAAAACACTTGATAAAGTATTGAAAATTGTTGGTGAAAAAGGTTTAAAGATAAACAAAGATAAATGTCAATTCATGTTGACAGAAATTAGTTTTCTTGGTTATATATTAAGCAAACAAGGCATCAGACCTCAACCTGAGAAAACAAAAGCCATTAAAGAAGCACCCAAACCTGAAAATACCCAACAACTAAGAGCTTTTTTTGGGCTTAATAAATTACTATGCAAAGTTCATAGGAAATCTGTCTGGTAAACTATCACCACTGTACAAGCTGCTACAGAAAAATGCAACTTGGCACTGGGGTAAACAACAAGAAGCTGCTTTTAATACAGCAAAAGAGGCTTTGTCTGCTGACACCTTACTAACTCACTATGACCCAGGGAAAAGACTTATATTAACATGTGATGCTTCACCAGATGGTGTAGGAGCAGTCTTGTCCCACATGGATGAGAAGGGTGACAGACCCATTGCTTTTGCCAGTAGATCTTTGAACCAGGCTGAGAAAAATTATTCTCAGTTAGATAGGGAAGGCTTAGGCATCATTTTTGGTGTTAAGAAATTTCATAAGTTTCTGTTTGGTAGGAAGTTCACCATCTTTACAGATCATAAACCATTGCTAGGTTTATTTGGAGAAAACAAAACCCTACCTGAGCATGCCTCACCAAGAATTCAAAGATGGGCTATCACACTAACTGCATACAATTATGAATTGAAATACAAACCTGGATCTGAGAATAGTGCAGATAGTCTTAGTAGATTACTTTTAAAAAACCAAAGCCTGAGCTATGTACCAGAAGATGTATTTGTTCTCTTCACTATCATGGATAACTCCAATATAGATGTGAATGATATTAAAAGAGAAACACAAAAGATGAGTGCTTAATAAAAGTGTATGAGTACTGTAAGAATGGTTGGCCTGAAGAGTCTGTGAATGATGACTTAAGGCCATATAAAATAAGAAATTAAAGCCCTTTGTGAAGATAATATAAATGATGGAGAAGATGCAGTCCATTATCAGTCAGAGTTGCCTAAACAAAGTATTTGTAACTTAATAAATGATTATGGTGATATGGCAATTTCAAATGTTTTAAAGAGAATACATTAGTAAGAAGAAATGTGATCATCAAACAACTTTGCTAACATCATTAGCACTTACAGAAACTAAAAGGGTAACATCAAAAGGAAAAAAAAAAAAGATTTTTTGCCATTTAATACTTTCAGATGCCAATTCAAAAATAGTTCCATTAAATCATGACAACACATGCATTGAAAGAGAATTTGGTGTTAATAAGAATGTGTATCTAAGAAATTATGGGAGAAAGGAAAAATGGATACCAGGTCAAATTGTTCAATGTACAGGACCTGTGTCTTATAAAGTAAAAACAAATGATGGACTTATTGTCCGTAGACATGCAGACCAGTTAAAAATAACTTGTGCAGATAATAAGTGTGAATCTGTCAATCCCACCAAATCTGTTCCACAACCAAGTTCTGTTGATATGAGTGAACCAAGTTGTCTGGAGTCAGAAAATGTAAATTCTGGAGTTAATGATTTAAATCCTAGACCTCCTGAGATAGAGAATCCAAATGGTCAGAATCTTGAGTCACCAAATCAAAAGCCACTGAGAAGGTCAAGCAGGACAATCAAAGTCCCAAATAAGTTAGACCTATGATTTTAAAGGTCAAAAGGACTTTGACATTATTGTTTTGTATCTTGATTATGTTGTGGCATATTGTGCATTGTTTGTAAGGATGTAATCTACCATAGTGTTCATGTTACAATATAATTGGTGATTTTAGGATACTATCAATTGTTCTATTGAGAGATGTGTTATTGTGTTCTAAGGGTAAAGGGATGTAATAGATTGAAATAATTGTGAGGTCAAGGGAACTCACTCTTCTGTATTAGTATTATATTTATATTGTTATCTTGAGTGATGTCCCTTACATGTTGTTATCTATAAATAGTTCTCTCTCGCCACCCACTTCCTCTCTTACCATCATGGCTGGTCTGTAAATAAAAGATTGTTAACACCAACGCGGCTTCTCGTCATTGTTTGTCAATCTACCTCACTTCTCCCCACACACTGAGTTTGAACAGCCTATAACCGACTCAATCATGGAAGTCATAGATAGATGACCCTTAAATTAAAACATACTCTATTTTATAATAGATAAACTAATATAAAAATAAGGCCTGCCGAACAAGAGATGCATACGTTGTATTACTTAAGAGTGTTGGATAAGCTAACTCTAAAGAATATTGATGAAGGGGTCCCACTGGCAGGTGTCATATTCAATGAGACCGCTTTGCCGGGAGACTTAGTCACTACAGTGGTCCTTTTGTCTGGAGCCAAACTGACAGGAGCCTTTTTGTCGTGAGCCAAAATGACGCTAGCCTATTTGTCAGGAGTCACGCTTTTTTGACGATTTTTACCCCCCCCCCCCCCCCCCCCCCCGTACCCTTTGTCACACGTCGTCACAAAAAGCCAAACACTCCTCCCCCCCTAAAAATCTAAAATGACGTCAAACATCAGCCTAATACCCCCCACCCCCCATCGATTTTTTCTTAAAACATCGATATTTTTCCAAAATCTTGTCAGAACTCAGTCAACATAGAGTATTTTGATCTATTCCTATTACAATTTATTAAAACCGTTTTCTTAAACGCGAAATAACGACTAAAACTCATTTCTAACAATGCTTATTCATAATGCAAAAAAAGTGACTTCACACCATCTGAGCCCCCTCCCTTCCCCTCATCACACACCGTCACGAAATTACGGACCCCTTCCCCCCTACGATTGTGACGTCATTTATGGACGACCCCTATAGATATGAAGTCGTAGAATGTAGGCCACTTAAAAATCAGTCATGAACTTATAAAAATACAGTTGACGATGATTGCAGACTATTTGAACTATGTCTAGTTCTAGATATAGATCTAGATTCCCTATAATTGTAGGCCCTTTTATTGACTATTGACTATAGAGATAGGGCCTAGATCTTTATTGAAATTTTTACTTACATATTATGTGCCTTATTTCTAAATACTTTGACCAGGGAACTGAAGTAATAAGGGGAATTTCCTATTTTCATTTAAATCTGCGAATCTCAAAGTAGGACTTGGGGACGGTGGAAACATCAGGTACTTGGGGGGGGGGGGGGGGGGGGGAGGGACAATAAAAGCTCCTAGTAACAATAGGTGATTAAAAAAAACTAGTTAACGTAAGCTTGTTATAATTACATTATGACATTTAATTTTTAAATATTTAAGAACATGGTCGATTACATCAGATTGTTGATAACGTTACTGTTATGTTGACGAAATTTTACGTACTTGGATATTATATCAAATTAGTAGTATAGTATCAAGTTTTGAACGATTTCCGGTAACCGGAATCTGTACTTACACAATTTCCATTTGTGAAAAGACAATAAACTGAGTGAACGAAAGTATTACTTTACGCAATTTCCGATTTCTGAAAACAGAATAATACTTCTACCGGACCGATTTATTCAAAACTTTGCATGTAGGTTAAGACTCAATGGCAAAGCTTTGCGACATAATAGATGGCTAAATTTGTTGTTATATTAACTTTTTAAAAATGAATAAATGTTTCCTTAATAGAACACTATTTTTTCGCTCTATTATACACACGTTGTTTACTTTCATTTGGTGCGCAATTCTTTCTTTTATGTGATTCTATTATATTATATATACGAGATAAATGGCCAGTTGAGGGAGAAATAAAACGGGTGCTAGGTTGATATTGTTGTCTCTTTTCTCTAAACCGAAACCAAAATCACCACCTTAACTTCAAATTTAACCGGAAACGAAAAATGTCATTGAAAAGGGATTTTTATCCAGAATCGGCATTTTTAACCGAAATAGAATTTACATAGAAAATATACTTTATAAGTGTACGCCCCCTCCCCAGAAAATTTAGTCCACCCCCCCCCCCCCATCTGAAAATTTCAAGTAACCCCCCCCCCCCCTTTAGGAGGGGAAAAGTCTGAAAGAAACACAGAAATCATACAGATTAAAGTTCTACCCTACTACTATAATATAGACACGTTTCCTAGTTTTGGCTGCTAAACCTCAATCATGAAGATAGTGTTTCTTTCAGACTTTTTTCTCCGGGGGGGGGGGGGTGCAGATTAAATTCTCCTAGTTACCACACTATTATACGCACATTTTTAGTGTTGATTTATTGCGCAGTTGTTAATAGTCATGCAATTCTATAGTATTTTTTTTTTAACTATTGAAAAAAAAAAACACGACGGCAGAGTTTCTTCCAGGCATCTCTTCGGGGGGGGCGAAGCCCCCCCCCCGAAAAATTTTTACCGCCCCCCCGAACGAAATGAAATTTATATAATTTATATAGAAAATATATACTTTTAACAGTGTCCGCCCCCCCGAAGAAAGTTTACCGCCCCCCCGAAGATTTCAAGTGCCCCCCCGGAGAAAAAAGTCTGGAAGAAACACTGCACGACGGGGGATGGCAACTCAGGATATAGACATGATTTTTAATCCATTTTTATTAATTACTTAAACTTTTAAAATTAGAATAGAATCTCGTAGAAAAAAGAATTTCGCACTAAGTGAACGCCAAATAATCAGTTTATAATAATACGGAATATTATTAGTACTTTATAAATTCACATGCGTTTTTTTTTGCTTTGTTTTTTGAGAAATCGGAAATAGCATAAATTACTACTTCCTGGTCAACGGAAATTACTCAAAATTTGACAATAGGCAGAGAATTAGATATTTTATTTATTTTTAAAAATTACGTTCATCTATTTGTAATAGTAGTCAAGTTATGTTATCGGCTCCTGAAACACTAAAAGTAGAATAGGTTACCGGAAATCGCTGAAAAGTTGATGCATCACTCGGAGTCTAGACCTCTCGGCCTTCAACTTTGTCATCTGCATAGCGGAAGTAACTAAAAAACTAGAAACAGATTGCAACTACAACAACTATGAAATGAAGTGGTCTCTCGAGTTTTAATACATAATGCTATTAATTAATACATGGTTTTAATTACCACGTAGGCCTAATAAATTAGTCATAGTTAGTTTCTATAATAATATGGTCTTCAGGCCACTAAAGTTCAAAGTTCTAGATCTAGATCGAGTTAGACTAGATTCTAGATCTAGACTAGATGTCAATGTTTTGTTACTTTGTAAAATGTTATTGTTAATGTTACTGTTGTGTTGACTAGACTAGACACTAGAATGACTAGATCTAGTTGACAGACTGTAGTGTAGTAGGTCCTACTCTACTGTAGTGTTAGAGTGTAGAAAGTGTGTAGACTGTTAACTGTTAGTAATTGTTAGCCATCTGTCTCTAACTAAAACTAGCACTACAACACTCTACTACTACTACTAGTTAGTGTTACTACTCTACACTTACTTACACTCTCTACTCTAGGCCCTCGGCCAAATATCTACCAAACCAATGGATGCCAGCGACAAAAGGCTCAAAGGTATTTGAGAGGTCCATAAATTAATTTAAAAATCATGCACAGTGTAGATTCTAGTAACAATTAATATGGTTATAAATTCCTGTCTGGTTTTTTTCGGACTTTACTAAAGATTGGATGTAGGCCGTTTGTTGTTTTTAATATTTTCGGTAACTAAATACAAATTTAAAAAAAAGCAAAAACAATTTGGTTTTCACGTGTAATGGCGACATAAACAATGGCATCCTGCTATTCGATAGGCTGCCATAAATTTTATTTTACACCTTGTAAGCTAAAAAAAAAGATAAAATAGGTCATGGGGTTTAAATTTGCATTGTTATTTAAAAACTTAATCTGCAAAGTTTTGTAAACAAATAGTTATCGATCACTAAGTTACTGTACAGCTAATCAATATTTGTCTTACGAAAGTGAAACATCCGGTTATAACTTAGGCTTGATGAAAATAAAGAGAGATGTAGCCTTAAACTCAGCAAACTATTTTCAAGTTCTCTGGATTTGCAACTTTTATAGCATTTATTCTAAAAATATAAAAATTTCTAATTTAGGGGCCTAATTTTAGGCTTAAGTTTTTATTTATTTTTACGGTCTAAATCTAAAAAGCTCGTTTTTATTTCATGTCAACAACATTATGGAAGGAATCTCATCAACTCGCTGGTGTCCATTAACCAAATTACACAATTTAATAGTGTTGTTTATATGGCAAGAGAAATAATGAAGAGGTCTAGTTTAATAAAAGATCTGCATTAAAAATTTGAATTAGGTTGATATTTTAAAATTGTATGCAATTTTAATAGCACCTAGAAAATCAACTTCTAAGGTTAATCAAATCATCATAACCAAATCTAATTTTAAGCTTGCTAAAACAAATAAACAATAAACATTTTTAAAATAATTATTTGATGTTCCAGCTATATCTAGAAAAAAATGCTCCATCTGTTCATCAAATTATTGATAGCCCCTTTAAGTCCCACCTTGTTGTGAAAATCCCTAATAAAATGCAAGTATGTTTTTTTTTAATTGTGCCATTAAAAAGACCTTTATTATTTATACTTTTAGCCTATTTAAATAATTCAAGCAATTTGAGGCAGTTATGAAAACCTATCGACAGACCTCTACGCACCTACTCTAGTTCTCATGGGGTATTAACTCAATCACCCTATGCCCCCTGCATAAAACGGACAAGATAAAGTCACACATAAACAACATGAGAAAGATGTTGCCTGGTGTGGGAGTCTTTGGCAACACTCCTGCCATGAGGTATGATTGTAAGCTATAAATCATTTGAAATTAGCACCATGTTTTTTTTTTATTAATTTTTTTTTATTGTCATACATATTTTTATAAAACAAAGTTGTTTTTTTTTAATGTTAGCATCTGTTTTTTTTTCTTTTCAAAAGTACAAATCCTAAACAATTTGAATCAAATTTTTTTTAATCAAACTATTTTCAGACAGACATCTGTTCACATGTTTAAAATATTTACATTTAATTTCTATCAACATTCTAGGCGCCATTTTTGTTTTCCACTTTCACTTTTAGGTGTTATATTCCTATGTTAAAATCGTGTGGCTTAGAAGTCGTGGCTTTATGGGCCAGGACCCCAGAGGAAGCAAAAGAACTTTCAGAAGATTTGGGGATTGATATGTATACTACAGATGTTGACAAGGTTTGATTTTTGGTTTTGTACTTTATATTATTCTTACTCTGAATTAAATGTCGAAATTAACACTTTCAATTTCAGTAAAATCTTCAAATTTAATTTAAAATATCCTGTTTGTGAAAAGTTTTTATTGGTTTTTTAGTTAAAGAGAAACATAATGTTATAAAAATAAATGGTTTTGAACTTTTATATTTAAAAAAAGAAAAAGCGTTTTTTAATGCTTGTGAGCAGCTTTTTATTTTTTTAATCTTCATATCCTCTGCAATTGATTTGATTGAAATTTTACTTCACTGAAATTTCCATGGAGAAAAAAATCATACTCAATTGTAGAGCAAGGTTCATTGTCAGAGCAATATGTTGCCAACCAGAAAGTCATGAGTTAGGTTCCTAGAACTGGAATTAAGTTAATCTTAATTCTCTCCCTCCTTCATGGCTCTAATGGGTACCTTACTTGTCAGGGAGAATATAAGTGTCTGGGCATAGTGCTGACCACTTAATCACTTTATCTTACCAGTGAACCTCAGTGTCTGAAAGGAAATTTTACAATTAGTATCTCAATCTGAATCAGGCTTGTTCCATTTTGGCATAAAGACCAACACATATTTTCTCATCAGGTTTTGCTGCACAAAGATGTGGACCTTGTGGTTATAAGCTGCTCACCCCACCTACAAGCTCACATCGCAGCCAAGGCTCTCGGCATAGGGAAACATGTTCTTTGTAGCCCCCCTTCAGGTCCTCGGAGCAGAGACACATTGCCTATGGTTCACGCTTCAAGGTATTACCCCAAACTCATGTCACTGATGTGCAATGGCCTCCGCTTTTTACCATCTGTTGTTAAGATGAGAAGTCTTATAAAAGATAGTTTTATAGGGGATGTTACAATATGTGAGGTTAAAGTTCATTATGGTCAGAGGTTGAAGCACACCTTTGATTGGATGTGTGATGAAATGATGGGAGGTGGTGTCCTCAATATGTATGGTGGGATGATTGTGGACATTTTAAGTCATGTAACTGGCCAGCGTGCTATAAGAGTACAAGGTATGTTGAAGACTTACACTAAACAAACTGAGTTTGTTAAAGGCATTCGAGAAATCACAAGTGACGATTTCTGCTCCTTCCAAATGGAGATGGATGGTGGCGCTTGTGCTACAATAACATTAAATGGGCACGTCCCTGGACAGTTTGTGCAAGAAATAATTATTGTCGGCACTAAAGGGCGATTGGTGTTAAAAGGATCTGATTTATATGGCCAAAAACATGACAGAGTCAAAGAAGACTTATTACACTTTGACCCTGTGAACTACAAGGATATAGAATCTATTGGAATACATGAGAAAGTTAGGGGCGAAATCCCTGTCCCATACATGAAGGGTGTGATCAAGATGATTGAATCTGTGCGGGACGCCTTTCAGCAAGTTGAAGAACGCCAGGGCTGGAGCCCCGAACCACTTGATGCGGCGGCCACGTTTGAGGATTGTTTTTATGTCCAGACAGTTCTGGACACTGTGAGATCTGCAAGCAAGGTGCGCCAGTCTATGAAAGTGATTATGACTGACACTGAGCCAGAGCCCAATCCATTTCTATCTACAGCCATGAGGAGAAGCACATTCTCCTTGCATTGAGCAGTGACTGATTTGATTTTTTTCAATGTATTTTTATTTATCCTATTTAATTCTAGATCACTTTTATTACTCAGGGTTAATTTTTTTTTAAATTTTCTTATTTAAAAAGTCAATATCTTGTAAATCTTTTAACCAAAAACAATAAAACTTTTTTTTTTTTAATTTTATTACTAAATATTAAATTTTTACTAACAAGCTGTTGCAATAAAAATGTATTATGACCACTCTGTTTTGTACCTAACAATTAAACAAATTCCAATTTTAAAGGCAGCTTGTTTAATTGTACTATGATTTCAAAACATTTAGGATTTTAAGTGGAGACAAACAATACTATACAAAAAAACCTATGGACATTTTGTTTTGTAGTGGGTTTTTTATGCGACTTTTTTATATGAATATTATTATGACTATCTGAGAAACATTTTTGGTGTTTTTTTTAACTATTACCTGGCTTGGAAGTCAGGAAGATTGTTCTTTGTGTATATATGGATAAATTGCATTTTTATTATTACTGATTTGTTATAGTATTGCAAAAATGTTTAAATATAGTATTTTCTTTTTCATACACTATCTGGAAAGTCTATTTAAGTTTTTTTTTAATATGGAAACTACTTTTTTGATCAACATCACATTATGTGACCAACCTTTCTTCTGACAGAACAACTCCTGTACTAGTAATATTGCATATTGCTCAGCAACTATTTACTACAGCATAGCTATTGTGTAATAACTGACTCTTATTCACGATTATTTTTCAGGCTCCTTTTTTTATTTCAGTTCAAAACACCATTTGTTTTAACTGCCAGTGTAATTTCTTTGGCTAGATATTCTTCCTTACGCTATAGAAATTAGATTTATATTATTATTATATATAAACAATTTTTGTACACCTTTATAAATATATTGCTGCTAGAATAAGATCTGATTCAATTTCTGTGTACAACAACTTTCTATGCTGTTATTGTCCTAATTGATTAATCTCTAGTCTGCAGTTTGTTATGTATAGATTTGCTTTTGTTCATCATTGGTTTAGTTTTATAAAAAGGTTCTTAAATCATGTCTACCCTTATCTCCATACATTAAATGTATATGAATGTAGTGATAATTATGATTTTAAATAATGCATTGTTTTTAATAGATCTTATTAATTTTATTTGTAAACTTAGCGTTGCTTGCAGTAGCATAAAAGAGCACCAAAGCTGTTTCTGTTTGAATCAGAAACACAGAATTAATCAAACTTATTACTAACATCATATACTTAGACTAAAATTCCTCATCTTCCAGTTAATTTTGTCTGTTGGACCAAAAAAAAAAACACACTAGTAGAGACTAACAACTGCTGATACACTATTATTTTAAAATCTTTCTGGCTGATTGCTTGTTTAAGAATTACAAATGGTTTTTCTTTTTTTTTGTGAAAGGCTTGTAGTAGAATATTTCTTATTCAGACTACTAGAACCTACTCATTTGATGTTTGGGTACTTGATCATTTAAATAAAAATAAATGTCTTTTATGTTATATATTATTTGGACAAGATACAATATGTAATACAGTATTTATAGATGTTTATACTATTTTCTATTATAACATTGTTATGTACTTATTGTGTTCACACATTTAAAATGGCCTCAGCATTTTACCCATTGCATTCCGTTAGTGTTGATGTTAATGAATATAATTAATTATTAAAAAAAAATAATTCTTATTTAACCCAAATGAAAGTTTTTCATAATACAAAAGAGAAATAAGCAGGTGCGTGGAGGGGAAACCCCATTAGTTATTCTCCTAATTTTAAAGTTTTCAGATTTTCATATTAAAAATACAATAAAAAAGAAACATCATTTTAAAGAATTTTTCATCACTACCCATTAGTTAATGAAAGTTATATCTGGTGTGCAGTATATAAAGCTTAGTCGCAAATTGCTGTTTGGGGCTTAAAGTGTTAAAGTATATTACTGCTCTGTGGTGTTGTGGTTACATATATAAAAAGCTTATTTCTAAATAAGGCTGTGTATTTTAAGGATCAAAATCTATATTGTTTAAATTTCTGATTAAACAATTGAAAATAAAAAGATGTGTTGTATTTTAAATATTTGGTTACTGTCTTGCAATGCATAATGTTGCATTAGTAATAGTAAATCTACAGAACAGTTCTTAACATACGCACTAACCACTGCAAGACCAGATTAAGTATGCACATTCTTACAATAAGCTGGTTTTTAAGAATGATCTCACAATAACACTAAACACTTTAAAAATATAATTATAACTACTACGTGAGACTCCACAGCAAACATTTTAACTGGTTTCTATAAACAAATACAACAATCACAATGGGCTTTCAAAAATACTTTATTTCAATTACTACGCACATCTTGTTATGTTAACTAAAGCCAGCAATATATGGGTTCTGTAGACCTGTTCCCACAACATATAAATAAGTAAAAAATGTGCAACTAAAATACCCAACTATATAAAGAATTATAAGAAAGTAAAGAAATTACATGTTATGAGCCTATAACATGTAAAATGACAGCTTTATATGGGTGATAAGAGAAACTGGAAACCATAGTTAAAATCAGTACCTAGTTAGCATCGGGAAAAAAGCAACTTTTTCTTACTAGGCAGTAATGTGAAACAATTGCAGATAATATTTAGAGATAAGGTTGGCTGGCATTGACATGGCATTTAGTTAAATGTTGAATCTTTATTAAAAAATACAGGAGTCTTTCAATAATCTCTAAATCTGTATGATCCCTTAAAGTGCAGGATTCTTAATTTTAAATAAGTTGTAGGGGCTGTTTACAAGATATAAAATGGTTTTAAAAATTTTGACTAAATGAGCTGATAACACTCAATGTGTTATAGAAAACAAACTAACGGGAAATCTCTGTTAAAGAACTTTTAAACTAACAAGACATTGTGTGATCCAGTAAACAGCCGTGGATTTTTTTTGTACAAGTAAAAGTGAATGGCAAACCTTAAGCCACAAGAGATTGCACCACATTATTTATATATACACCTTTACGATCATCTTTTTATTTTACACACAAAAAAATCAAATGAACAAGTCTTTTTCTTTGTAAAATCCTTAAAGGTTATTAGATGGTTCTTCATTGCCATACAATCAGAGAGAATTATGCACCATAAACACTTTCATCACTGTAGGCAATGTACAAGAAAAAATCTTCTTCATGGTGTTCCTGGAAAATAAGTTTTCATTTTCTAATTATACTCTTTACAAAATAATAACTATACAGGCCTATTAAAAAAACCAGTTAAACTATAACAGTTGTGATTTAATTTTTAAAACACAAAATGAAGATTGTAAAATGTAAAGTCTAAACTTTAGACATTTTTCATTTCAATTCTTTTTTTTTACTTGATTAACCACCTGGTTTTTATAATTAATTATTAAGAAAAATATTCAATTTTCAAAATGACTGTGATGATGTCCAATATTTTTGTACTAATAGGTGCATTAGTCCATGTTGTTAAAAGTAAAAAAAAACAACAATTTAAAACCTTAATTACTTCAAGTGATTTGTACTTAATTGACAGATACAACTTTACTTGTTACCTGATACAGTGCACCCATGGTGGCGCTTGTTGGAGGAATGACATTATTAACAAAGAAGAAAAGGGCATCCTCTGGTCTGAGATGAATTCGTTTCCTGATCAGAAAGTAAAACTGTCCAACAGTTAGATCAGAGGGAACCAAATACTTCTTTTTATCCAGGTCTCCAACACGGGCTTTGGGTGCCTTTTCAACTATAACCTAGTTTTTTTTTTTTAAAAAGTAAAAACTTGAATTTAGAGCAGCAATGTTAAGTCCATTATCTATAGCTGTATGTAAAGTTCACTTTTCAGACCTAACAAAACATAGGGCAGATGAAGGAAAGTCCACCTGTTTGTTGACCTCAGCTTATGAAGGGATAGTGTAGTCTGCAGTATGCCCAGCCACTTTTACTTAGCCTATTGTGGATCAGGTACCTATCAGAGCTGGATGGACACAGGGATGTCCTGCAGACAAAGTCCAGACCGAGATCGGAACTCAAGAATTTTTGGGTTATCAGCCAGGTGCTCTAACAGTAACACCCAACCATGCCATCCCCTGGCTGTTTACAATAATTATAGAATACTAGCTGTCGGTACCCGTTACATGTGAATTATAGATCTATATATTTATTAATGCTAAACTTGTTTGAAAAATATTGTATAAAATAGTTATTGGTCAAAACGCAATGTGCTTTATTACATGCTGAACAATATTAGTGACAAAGCAAAGAAATAACTAAATAGCTAAAAATCCGACACGTTTAAAATAGGTATAGAAAAACCAAATTATATACATTATTAGTCAACACAACACCTTATTAAATGAACATACTGATTAAGACAATTACATGATTCCTTTAAAAACCTGGCTGTTCAATGGTATTTCTGTTGTTTTATACAGTAATTTGTATTACTTTTGGCCAAGAAAACTATACATTTCATAGCATGCGCCCAGATAAGTAAATCTATAGATCTAAATCATATTTGAATGAAATAGTTCATTTCTTTATATTCTAAAGTTGAAAGATGACGCCTTTACTTTTGTGTTCTTTCCATAGTTTATACATTGTGGCTTGTGACGTCATTGTTTATTGCGTTCTTGTCACAACCATAATCACTTTTCAGGTTGCATAATTAAAAGTGTGTTTCTACTTTTGATCAGGCCCTATGCCTTTATTTTCCTTCTTTAAAAAATTTAGTAATTACATTTAAAACACCCAGCATATTATTTTCAACAAAAGTCTGTATCAAGCTCTCCATATATCGCTGAAGATACTGATCTCATAGCCTGTGAAAATATTTTGCGGACAGAGAGAGTTAGAGAAGTGCACACATGGGCTTTAATATAATATATATATATAAGGATGTTTTATTGTTTTTCATTATTACTATTAGACTATCAGCAATTACATTTTGGATATTCCCCCATATTATTAAACATTTAACATTCAAATGATTTTTAAAATAACACAATACAGAAAAAACTGAGAATATTAAAAATAATTAATCATTGATGATAGTAGGCATTCCGACTTCCGCTGTTTCGATTCGGTATTCAACATCCGGACTTTTCGATGCAGTCTTTATAAAAACTCGCCCTTTTCCGAAGAATGCCGAATCTCACTGTTGGAATCGAGTTTTTAGAAATATTCGATATAGATATTCTAGTGTAGTCGTATAATATGTTTCAATTAGAAAATTACCGCCATTATGACAATCTTTAAGCCGAAATCGATCGCACGATTCTAATGAGTTTATCTCGCGAACATGTCCCGTACGGTGCTGTCACATTTTAAATAAGTTTACGTATTAAACCCTTTATAAGTGTCTTGCCATTAGTTGTAAGTGTCCATTAAATAAACAAATATTATTATAATAACGGTTTTATGGCACTTACTACTTCTGCTTACGAGTTATCATACATGTCAAATCCCCGAGCTAGCGCTTCGGCCTTGACAACGCCATGGCGTCGGTTTAGCACCGCATTACCTATTATCGATAAAATACGCGCACTAATGCCAATGACGTAGTTTTCGAAGTTGGAAAGAATTTAAATTGTGGGTGGCACTGTTAAAACTAGATAAAATACATTGATCAAGTTATCTATTAAAACCGACAGGCAAGAAGCTTAGGCTTACATTAAATAGTGTTAAGCATTTCACACATACCTACTTACTTAGATTTATAAGGCTAATACTAATAGCCTTTAATAATAATATACTATTATACTTTATACTATAAATAAGTTATAGGCCTATTTCTTAGTATAACTAATGCTATATACTATATGTATCGATTGATAAAGTAAGTCTGGGCCTATTATTGGTTATGATAAGTAAAGAAGCTTGGTGATAAACTTATTTAATTATTTGTAATAATTATGCTTATGACATTAGTAAATAATTAACAAAAGGTGCAGCAATTGACATGGGGGGGTACTAATTAATAAGGCAGTGAATTTAGAATGACATGAAAAAGGCATGATAATTATTATTCATAATAATTTAGGATACAATTTTTACATTTAATAATAAAAAGTAACAAAAAACAAATAACAACAAACAATACGGATTGAAATCACTGTATGTTGCCAATATATATATTCATATAAGAAGATAGACAGGGAAGCTGTAACTTCTGATTTGGTACAAATTAACACTTAGCTTAATAAACTTTTACAAGAATTTAAGGTTTTTCTATTGATTAGTAATTTAGTTGTACCAAAATATCAATAGGGTCTTATAAAGGCCCTAGTATATTAAAGTAGTTTCCCTTTTGGACCTGTCAATCCATCATCCATAAAGCAGCTGAAGTAGAGTTTATCTGTTTCTTGACCCATGCACATGAAGTGATGGTGTGGTTAGCTCTCTGCCAAGCTATCTTTACTTTCCCTTGGGTCAGGTACTCATCTGAGCTTGGTGGATGCTGCACGCTGCACAGACAGACTCGTCTGAGATCTGAGCTTAAGACTTGCATGTTAGTAGTTGAGTGCTTTAACACACCATCCCTAGTTTTATTTTTCAGCATTCTTCTTATTACATGCTTCAGTATCAATTACCAAAATGTATCCTATCTATTATAGTAACATTCTGGACATACGTCCGTTGCAGTCACTATAATTACTATAAAAGGGTGCAACACCCTTTCATGGGACTTTTTAATTATATGCAGTCATACTTAATATAATTATTTTCTATATTTCTATTACCCCCACCCTCTAGCAAAGTTTCAATTTTAATATTAAAAAAAAAACATAGACTTTCAGTCTGCATATTGACCTATATAGAACAGCACCCCTCACTTTAATTTGACTTGATTAGTTCTAATTATCCTTCATCAAATTTTGATTTTACTTTCATATTTCTATTGCCCACACTCTCTAGCACTAATGTGCAAAGTTTTATAATTATATCTCGAATAGCAGCAGTGGTATGCAAGCCTAAAGCCAATCACACAATTAAATCCGATGTTACAGTGATATATAACAGGTTTAATACATAACTTTAAAAATTCATATAAAAAAAACTATTAGGCCTAGAATGATAAATTTGGTATTTTTATCAATGGGGTATATTATAGGATTAATCTGTGTACATTTTATCATTCTATGGTAATTAGGAAAAATATCCCAACATTCCTAATGATAGAGTGCAGAATTTGATCTAGATTTCTAAAACTATCCAGAGATTCTAGATTTATAATAATATTATAGATCTAATAGGTAATCTATCGCTTTAGCGTAATCAATTCGGCCGTCACTAGTAATGTAGGGATAAGGTAACTAAAAAATTTGGCTTAAATATGGATATATTTTTGCATATTTTACTAAAATACTAAAGATAATTGAATATTAAACCACATTTAAGGTTTAAATCAATAAAAATGTCAGGAAATTAAAGTTTAACAACGATGTTACAGATACTAAATTTGCTATTAAAAACAGCGGCCATCTTAAGAAAATATTATTTTGAGTCATTTCCCTTTAATTTCTATTTGTATGGAAATGTATTGATATTTGCTGTTAAATAGGTTAGTCTTGTGTTTAAATACAAAGCATGCGTTTTTTTTTTTAAATTCTGCCCTTTAAACAATTTAATTGACTGACAATAAACATCAGTTCTATAATTATTATTATGAGATGCAATTTTTATACATTAAGATACTCCCTATTTTTATAGAGCTACCACTACCACTACATATCTAATGTTTATTTAAATATTAGTTTGAGTTCATTCTTATTGTTTGTGTTATTGTTTGTTTCCTATTTTCATTTAATATTTTCATGCTTTTTTCCTTTAATTAGTGATTTAATCACAAATGACGTCCCGTTTTTGACCTCTCTTCACCTTAAACCCCCCCCCCCCCCCATTTTTGCCGTCACGAAATAGTCGTAATGTCGAAAATTACCTTTTTGCCCTGTCTATTAAAAAGTCAAGCCATAATTCTAATGAACAATATTTTTAGCATTTTTGTATTAGGCGAAATACATAACGTTTCACGTTTCTTACCCCTCCCACTTCCCGCGTAAAACGTCGTCTCAAAACCAGTTACTCCACCCCTTAAGTGTGCGATGTCATTTAGGGTAGATGTCAAGTCCTATATACATTTTGAATAACCTTTGTTGTCAAAATGTTGATACTAAATACCCAAAATGAGTTATATGGGGTTGCCCATAAACGATGTCACATATGCAATGCTAATGTGACGTCAACTTACGCAGGGTGGTCGGGGGGGGGGGGATGCGTGACGTCTATGTTGGAATCTTCTATAAAGCTGTGCTCAGTGAAAATGAGGAACATAAAGCGTTCGTTTTCATGCATACATTTGTTCATAACTATTGCATGCCTGTTGTACTAAGCGGTGTTAAACAACCTCAGCACATCATCCCCGCTAAAAAGGGCCTGCCACTAAATGCCTACCGACGAAAATAGGCCGCACTATATTGACTCCAAATGAAATAACTTCTGACAACAAGGCTCAAACCAAGTAGCTCCTGTCAACAATATTCGACAAGTATTGACTAGCAGGTAAAATGGGACAAATCGAAAATTGAAAGTTTGTCGCCTCTGGGGGGGGGGGGGGGGGGTGACACCATTAAGTGCCGCACCGGGTGACACTCGACCTCGCTACGCCACTGAGCTAATGTAAAGCCACAGCTCAGTATAGGCTTGAATTTAACATAAAATAGTGTTAGCAGTGGACAGCCTCTAAGACTGTGCATTAGGAGTACGGCCGTCAGCAAAACGCCAGAGTCCGACGATATCTGAACATCAATTTTGTCTTTTATGAAGTGCGGAGCACCTTTAAGACCTGAGCTTGGCCCCTGTTGACACCACCACTAGCGCCGCTTATGTCCACATATTAATCACACGTTTTGCGTGGAGCTTAATGGACAGACGTTTATAGGTGGGACCGGGAGCCTAAATGCATTTACCGAAGCCGCTGTGTCACGGGCATTTTAGAGCCGAACGTCTCAGGGCAGCAGGTTGCAGAAATTAAAAGCACGTGAATTTGTATAGTAGAGGGAGAACATCATGCCACTGTAATAAATTAAACACCAATATAATTCACCGAACTAAAGTTATTTAGATCTATTCGTCAGGCTAAACGTCGTTAAAGTCTCATCGCCATAGTGATTTAGGGCCTGTTTTGATTTTCTTTTAATTACGCGGTATCTTTCTTAAACATTAGCCTAATGACAAATGACGTAACGCGCGCCGCGAACTTTGTGACGTTGTGCTTAGTGGGGGATGAAACGGCGTGGTTGAGAAAAATGACGTATTTCTTTTTTTTTTTTAACAGACGAATAAGTGATAGATTCTAATTTTCCTACGAACTATACGTTGATCTAGTTTTTATTTCTAGTATTCTAGAGTGGGATATCACTATATTGTGATGGGCGATTTATATATAATCTCAATATATTCTGATCTACTACTATTCATACGGCAACTATTATACTCGTGAGGAGGACGGGAATCACTCTTATGTTCCGCAGACACTAATTAACAATGTCAACAACTTAGTTTATGAAATAACATGAACTTAATTAACACACACTTATAGATCATTTTCACAATATCAAATAATACATCCGTCTTCTACTATATCTAACCCCCAACTAACTTCACTGCTGCGTCTTACGTCATCGGTACATTGTCGCACCATGCTCACGTCATACTCACGCCACACATATTTTATTGAACACGCGCACAATACTCTCGCACCAAATCGTCTACCGTCAAGTTCGTACCGTCCTTAGTAACCTCTACTCGTCTAGTCTAATTCTATATATCTACGCTATGACACATATAGTGGGTGTTTTTTTTTGGTAATAATGGATGGTGGGGAGGGGTAAACATTGACTACTGAAGAAATCAAAAACTGATGACAGCAGAAGGCAAAGAAAAAAAAAACCATGTGGTATTCAAATGTAACTAATTAAAATTTGAACCTATTTTAAAAAAACACAATAATCTTAATTCAGAAAAAGTGTAAGCCTAAGACTAATGTCTACAGAAAAAATAAACAACTAGGCTTAATTAAATGGATCGCCCATAAATGACGTCATACTTTTCCCGACAATTTCCCTCTCACCCAATAGTTACTAAAAGCAAGATGATGATTTAATATCATATCGCAGTTCTACTATACCCGAACCCTTAATCACAATTTCTAACGAAAACGAATATATTCTTCATCATTTTTGAAAAAAATATTTTACACCGTCCCATATTTTGAGTCCAACGTCATTTATGAGGAATATGGACGACCTAATAATTGACAAGTTAAGGGGTCATCCATAAATGACGTCACGCTTTTTAAATACGATTTTTACCTCCCCCCTCCCCTCCGTCACACGTCGTCACAAAAAGTCAGACCCCACCCCCTAAAATGACGTCACACATCAGCCTACAACCCCCCCCCCCCCACCCCCCTCAAAATTGCAGTTGATTTTTTTTTAAAACATCGATATTTTTCCAAAATCTTGTCTGAAATATGTCAAAATATAGTATTTTAATCAATTCCTATTATAATTTATTAAAACTTTTTTAAAAAGCTAAATAATGTCTAAAATTCGTTTTCTAACATTTCTTATCTATAAAGCAAAAGTGTGACGTAGCACCATCTGAACCCCCCCTCCCCGTCATCACACATCGTCACAAAATTACCGACCCCCCCCCCTCCCCCCTACGATTGTGACGTCATTTATGGACGACCCCTAATCAGTACAAAAGGGTTTAGTAAATGTTGGACCTCCCAAAATTTTTTGAGATCTTGGATGTATATTCATACTACATACTACATACATAGCCTTCATTTCACTTGAAAATGAAATTAAAGATAAGAAGATGGCCCTCTGTCTTACTTATATTAAACAAGACAGGTATGTATATTAAACAACAAAGTCAACACAATATACATACGAATAGACATTTTTATCCAGGGAAACTACTCTAAATTTTATTTGGAAAGATGGCCGCTGTTTTTTTCTACTAATATTTATCTCAAACACCTAGTTTAAAGTTAGTTTCATGTTATTTAAATTGTTTTGGTCACTGTTTGTTATTTTAAATCAATTATCTGTGATATTTTGTAAAATTTGACTTAAATAAACTTATTTAAACAAATATATTCATCAGCTACCTCTCCCGCACATTACTACTGCAGCCGAATTGATTACGCTAAAACGATAGATTACCGATCTAATATAGGTAGGCTATTTAGTATTTAATATTTATTATTCTAGGATGATGAGTGATGACAAAGTTCAAATCAACAAATTCATGTCATGAAATCAAAATTTCTAGAAAATCCTAGTCTAGCCAAAACTCACTGGAACACGGTCTGGATACTTCTTGCGAATCTTTTCACCTTCTGCCCGTCTTTTTTCAAAGGGGTGTTCTTCTTTATACTGCCACTTCATTGTTGTGTTTAATGTAAATCTAGACTGCTACTAGATTCTAGAAATTAGTGGTTCTATTACTTTTAGTCAGGTAAATACAAAACGAAGTTTGTCAACAACAAAGATGGCGCACAGCTAATGTAAGATATTAGTGCGCGTTACGAAAAAAGTCATAAATACTAAATGTAATTACATTATCTGGAAATTATTTTAATTTATTACTACATTCTTTTAAAAACATAAATGCATTTATCATTATAGTGTGTTTAAAATGTATAGGAACAATAACGGTGTAATTTTTACAAATCTAGAGTTTACCTCTTTCCAACGGCCACGTGCGTATGAATTTCATGCAAACTTGACTATGACTGTGGGCAAAACCTTGGCAAGGCAACGATGCATTACGCTGTTACTAATTTTAGATCTCTTGCAATAGCACGTGATGTTTGTATTTACATAATTTATAAATAGCACTTTCAACACAAAAATGCAAAGATCTATAAATTATAGACTCTATAATTATTAACGTTTAATTGTGGTTTTTCATATTATTTGCTTACTTTGTATTTAAGCCGAAATATACATTTTAAATGTAGACCTTTAACACTGCTTACATTTTAAAAAGACTATTTCTAGATCTATGTAGAATCTGCGATGCCTTAGTCAGTGGCGTAGCCAGGATCGTCTCATGGGATGGGAGGGGGGGGGGGGGGGGGGGGGGCGGGGGAGAATAAAAAAAATGTCCAGCATTATTCATTATATATATATATATATATATATATACATGTATATATATATATATATATATATATATATATATATATATGTATATATGTATATATATATATGTATATATATGTATATATATATAATATATATATATATATATATATACATATATATATATGTATATATATATGTATATATATATGTATGTATGTATGTATGTATATATATATATATATATATACGATAAATACGATGTAATCAAATAGTATTGAAGGCACTTATGTCAATATATACCGCACAAACCACTCCGTCGCATCTTCACAAGCACCACATTCTTTAGTTCTTCGCATTCCACTTACTATGTCAAAAAACTTAATTAGTTAAAATTATTCAGTAGGCCTATTAATGTGCCTATAAGAAACAACCAAAACATTAACAAGAATTTCATATCTATTATCGATTCAAAGTTGCAGGAAATTTTCGAAAGCCAACCTACAAACTTATAATAGGGCCTATAATTCTATATGTAGACCAGATATAAAGCGACACGAACAACCGTTGTTAAAACTGCTAAATGCTCTCAGTGGGAAAAAAAAAACCTCACCTTTCACTTTCAGAAAATACAGACATAAAACTCAGCAGCATAATTCCCATGACTAGTTTTAATCTTTATGCTGTGCAAATGCGTTGTGATGATGTCATGCATATTTTTTTAACCTTCTTGAACGTAGGGCAAGAACGAGGGTTTTTAAAAAAATCATCACATTAATTTATATATATATATATATATATATATATATATATATATATATATATATGCCTATACTTTCTCCTAATGATTTTAAGTAGGCTACGTGTTGGCATATAATTTTGGTTTAAATAAAAGTCAGCTTTGCGTTGTCATTTCATTTTTGGGCGCTAAGCCATGGATGATGCACAAAAGTGTCTTGGAAGAAATAAATTGCGGATCTAGTCTAGATAAGCCCCGACACTAATGCAAAAAGTGCACGTGCGAAAAGTTAAGCGCCGCCACTTGTGACCTATTACTGAAATCTAGACATATTGAATGATTAAAAACAACTTCTTATCTGCCTCTAGGGTTAGGATTGGGAATAAAAGTAACAAAATACAGACCTTTTCATGCAGATTATTAATGCCATGATTGACGTCTCAATTTCACCCCTTGTCAATAAAATTTCAAAGTACGTTTCATATAATCATTTCATTATAATCTTTTTTTTTTTGGGGGGGGGGGGACTTTTTGACGGGGCTTATCTGGACAAGATCCGATATTGGTCATGATAGAGACAGCTGGAGGGCAGTGTTTCTTCCAGATTTTTTCTCCGGGGGGGGGGGGGCACTTGAAATTTGTGTGTGGGAAGACGGACTAAAGATTTCGGGGGGGGGGGGGAAGACACGGATACTGTTATATATTTTCTATATAAATTCCATTTAGTTCGCGGGGGCGGGGGGGGGGGGGGGGTAGCCTTTCTTCCCCCTCCCCCCCCCCCCCCGCAAGAGATGCCTGTAAGAAACTGCTGGAGGGATACCCTGTCTACGGCCCTGCTGAGAGGTGAGGAGACTTGAATGAAAGCTAAAACAGCCCTAGTCCGACAGCGGAGCACCACTAAAAATGACCATCACAGGTGGGACTCAACTACCATAGCTTAATGATTAATCAAGATTTAGAGGATCAAGTAGGCGATCCTTACTACTAAGAAGTTACTTTAGGGTGAATTCCTAGTTGTTGATTTGGTGTTTCATTGTCTCATTAGAGTCTTCCAGCTTAAGTCAAGTGTAGAGTAGGCCTATGGTATGTATGATTGACCAAACTGCTTAATTCATTAGTAAGTAATTAGTAGTATGATATACATGCTAGTACTATAATAGCTAATACTGACACGAATTGACCATCATGAGCACCAGTACGAGGAGAGACCATTTGTGTTGCAAAATCTACATTCTTTCTCAGGGCTAGGTTTTCAAAAATATTTAGCCAGGCATCCAGGAACAAGCAATAAGATTCTAGATCCAAATAAACACAATAACACCAACACTTTCCGCAAGAAAAAATAAGATGTGCCATTTGTGTTTACCTGAGTTTATTTTTAAAAATTGGTTAAGAGCAGCCGCTTATGAAGTCTACACAGAGGGGGATAGGGGTCTCTGATCAATGTCCACATGTTTAATTTAACCCCTCATTACTTAAAGCTAGAATAAACATAACACATTTAGCTTGAAGACAAAATGTATAAATTTAAATGGCATCTTTTCATTTAAAAAAGTTTAATATCCTACAACCTACAACTACTACAAAGTGCTTTGGGTTGAAATGGGATGGGGGGGGGGGGGAAGAGGCAAAATTGATCATCATAAACATTTATTTATATTTTTTTAAGCATGCTATACATATTACTAAACAGTAATTCTAGATTCTACTTTGAATAATGAAATAAACATTTTGGAAGCTGATCTTTCTTCTTCCTCTTTGTTCTTAATTTTAGTGTTGGAAGGGATCCCCTTCAACACAATTAAGTATACATGTCAACTGGTTATGTGCCATTGAGGCCATTGACTCTGATTTCAGCCTTTTTCTTGTTAGATTTGCTTCCATAGTTTTTGTCCAACCAAGAACAAACTAGAAGGCAGCAGTTGTTTTATTTTGGAGTTGTCTCTCCTAGAAGAGTGGCTGTCCCCAGCTAACGAGCCTCATCTGCCCGAGGGTTCGAGCTGGGAGACTTTTTGGTTTAGCAGCCCTGAGCTTTACTGAGTCGACCACTCCGACCCCTGAAAGCTGATCAGTTAATGCATTTTTAAAATTCTGTAATAAGGTAGCACAGACATAGACAATAGTGAATTAGTATGTTAAAAGAAGCCTTTGTCTTTAGATAACTTAAAGTTTTGTAGACATCTACATTTTCCACATCAGCCATCTGTTTGTGTGTGTTTAAATTTACATCATATTATTATTTATTATGAACGACTTGAAGTTTTACAAAAATGCTATGAATATTAAAATATCATAGAATCCAATTATTTAAAATCATAACTACCTGTCATTCAAGGTATAATTTAACAATGAGCTCTGACAATTTCCATGCCAAACATTGATAGGTCCAGAACAGTTAAAATATAAATCAAAATCCTTAACAAATTCATCACGGCGCCACCATGTGCACAATTGTCTGTTCCATCCACAAGGAAGAATAAAAAATAACTCTTCATTTTCAAAAGATAATAAAGTAAAAAAATCTTGATCTCCAAGATGACCTTTGAATTTATACTTTTTAACTTGAGTCAAAAGAACATTTTCTGTAAAATAAGAATTGTACTTTGAAGATGTCCTTAATTTGTCTAAATCTAAGAGCACAACACCACTGTTGAATCCTGTTAGTCCAAATGGTGGAGGGTCACCTATTCTTGATTTTGGATGATTTGATCTATATTCCCAAAATACATTTTTGTAAACAGGTTGATTTTCTCTTGCAATTCCTATTGCTTGTTCTTTATCAAAATAATGAAATAAAGAAAATAAATCAGCAATATCAGATTTAAAAACTAAATCAATATCCAACAGAATTATTTTAGAAATATTGAATGGCATTATTCTATGAAGCACAATAGAAATGTAGAAAACTGGATCACTGAACTGATGATTTTTTGCACTAAGTTGTTCGTGAACATTGCTGATTGTCCTCAAAACATGACCTTGTAAGGTGTTTTTATCATAATGAATTACCTGAAATTTAACAATAAAAGTATATAACAACACATGGAAGTAATATTAAAATATATGTACATTTCAATAATAATATGTAATTGATATTTGTCTTCAGTCTGTGCTGTAAAAATGACTGCTTCTTCAATTTGTGGGTAACTAAGAACAAAATAATTTCTAATCAACCTACTTTTGATTATGTCAATGATTAATTGCTAAAAACAGGACAACATAAATAATATGATCATATATTATAATAAATTTAAATACATTTTACCACTGATGAAATGATGAACCCATATTAAATTATGCATAACAACATGATCCATCCAATCTCTATGAAACTATACGAAGTTGTTGAGTAAACTCCTGCAAGGTTTATGGCTTGAAAAGATTTTTAAATTGGGAAGGGGGCTGAGAATGGACAGAAGTTTGCAGTTGGACACCTTGAGTTCCCTTGTGGCTACCCTAGCGCCATGGGTTTGCTGCACAAGAAATCAGGGGTACTTTTTCAATCAATGGCCACTGTAGACCAGGGGTAGACTGGGGATAATAGAGAGGTCCGACTCCGACTTCAGCGCACCTGTAGTACTAGTTAAGAAAAAAGATGGGTCGACAAGGTTCTGTGTAGACTATAAGATACTTAACGCAGTCACAGTCTACGACGCGGAACCCATCCCAGATACAGATGAGCTGTTCGCTAAATTAAATAGGGCAAAATATTTTACTAAACTCGACCTCACAAAAGGGTATTGGCAGATCCCCATGCAAAATGACAGCAAAAAACTCACCGCATTTGTCACACCCTGGGGCCTATTTCAGTTTAATTACCTGCCCTTTGACCTATGCACAGCACCCGCCACATTCGCCAGATTAATGCGAGTCGTATTAAACGACTTGGAAAATGTGGTGTCATTTTTTGATGACATCTGTATCTACAGCGAGGAACACCTTATGGCAATAAAGGCGGTGTTCAATAGATTGAAGGACGCGGGCCTGACAGTAAGACCTGCCAAATTAGAGCTAGGGTTTGAAAAAATTAATTTCCGTAGTGGGGAGGGGGCTACTGACACCAGAGAAAAACAAGGTAAACAAAATCTTAAACGTAGCAATACCCACCACAAAGAAAGAGGTAAGATCATTAGTGGGTCTTATAGGGTATTATGCTAAATTTATACCAGAATTCAGCGAGGCCAACGCAATACTGACAGATTTGTTAGCAAAGGGTAAACCTGAAAAGGTCGCGTGGTCGGATGAATGTAACCGTGCTTTAAGACTGGTCCAGAAACACTTGAACTGAGAACCATTTCTTATTTTACCTAATATTAATGAGCAATTTATTCTCAGGACCGACGCCTCGTCATGAGGTATCGGAGGCAGCCTTGATGCAAATGAGAAATGGGGTCCTAAGACCAGTAAAATACATCAGTAGAAAACTCCAACCGAGAGAGACTCGGTACTCTACTATAGAAAGAGAGTGCCTAGCAATTGTCTGGGCCACAGGCAAACTAGCGTTGTATTTATACAACGCTAGCTTCGTACTGCAGACGGACCAGCGTGCTCTAAAATACCTTCATAAATGTAGGTTCAATAATGCCAGACTGACACGCTGGTCCTTACTGCTACAGGAATATAAATTTACTATAGAACACATTCCGGGGAGGGATAATCTTCTAGCTGATTTTTTGTCAGAAATTTTAGATCGGGAGTCTGAGATGTAAATTGTAACTTAACCACAGAATTGTTTGTTTTTTGTTTTTTTTCTGTTGTTTTTTTTTTCGGTTATTTTTACTCGGTTGTTTGTCTTGGATTCATGTACAAAGAGGTTTATAAATGCATCATTTATTTACTCTCCTCTTGGTGTAGTATACCTGTCAAACTATTTTTTTTGTTGTTTTTTTAAATTATTTTATTTATTTATTTATTTATTTTTTCTCTGTTTGTTTTTCGCCCTCTAGGTTAACTTAGGATTTGGGGATTTAGTTAGTTTTTGTAGTATGTACTACAAATACTTGGGTGGGGGGGGTAGTGTTACGGGTCAGTTGTAGGTTAGACTAGAATAGGATAGAATGATCTAGAATTAGGGGAGAGTGAGTGTGTGAGTTGAGTTTACCCTAGAATATTGTTAACCCCGGTGTGTTTGTGTATTGTTATCCCAAGGTCGAATGCGGTATAAAAGCTGGAGTGAATGGTTGTCAGGGGTTAGTTGGTAGTGGTTAGGTCGAGGGCTATTCTGTAATGTGATATGTGAGACCTAATAAACGTATTGAACGTTAACCCGAGTCGTTCTTGAATTCGAATCTAACCTGGACGCAACACCAGGGGTATCCTCTGACGCCCCACTGGTCATGTGAACCAAAGCACCATGGTGCCTTTATTAGTTTTAAAGAGCACCCTAGACTTGGGATATGGTGGGCTAATACAACTGATTATAGAACAAAAAAGAGCATCCCTGCTGTAGCGTGCGCAGTTGCACCCACAAGCACCCCTAAAAACTAAGCCATCATGATCATTGAGTGGTTTTCCCTCATCCTTACACATACACTCAAAGTATTTATACAGCACATCCTGAGCCTCTGGAAGGTAGTGTAGACTAGCCTTGCGCCCCAATAAATATGATCCAAGAAATGCAGAGCCGCTGCAAGTAGCATTTACTTGAATTGTGTTCTAATGAACTGAAAATTATACATTCGGTACCTTGCTGATGGTGCAAACATATACACAGCGCTGATGTTTGAAGGAGACTTCACACAGAAGTGGGGATTATCATTGTTCCTTGTAAATTACTCAACAACATGCAGTGGATACCTTATTTTGTAGTTGAATATGCATAGTGAATGAAAATGACACTTTGGAAAGTTTTTTCCAAATCAAAGTATATATATTATATATATATAGAAATTAAGGTATGTGTGTGTTTTTTTTATGCATTACTACACCTTTTATCTGATCACCATGAAACTTCGGGAAGTTGGTGACCATACTCCTGGGGGAGGTTTCTGCTGTAATTTGTTTTTTTTAAATTTGCCTGGCAGGGTGCAATTTGATTCCTCTATATATACTTTATAGTGGTTTGACACCATTCATCTGAGTGCCATGAAACTTTGGGGAGTTGATGAGAGAATAGGCCCAATAAAGTTTATACGAAAAAAAAATTCTTATGGCGCCAAGGAGGGTATGATTTTTGTCAAAACACAGTTTGGCACCCAGAGTTCCCGAATGGCTATCATAGCACTTGGTATCCCTTAATCAGGTGTCCTGCGAAGCAGGTAAGGGCTACTACTATATTCAGCAGTAAAACTGCAACAGACACAGCCGCCAGCGCCCCAGTCATTGTGTGTCCCAAAGCACCCTGGGCTCCCCTGTGAGCACTATGGTGCCTAAGTTCATTTTAAAAAAAGGCTATACACTAAAGACACAATGGGCAACAATACTTGTTGACTATATCAAATCAGGCGTGTCTCATGAGCCTTATGGTGCCTAATTTTGCTTTAAAGAGTGCAATAGGCTATGGATACAATGGGATGTTACTGTAGCGCCATTTAGTGTCACTAAATCAAATGAGGAGCGGCCACCGACGCCCAGGTATGGTGAGATTTGGCGCCCCGGGGCTATACGATGAGCAATGTAGTGCTTAAATTCATTTTAAAGATTGCGATAGACTATGGATAAGATATGGTATTTTAGATGTTTACTCAATTGAATCAGGCGCATCTGCCAGTGCCCAGGCATGGTGCGATTTGGTGCCCCGGGTTATTCTGTGAGCACTATGTCAGTTTTAATGAGCACTCTTCAATATTGACATCATGGCACATAACATCCGATGATTAAACCGAGCCTTGGGTCGTACGTGGCCCCTCTGCGATAGTGTAACTGGGGACTCCCGAGAACGCCCCCTCTATGCCCCTGACACCTGGGTTGTTGCCTAAGTGTATTCTACCTCACAATTACGGAGAGTGATTAACGTACACTAATGGCTTAGATACACCTCGCCCTAGGGCGTTCTGGGCAGAGGGGAAGGTGAACCAGTGTCCCAACAAATATGATTCAAGAAATATAGCAGTAGCATTGTTTACATTCAATTTAACTAACCCCATTTTAAAAAAAAAGGGACACCAGTCTAAGAATATATTATTGGAAACACATTGATGAAACCCTCTTAATAATAATATATTTCATCAAACTTTCTTCAAACCCTGCGACAAGGCAAAGGGAAGGGCATGCTAGTACTATATACATTATAATAAAATGTAAGTTATATTTGTATTAGGTTCATAACTTTCAGTGTTAACTATCTATAGTAGTATATAGTATATACACTTCCTTCGTACTTAATACATACCTCTTTTACTTTACCATGATTCAGTTGTTGAAGTAAGTTTTTTGCAATATTAAAAAGTAAGTTTTTTGCAATATTAAAACTAATATAATCTCCTACAATATGAATATGAAGATCCTGGAACTTTTTCTTAACAAGGAATCAATACATCTTGCAAAATTATCCTGAAGTACATTATTTTCTTCTGCATTATTAAAAAGAAACATAATATTGTAATCTTGGTTTGAAGAATACTTTGCAATTTTGAGGATTTTACCCTCTTTTTTAATTTTATTGACTGAAATATTTTGACGTGCATTGTTGTCAGAAACAGCAGGCTTTAACCAGACTTTACTAGCAGGCTGCTCCCCTTCCATTTCAATTTCTTGTTCATTGACTGCACTGGACAAAAGAACTGATTCTTCTTTTATTTTATTATTTTTATTCAAATGGTGTGCATCTAGATCTAGGGTATAATTATTGGTTACAACCAAATATTTAAAAATTAACAGCAAAGTAACTAATACTGCACAGACTATAATTATTTTTCCGCGATATAAGGTGTACAATCTCATTCTAACATCTAGACTAGATCTAGTCTAACTAAGACCTTTTTTCAAAACAAAGGAGCTAACCGGAAGACATGACTTTAGCTGATATTTCCGGCAATCATTACCATAGTAACAAAGCTTCATGGTGATCTTAATAAACCATTCGATTGTTTTTTTTTCCATAAATTCGCATTTTAAAACAAGTAGATTCTAGAATCTATTAATTCAAATCCCATACTTATAAAACAACTTACAGAGCATTTTATACATATTAACGAACAATAACATTGTCATTCCTGCTGCATCTGTTATACAGTATTTAAGCATATATTTACAGAGGCGTAGCTGGTGGGGGGGGGGGGGGGGGGGGGGGGGGGGGGGGCGTCCCGGGAGCCGACCATAGGGGGCGCCAAAAGGGGTAGAAAATTATTTAAAAGCTCATTTTAAGCTGCAGTTTTAATTATACACAGTAAACGTTGAGAAATTTAACGGCTATGAGCCTTTGCATACTGATTTAAGTATTTTCTACCTTGATTTTGTAACTATCTTCTATATATATAATTCTCTTCTTGGATACCTTAGAAAACACCAAGCTGTAAGCGCGCCTAGCAGGCAGCCCCCCTCTCTTCCTCTCTAAGCATATCCCTACCACTCCCACCCCCACATGGTCTGGTGAGCTGTGGTTCACGCTATATGTTTACAATCGTAGAGGCGGGTTTAGTGACGGCTATTAGGTGCAGATAATTTAGTTTGAAACGATTTTAAACTTAGGGGAGGTAACTAAGAGGAGGCTGCTTTCACGGATGGGTAGGGTAGGGGTTGGGGGAAAGGAGGGTGGGGGGGGGGTATCGTCCTTAACGACCTACTGATAGTGTTTTAAAGCAAATGTTTTCAGTGGCAGCATTGGTACTGTCGAATTCACAAATTATGAATTACTGAAAAGTAGAAAATAAAACAACTAAATAACGGCGTATGATACGCCGCGGGTCGGCTCGTAAATATCTATCTATATATATAATTCTCATCTTGGAGACGATAGAAAACACCAAGCTGTAAGCGCGCTCCCTACCACCCCCACCCCTACAAGGTCTGGTGAGCAGTGGTTCACGCTAAATGTTTACAATCGTAGAGCCGGGTTTAGTGACGGCTATTAGGGCAGATAAGTTAGTTTGAAACGATTTTAAACTTAGGGGAGGTAACTAAGAGGAGGCTGCTTTCACGGATGGGTAGGGTAGGGGTTGGGGGAAAGGAGGGTGGGGGGGGGGGTATCGTCCTTAACGACCTACTGATAGTGTTTTAAAGCAAATGTTTTTCAGTGGCAGCATTGGTACTGTCGAATTCACAAATTATGAATTACTGAAAAGTAGAAAATAAAACAACTAAATAACGGCGTATGATACGCGCGGGTCGGCTCGTAAAATATCTATCTATATATATAATTCTCATCTTGGAGACGATAGAAAACACCAAGCTGTAAGCGCGCTCCCTACCACCCCCACCCCTACAAGGTCTGGTGAGCAGTGGTTCACGCTAAATGTTTACAATCGTAGAGCCGGGTTTAGTGACGGCTATTAGGGGCAGATAAGTTAGTTGAAACGATTTTAAACTTAGGGGAGGTAACTAAGAGGAGTTTACTTTCACGGGGGGGGGGGGGGGGGGGGGGTTATCGTCCTTGACGAGCTACTGATTGTGTTTTTAAAGCAAATGTTTTCAGTGGCAACGTTGGTACTGTCGAATTCACAAATTATGAATTACTGAAAGTAGAAAATAAAACAACTAAATAGCGGCGTATGATACGCGGCGGGTCGGCTCGTATACTATAAAACATATACCCTTGCCTTAAGAAACAGCGAGCGGAAAAAAACGCTTTTCAGCTTTCATAGATTGGGGGGGGGGGGGGCTTTTTCGAAGACTAAAATCGGACAAATTTGCACTGGATTAGTGAGTAGATAACCGTTATAACTTAGAAAAGAAACCCATTGTATTTTACGATTGTGTAGCATTGAAAAAGAGTTAGTGACGTTTAAAACCCGCTCTACCAACTTCGTCCAAGATGGTGGAGGGGGGAGGGGGGGGGGACGCTTTGTCACCAACAAAAAAATCGCAGGATTTGTGCTGGATCGGTGAGTAGATAACTCTTTTAACACTTAGAAAAGAAACCAATTGTATTAACGCTTAATGTACAATTTCACAACCCAGTTTTGCTAAGAAATGAAGCGACTAGGTCTTTGTACCATTCTTACGATTCTCTCATCTTTAACGTGATTGATCAGATACTTGTACAAGATTACTTTACATCTTACCTGGGTCACTGCATGGGGCACCTGCCTAACTGGAGACCACCGTCCGGTTTGTTCATGAAGTTGGACTTGTCTGAATCCTCCACCATATTTCTCAATTTAGAACGAAGAAGAAGAAGAAGACTGCATTAAAAAGAAGTGTTGCTATCCGATCAGTAAAATAGCAGCTAGACTGTCGGAGCGGATGGGTGGAATGCGACATTCTTTGCCGAAATTTTAAGAGAGAAGAAAATAAGTATATTGTGCTGAATAGATCATTTTTGAATGTTTTTTTCATAACACTTTGTTCGGCGTAACTGATAATTTAAAATTGTAATATACTATTATCAAAATTGTTCTAGACAAGACCAAACGTATACCAAATACGCTAGCACCTTCTACAAAGTACACTCTAAAGTAGTGGTTCTTAAATTTTTGAGGAAGTACCGAACCCCACAAGTTTCATATGCGCATTTACCAAACCCTTCTAATAGTTGTATCATCCATACTGACAAAATCTGATCTAGAATCATGAGTCGGGTGTGTGTCTTGACCTACGCCGAACCCATGAGCCTGACTCACCGAACCTCTTGGGCAGTGTTTCTTCCAGATTTTTTTCTCGGGCGGGGGGGGGGGGGGGGGGGGGGGGGGGAAGATGCTCCCCCGAGGAGATGCCAGGAAGAAACTCTGCTCTTGGGTTCGATGGAACACACTGTTCTAAACTCTTTTGATTTTCTTTTTATTCATTTCGGCTTCATAATTATCATAGGCGTAGGCAACACTTAATCAACTCACTTGATTTTTATGAAGGTCGAACCCTGATAATCCAGACTCCCCCTTCTCTATTTCAAACAATTATAGTGATGTTATTTTGTTGTCTTTCTCGTTATATTGTGCCCTAGCCACCACCTATTTATTCTCCACTGTCTTTAACCTAGCTCCGAGTCATACAGTAAAAGTCTTTTACTAAAAGATACATAATATTTAGGCATTGAATTTTTTTGACAATGCATTTGTTAGAATGTTAAAACGCATTTCATCGCCTGTGATTCTAACTGAACATTATGGACGGTGCCAATATCATTAAACCGATCATTACAACTTTTTCCACCAATACAACAAGTTCTGCATTTTTTATTTTTTTTTTTGCGAGAAGGCAGCGCACATCTGATCAATCCGTGGGATTCCAGTTTGTTTTCTCTAGCTTCATCGTTAGATTTCGATAAGTATACCGACCTTAAACTGAAGCTAATGCTGTTCTATTGACGACACAAAAGTAACAATGTCGTCTGCACCAATTGCAGAGCGAAATCAGGGTGCGTAAAGCAGTTACATAGCTTTATAAACCATCCTTATTATTATGTTTCCTTCATTTGTCTATTTTATTAAAGTTAAAACACTTTGGTAGACACCCTGGTCCTCGGCTTAGCCCTTTGAAAAAGAAACATTACTTATTTTCGATAACACAAACAGTCGCGGCCGGTAGATCTAGATCTAGTATTGCAACTTGTGGCGTTGTTAAGCCATCGTAACAGAGATCCATATATTATACTTAAATAATAAATATGCCTACTAATAGTACTATAAAATCATATAATTAGGCCTAAATATTAAAAAGTGGATATCTAACCTCCAAGCTCCAGAAGCACCCAATGCTGAAAAAAGTGTCACAAAAGCCAGGCTACACCCCCCCCCCCCCCCCCCCCCCCCATGTATTCTACTAGTTAACTTAAACTTTAAACTTACGAAGTGACTACTCAGAAAAAGATTTTTCGGCATAAGATCGTAAACTTAATAGTTGAACTAGGGTTAGGTTAGGGACAGGGTTCTGCGGATTTTTTTTGTAAACATGTGCATGCGCAGTACCATAGAAAACATCGCTGTGAATGAAGGCGGGAGTTTCCCTCTATTGCGCATTCATATATTTTTCCGGCCTTAATTAAACTTAACTACCTGGGTACCTACAATATAAACAAAATATATCAGTTTAAAAAACTTGGAAACTCATCTGAAACAAATCTAGAACTACAATCTGGAATGACACCCCATGCCACTCAATAAAATGTAACCCAACTAAGCTTGTTGTTTCCTATGTTCATTTTTGTCTCGCTATTGTGATCTAATTTAGATCACAGCACCATCTAGCCTCATAATATAAGCTGTTTAATTGAACCTGTTTTTAAAATGGGTATTTAAATGGCAGAGAACTAAATAATAGTTTGCTAAATTTTCATAAACATATGGATACCACTTGATCTTTCATTGGGGGTGCTGTTAATGGTTAAAAAACCCATTATTCACTGGCTTCCAGTCTTTGTTGTTTAAAGGTGATACTAGCATTCACTTACAACAAGTTTCATCAGAAGTAACTAATATATATATATATAATTTGATATTTATAGATGCTACAGTTTATGTTGGTGGTCTTGATGAAAAAGTTCAAGAAAATATTCTTTGGGAGCTCTTTTTACAAGCAGGACCTGTTGGTATGTATGTCTTTTGGGTTGCATTTATCACTGTGAAGGCATGATTGTATTTTGAGTTAACTCTCTGATGGTTGAGAATACTACATTAATTAAAGAAGTTGATGTCTTTTTACTTTTCAGTCAATGTACATATGCCTAAAGACAGGGTTACACAGTCACATCAAGGTTATGGATTTATTGAATTCATGAGTGAGGAAGATGCAGATTATGCTATTAAAATTATGAATATGATTAAGCTGTTTGGTAAACCCATCAGAGTCAACAAAGTAAGGGACTGTTTCTTTTACAAAAAAATACTAAACAAAAATTTAGTTGATTTCATTTAAAAAAAGAAATAATTACTATGGATAACTTTAGTAGTAATAGGTATTTAAAAAGTAATAAATGAATACATGTTTTTTCATTATCAGGCATCTGCACACACTAAAAGACAAGATATTGGTGCCAATATTTTCATTGGTAATTTAGACCCTGAAGTTGATGAAAAATTGTTATATGACACATTCAGTGCATTTGGTGTTATTTTACAAACTCCCAAGGTATGTATTTTCCATTTGTTTATGATTTTTTTGCTTAGATCAAATAAATCATCTGAATATTATAATTATTAGTAGTTTTTGTTATTCTTTAAAAACTTCTCAAATTATATCCATCAGATCATGAGAGACAGAGATTCTGGAAACTCTAAAGGATATGCCTTCATAAACTTTGCCAGCTTTGAAGCTTCAGATGCTGCCATAGAAGCTATGAATGACCAGTATCTGTGTAACCGTGCCATTACCATTTCATATGCTTTTAAAAAAGATGCTAAAGGGGAAAGATGTGGCTCAGCAGCAGGTAATATTTTTATTTTATTTCTCCTTAAGACTGCAAGTATGCAGTGTAAAATAAGCAACGTTACAATAATTTGTCAGGTTGCCTGTAAAGGATTTTAAATTTGATCATTTAATTTACAGAACAAAAATTTTATGTTTGAATTTTAAGTTTTGTCTTTTATTTTCAAGAGACGACAATTTCACGTTTTAAATTAAATTTTATCATTGTTTTGTAGAGCGTTTACTAGCTGCACAGAACCCGTTGTCTCTGACTGGAAGGCCTCATCAGCTGTTTGCTGATGCTCCACCACCACCCTCACAATCCATGCCTGGTGTACCGGGTGTTCTTGTGCCCCCACCACCACCTCCTATGGGACTTACGCCAGGAATGCCACCCCCTGTGCCAGGGATGGGTAGGTTTTTAAATCTGTTTTTACTATTACTACTTTATACAATCGTTAACTTTATTGTGCAATAAGTTTTTTAAATTGACACTTTTCTGTTCCTGAGTTATTACGGTCTAGTGTTGAAATATTTTAATAATTATTATTAATGTTGATAGCAGTTACGTTAACTTATAGTTGCTTAAAATGATTTTTTTACTTTCTCGTATATACGAAGTATAGAGAAAGTATTGTAATCGTGCACAAAAATCACTTGAAATTTTAACAATTTTCACCGTATTACACCTCAGTCCGTCATCACATCCGAAGTATAGAGGACTTATTTTAATCGGGCAAAAATTATCAATCCAGATTTATCAAAATTAAGAGGTTTTATGCGTAATCCAGTCTGAAAAACTGGGCTTTGCAATTCTGTCCGTATGTCTGTGTGTCTGTCCATGTGTAAACACGATAAATTTCATATATAAGTATTTTATCAAAATCGTAGATCCGTATCAACTTTTTATTACTTAGTTTGTTGTTAAGTCACCTTAATATTAAAAAAAAGTTGATTACCACTTCAGTACTTTATAGCAAGCTTTTGCTTCATTGAGCATTAAATAGCTGTAATATTGTTTCATTAGCTTACTTCCTAAGGTAATTTTTGTGGTAAATAAAATACAATATTTATTTTCTCTTACCAATTTAGTGATAGAATACATTTTACTTCACATTTATGTAATAATCCTGTATGTTTTAAAAAGAAAAAATATTTACTCACTGTCCTTTTTTTTTAAATATTAGGCTCAATGCCACCTATGGCCCCACCTCCACCAGCACCTTCACCCATGCAGCCTCCAGGACCACCAGGTATGCAGCAGAACTACTCAATGGGAATGCAAGGGATGCCTCCACCTCCTATGCCCCCTGGTAAGTGGTAAACCATTCTCATAGTTTCAGCTTACTCACATTTTCACTGCATGATCAATAATAATTATCTTTAAAAAAAATCAGTTACCACTAATCTATTTTCCCACGTTTTCTTTAACTTGCTTTCTCTGTGTGTTTCTGTGTTTGTCTTTCCAATCAAATCTTGCGATCGAAATTTCTGGCACTTCCCAGTTAGCTAGCGCGCTGAAATTTTCAGGGAAGCTTTGTTTTGGATGACAATTGAATATTCTATTGTTTTTATTACTAAATTAATCCATGGAAACATTTTATTGATCATTTTAGACCGCTATATAATTGTACCAAAAAACGTGGGGGAAAAGGGACATTACCCAGTAACTGTAATTTGATGAAAACAAGGTTCGGCACTCCCCCTCTTTTTGCTTACTGAGTAGTTGTCACGCTGTGTTTGTGTACAAACAACCATAACGTAACAACTGGTGGCCAGTATGGGGGAGACGATATGGTCGAGTGGTTGGGCACACGATTGCTATCCCACTCGACACGGGTTCAAATCTATGTGTTCTAGTCAGTAACGTATTCACACAACGTGTTTTTTACGAGTTGTCTTTTTACGAGTTGTCTTTTTACGAGTTGTCTTCGTTTACCCAAAAAAAAAGTGAAAAGATAAAATCGATAGCAAGATTTACATGCAAACAAACAGACAAACACTAAAAAGTAGAAAATAATAATCATTAAAAAAGTTTTTAAAAACCCACGTTTTCTGATTGAACTAAAAAGTAGAAAATAAATACTATACATCACAATAATGCAAGCGATCACTCTACTATAAGCTATCAAAAACGTGGGGCGCCGTGATTTTCTTACAGTTTCTAATACTGTTGACTCTCTACAAGCTCCCTAATAAAAGTCAATAGTATTATCTAATCAATAGTAATATAACTTTTACTTCGGCGACCCACGTTTTTGATAGCTTATAGTAGAGTGATCGCTTGCATTATTGTGATGTATAGTATTTATTTTCTACTTTTTAGTTCAATCAGAAAACGTGGGTTTTTAAAAACTTTTTTAATGATTATTATTTAAAGAAAAGATTATAGCTAAGTCTTAATACACTGTTTTTATTAACTTTCAAAATGATATGTTTCTACATATTAGTAAATTAATTAGTTACATAACTTGTAATTTTAGAAAAGTATTTAAAATATTCTAAACCTATTTTTGGACTTGCAGGTCAAAATTATCAGGGCAACCAGATGCCACGTCCTCCTCCTCCTCCTATGCCAGGAACAGTGGACTATAGTGGTCAAATGATGAATAATAATATGAGTAAGTTGATAAAGTCAACATTTTTCTACGGTACTTTTTTACCTTGAGGCTGATAAAATGTTTTTTAAAACTCAATTCATATTTGGAGACTCATCACATGACATCCATTCGTGATCACGAATAAAATCACTTTTATTTCTGTGATATTTTTTGTCCAGATTTTAATTTCATTACTGATTAAAACTCATTTAATATGAATGAAGTCCAACTAGTTAACTTTTAAAATACATAACTTAAATATTTCCAGATCCTCAAATGCAAGGCATGCAGGGTATGCCACCTGGTCAGATGGGAGGCATGAACTATGGCATGAGGCCTCCACCTCCTGGCTGGAGAGGTCCCATCCCACCTCGGGGACCACCAATGGGTTTTGGTAAGTGAATTCTAATTCTCTAAGTTCCAGATATTTGGATGGAATAGTGCGCCTATATCCTGATTACAAAATACATTACATAGCTTCTACAAATATATTTTCAAACTTTTATAGTACTGCTTGTATTCTTAACTTTTAAAAACTTTACATAGTTTGAACCCAAAACAAAACCTGAAACAAAACTGTAGACTCCTTGATAGTACACTTTTTGGAATAAAATTTGCAAACACCTTGATAGTATATTTTGTACCCTTTGATGGAGTAGCATAGACGTAACCTTGTTTCTATACTTTCCCCAGGTCCACCTGGCAATATGAGAGGCCCAGGTCCTATGAGAGGACCAATGAACAACATGCAGATGAATGGCCCACGTGGTCCCATGCCTCCACGGGGAATGAGGGGACCACCACCTGGCATGAGGCCACCCCCTCCAAGGTTTGGTGCTAATGGGGAAATGAGCAGTTCTGGTAACATTGAGTATTAATTCCATGAAGGCAGCTGTTGGATGTTTAACTAATAACCATAGGGTTCATTCATCAATCATTTGCTAGACTCCCATTGGTTTCAGACTAAACTATTACAATTTTCATTCCTTAGAAAATTGGGACATGTCATGAGTGTAGCTGTAATATTTTTGTAAATAAATGTTTTTATGGTATAAATTTTGTTTTGAATTTTTTCTCCATAAGAAATGAAAAGATAGTCTTGATTTTAAAAATCAACTTTATTAATCAGAGGCTTAACATCCATTCCATTCAGTTATGGACAAAAGCAAATATGGTACATGAAATCTGAAATATATGTACAAAATATGCACTTTCACAAGACAGATCAAGGAAGGAAGAGTCTGAAGATTACTTAATAACAAATTTATTAAACAATAAATTTCAGTGATATTAGGTATCAACGCAATGTTGCATTCTAGTCACAAGCCTGCATGTGATAACATGTCATTTAACATGTTAATCACAACACAAATATATTGGAATTTACTATACAACAGTGTACATGTATTTGCTTATACAATAGGCTTACACTACATTTTAAAGGTCTCCCATTGCCTTCCCAATACAAAAAAAGATATATACACTTGCAAGATTTAAACAAAAATACTCTTTAAAAATAAAAACTTAAATTTAGAAATAACATTGTGAACTTAAAGAAACGGTTCTTCAATGGTACTTGTGTATTTTTTTTTTACGACCAATTCGAAAACATTTAACAAAAGCTACTTTGCTTTTGTTAGGCATTGAAAAAACAAAAATATTTTACCATTACCTTTTAATTATGATATGACAAGAACTAAATGTTTACAAGCAATATTTTAAAATTAAATAACATTTCAGAAAATAAAGCAGTAAACGTTACACTTTCACATCTCATATTTTTAATTATATTTGAACACATTAAAATGTTTGTGAAATCTGTAAAATGAAAAATCTTTTTTTGAAAAAATATACACATTAGTGGGAAAAATAGCTCAGTAAAATTCAATTTACAACCATTATAAGAATTTTGACAAAATAAATGATTGCAAATCAAATATTGGTATAAGAAATTTAAGCTAATTGCTTACGGAAATATGAACTGAAATAGTTAATATATAATTTATTTACATACATATAAACGGAAAAAAAAATTGCAACAAATTATCATAACAAATCAACACTATCTGGAATATCAGTCAAATCGATGGAACCATTAGATGGCCAGTTGATTTCATGAACAACTTGGTGATTGGGCTGAATTTCAGCCATGTTGACCATGACATGTTCAGGGTCAGTTACCGTAGCCGTATCCTCAGTGATGGTACTTAGGTCATTTTTGTTAAGTGATGGTGAAAAGGTTAGAAACTGAGCCAGGGAATCTGGGTCCAACATGGCTGTGGTACCATCATCAAGGCTGATCATGATCTGGTTGGACATGATAGAGTTTAATGGGTTCTTGTGTGTCCTCGGCACATTACTAGAAAGCTTGTTGGCTGGACCAACAGATGGCGTGTTGGCAGGTGAGTTAGCAACAGCTGAGGTAGAAGTTTGGTAAAAAGGCTGGGATGAGCTGGCATGTTGAACCACCAGCTTAGGTAGGCTGCTGACAGGCCGGTTGATTGGTGTTGATAAAGGCTGGGTGGTGCGATGTATTTTTGGGGTTGTTGGTGGCTGTATGACTCCTGAGGGAATGATTCTAGTCATCTGTCCAGTGTTGAGAATGATTGGCTTGTCTGTGATGGTTGTAGATGATGCTGTTGGAACAATGGCCTGATTAGATACAATGCTTTCAATGTGGGGCAAGGTACTGACCTTCACCATCTTGGCTTGACCAGCAGTTCCTTGTACAATATTGGTTCCAGACAATGTGATATATTTGGTAGATGCCGGAAACCTTGGTGATGGCACCGTCATTCTAGTTGTCTTTGGTAAGTAGGTAATATTGGGCGTTGCCCTTGTGGGTGGGCGTGGAGCAACAATAACAGTTGGGATTTCTTTCCCAGGAACTAAGACAGTGTTAGTTACTCCCACTGTGCCTGTTGGCGACTGTGTCACCAACTTGGAAGAATTGATGAAATGATATTTATCTCCAGCCTTAGTTAACAAGGTTTCTTTAGGGAGCTTGGCACCGCCTGTAAGTTGCACCAGAGTCTGATCCCCGGTGATAGGAATTACAGTGTGCTGGGCCCGGTTCACAGTCAGTTTGGGAGTCTTCTGTGAAACTGTGTAGACGGTGTTGTTGTTCACATAGGTGTCATGGGTTACAGGATCAACGGGTGAGGCTAACATTCCTTGACTGGTGCTTGCATCATGCGCAGCAACACTGGAAGCATCTATCCCTGCAGCAGCAGTTGCTTGCGCGATTGTATCAAGGACAGGTGCTGAAACATCTTCATACATGTAAATAACTTGCTCCTTTGGGTCTTCTTCTCCAGGTAACTGTACAAGACGGCCATCTACGTATCCATAAAATACTTTCCCTCCAGGCTTACTCACTTCTTGAGTCTGGTTAATATCTGTGTATTTGTAAACAACCCGCCCACCAGTTTTACTGATGGATGCAACTTGGCCAGGTTTATGGATAACGTAGTTGGTAGGTTGACCTTTGGAAAGAGGTTGGGCCAACTGGTCTGAACTACGATTCAATACCTGGATAGGTGACTTATTGACCAGTTCTATATTTTCCTGAGTTTTTAGAATTTTACTTCCTGATAATGTAGACACAGTAGATGTGAGAATGTTGTTGGATGAACTATCGTAAGTGAGGAGGTTCATCCCGTTTGGCGACAAGGTCACAACTCTCACAGACACAGGTTGCGGTTGCTGTTTCAGTGTGGACGTGCCGTCACCGACTGAGGCGGCTGAAACGGGGGTAAACTTCAATGTTGGGGGGGTTTTCACAGGCACTGGTTTGGAATGTGATATCAAAACTTTGGTGGGCTGTGTTAACTGTTTCCCAGTAGCCTCTGTTTTTTCGCTGGACACCACAGACTCAGATTTCTTGGAAACTAGATCAGAGGGGAGTCTTGCTTTATTGGGTGTATACTGAACAGTTTTAGGCTTAAATGATGGGTTCAATACAGATTTAGAAGATGATATAGAAATCATTTTCTTATCTTGTGGAGAGGAAGTTGTGATTGGGGATTTCCTCTTTAAACTGGTAGAGACTGGTACAATACTAGTTTTGGACTGCGAGGAAAAAATAACTTTATCTTTGGATGAGACAGGAGTTGCTCCCTCTAGAAGTTTGATGTTAGAAGGTGACTTTGACTCTTCTTTGGTAAGGTGTTTGAATAGTTCTGTGGACTGTGTTTTAATAACAGGTTTATCTTTTTGGTTGCTTGACAATGAGTCATTAGCAGAACCTTCAACACTACTGTTGGTTGTAGTTTTCAGTGCTGCATAGGCTTTTCTAAGCTTTGCTCTTTTAGCTTGGTATGCTTGTTTTGTTTTAACTTGATTCTCTGATTCTATTTTGGCAGCTTCCTTAAGCTGCTTCATCTTTTCTAACATTTTACAAGGGTCCACCAATACAGGATCTTTGGCAGGGGTTACTTCTTTTGGCTTGCTCTTTATCTGAGCAGGTCTTTGTGCAGAATTTCTGGGTGATTTCCCTTTGCTAGTCAGTGACTCCTGGCTACTATTCTCACCAGCTTCTGTGGGGTCAGGCTTGCTTTTAGGCAAACATGGGGACGACACTGGCTTAGTGACAATGTCCTCCTTGGCAGTGTCATTTGGGCTGCTGTAGCGTCTAACCAGGCTACGGTCCACTTTCTTCTTTTTGGTGTAGCTGGTGTCAATATCACTCGGGTCAAAGATTTTTGGCCGTCCCCTCTTTCTGGCTGGTAATTTAGAAGCTTTTACCTCAGCATCTTTCTTGACAGGCCCCCTACTGGTAGCCTTCTTATGAGAGTTTAACTCTTTCATATCCACTCTGACATCTTTTAAAACAACCTTCACATTGCTTTTCAAATCAACAGACCTTTTTGTAAACAATGGACTGTTATCAGTTGACTTGGAAGAGGAATCATCAATACTTTTCCTTATGCGACTGGTATTTCTAGTTTCCCTTCTCTCCTCCAGGCTTGTTTCTGAACTTCCTCTTCTAGAAGAGCTTTTACCTTTTTTCTTGGCTGAACCTGTGCTTGATGGTGACTCTAACATCTTCCTCTTCTGGCCAACATCAGTGGATGAGGCACTCTTGTCCAGGCTAGTGCTTCTTGTCAACCTCCTACCTGTGTTTTCATCAGCTGTCAACTCTTCATTGACTTTCTCTGCTGTTTCTTCAGACGGAACCTGAAGTGCTGCCGCATCCGTCAAAGAAGAAACCACCAGTGGTACACTTACAGGTTTTGGTTTTCTCACACTGCTTCTTCTTGGCCTTTTTTTATTGCTCCGTTTTCTAGGCCTGGGTGGGTAAATTCTCTGCTTGACAACGCGAGTCAACGTGCCATCTTCCTCAACTCTGACATTACCCTGGATGATATCACTGCTGTCTTTGTTCAAAGATTTGCTCCACTTCAAGTGCTCTATGATTCTCTTGAGCTCATCCTCATGGGCCAGGTCTTCACTGGTCAACTTATTCTCCTCTTCCTTCACTTTCCTAACAGCGCATATTCTTTTGTAATGGAGATCAACACCTTTAATATAGGTAAACCTCTTGTTGCAGTAACGACAGGTGTGCTGTTTCCTTAACGCCGCATCATCTGGCATGATCTGACTGACCAGTGGTTTTTGGCTCTGCAGCTTGTCGCGGCCGCTGCACTTCTTGACGTGCCTCTCCAGCATGGAGAGAGAGTTGAACTTGAGGTTACAGCCATGGCACTGGTGCTGGTCCAGTACCTTGTACAGCTCTCTCCTCCTCAGGTGGTTCTGGGGGTTGTACAGCAGCTCATAGTTCTTACTTTTACTGCTTGCATAGAAAGAAAAATTTGATGAAAGGCTGGAACGGTTCGGGTAAGCTTTGTTTGCGGGTTTGGATTTTCGGGGCACTTCAATGTTTGAGCAGACCACTGCTGGGCTAGACTGTTGAGTTCTTGGTCTGTTCAGTTCCATGGGTAGAGTTGAGATTCTGTTTGATCTACCAGACTTTGTTTTTGATGAAATAGCCTTGGAGGTTCCTGCTTCTGTGTCCTGGGTCAGCCTTCTGTCCATCAAAGTTAACAGCTTTTTCTTCATGAAAGTTGGCTTTTGGTTCATACACTGAGCTGAAACAACCTCCTCTTGAGCAGGGTCACAGGCTAAGATGTGTGAGTGAAGCTTGTTGAGGTTCTTGAAGGGGAACCCACAGCGTGTACAGACATACACCTCAATAGGTGGAAGGTCATCTGGGATGAGCTGTGTTTCAGCCAGGATGCCGTACCTCATGGGGTAGTAGTAGTACATGTCTTCAACGTCATTGTCCCGCTCCATCTCCAGTGATGCTGGCTCAATGTGGGGGTGTTTCTTCAGCTGGTGACGGAAACACAAGTCCCAGCAGCTGAAGTGACGGTGACAAATTGAGCACACAACAGTTATTGCCCCTTTCTTACCAAACCAAATGTTCTCGTAATTATTCCATATCTCTGGTGGCTTGATGATAAATTCATTTTTTCTCTTAGCGTGGTGAGAGAGCTCAAACTCACTCTTAGCCATCAACCCCATCATTTCAGCCATCTTTAATTTAGAAGCTGCGAATTTGGTTGGTTGCTTGGTTACCTCCCTATCCCTGCTGATTTTCTCAAACTCGTAGTTGACCTTCTGCCTCATGGCTTCTTGCTTTCTCACCGTCTCCACCACAGGACAGCAGAAAGTGTTTTCTTTGCTTTCCTCATTCACTTTGGGGTGCAACTGACCACTCCAGATGGAGTAGCGTCTGTTGTCATGCTTGGATGTGTCTGATGTGTTGAGGGCTTCTAGTGAATGATCAAACTGGGGCTTTTTACCATGAGACACTATTCCTAGTGAAGACAGTGACAGTGTGCGATAACGTCGAGCTGCCACAGGAGAGCTAAGCTGGGTCAAGGACACACCTTTCGACCACAGCTCCAACAGTTTAGCAGAAGAGAGCTGACAGCCCATGACATGAAGATTAAGTGACTGAAGAAATAATAGGCTGTTCGTCTTTGGGCTGGACTCACCTTGAACAAGGTCACCCTTTGAAGGTAAGGCGAGAGAAGATTCTAAATTTATGCTCTGCATGAAGCTACTGCTTAGCACTTCAAGTTTCTTGTCTTTAGGTAAAATGGGTATGGCCTTAGTAGGGCAATCAGTGGCAGGCTGCACAGCTGATGTAGTCAGGAGGGAATTGTCTACACTATCTACATTAGTCTCAGGCACATTAGGATTGACATAACCAATACACAGTGGACTTGGTTCTCCAGCACACACCTGACCCCCAGCACAGTTTTCAGATTCCCTGGACCCTGGCACACAGCCATCAAGACTGGGGCATTCACTTGAAGACAAGGAGCTGCTGGCGCTGCCCACAAGGCTTTGGTATTCACTAGAGGGCATTGAACTGAAACCACTGTCCAGCCTGTTCAACCCAGGCACCTCTTCATGCACTGCTCCCTGTGTTAAAGCAGCTGGACCTTCTATGGCATTGTCTACCATGTTGTTGATAATACTCCTACAGACTATGTAGTTATCAGCACTAATCATTTCATCAATCTGCTTCTTATCCAGGATTTTATTTGAACAGTTGTCAGTGGTATTACTCTCTTCATCTTCAGACAAGACTTCGGTTTTACATTGGAAAACTTCACCGCCTTCCTCTGTTGTCCCTTGCAAGTCATGGTGAAGAATACTACCTGAATCCGCAAACAAATTTCTGTTACACTCTCGTAAACGTTTCTCTAGCTTGTTGATTATAGCATTGCCCCTTTCTGAATCTCCTGTTGGAGCAAAAACACAGACTGGCTCAGTTTTAATTGTTTTTTCTGGCAAAGACACAGCACTATCCTCATTACTGGAGGCTTCTTCTTTCTCTGTCTTTTCAGTTTTAGCTAGTTCTAGGGTCTCAAGTAATGTTGCCTTGTTATCCTGGTTAAAAGATATTTCCTCTGAGCTTGGGTCACTTTTGTCATAGAACTGAGTGCAATCTTCTTGGTACCTGAAGTATGGAGGGAAATTGTAGAACGTCCATTCAGTTTTTGAATCCTTCATCCCTTCACTATTAAAAGGTTCTGAAATAGAAGTATAGCCATCAACTTTGATATACTTTCTCCACTGCTGAAGGGATTCAAAACCTCCGTCTATGAAGTTTTTCATGTTTTCTTGCCCTTTCCTGTTGACATTGGCATAAAAAGTTTTTGGTGAAGGTGGTGGGGACAACTCCAGGGACGAGGACTCCATACCTGAGGCATCTTCTTCAGCAACATCTTTGGACATTTGATACAGATATTCCTGCACAGACTGGCTTGCGCCGTGGGTGTTTGTTCTATGCTGAAGCAATCGTAAATGTGTTGTAAATCCTCTGTCACACAGCTTACATTTGAACAGAAACTTGGGCATGACTGGCTCTACTTTAACTTGCACTATTTCCTGCATAAGCTTTGCCCTTTGCCTCTCTTCTTCAATCTGTGCTATTGTTTTTGAGGGCCTTTGCTTTCGCTTAGCCTGAAACCCAATGCCTGGTTGATTTATACTGTATGATGAGAACTCCTTTTTATCCTGGTTGAATTCAATATTTCTTATATGGTCAGATGGACCAAAAATGCGGTTCAGTTTGTTCCTGCGTGATTTCTCTGCCTTGACATTTTTCAGGTATTCTTTCAAATTGAGACCTGCGTGTTCAGTTCTCAAATGTTTCACAAGGGATGCTGCATTAGGAAAGTAGATGTTATTGCACCCATATTTGCAAGGAAAGTTTTTGCCAGAATGAAACCTCTCATGCATTTTTAAGTATGTATCTGTAGAGAATCCTTTACCACATGTAAGGCAGCGAAATTTGAAACCTGTCAATGAAAACAAAGTAAATATCATGATCATCAAATGTAATGAATTACTAAAGTATGAAAAATTCAGATATTCAGATTTATAAACAAACACCAACATTTAAAATTAGGATTAGCTGCTCAAGAAGCATTGGCACTTATAGAAATATTGAAATGAAATAATTCTAGATCCACTCAATAAGTAAACTGCTTATTTAAATGAAATACAGGCTTTTTAAAACACGCTCTAAAAAGTTAGTCGGTGATTTAAGATGATCCCTAAGGGGAGGTAAGATGATAAATGGCTAAACAGGTTCTAGGATTAATTGTCAATTGTTATATGTATTTAAGGGGTCGGTATGGTTGAGTCGGTAAAGCCCATGGTTGCTAAACCGAAAAGTCTCTAGTTCGAACCCTCTGGCTTATGAAGCTATGTTAGCTGGGGACAGCCACTCTTCTAGGAGAGACAACTCCAAAATCAAACAACTGCTGCCGTGTAGTTTGTTCTTGGTTGGACAAAGGCTATGGAAGCAAATCCAAAAAGAAAAGCAGGCTGAAATAGGAGTCAATGGCTTCAATAGCGCATTACCAGTTGACACATATACTTAATTATGTTGGAGGGGATCCTTTCCAACACTAAACTTAAGAACAAAGAAGAAGAAATGTGTATTTAATCAATGTAGCTCTATGTTTAACAATTTAAAACCCTTTCACTCTGTATCATAGAAGGTGCAACACTTGCACAATCTTCAATTATCACAGATGTCTCTTTACACGATTAGATTAAATATTAAAGTCAAAAGTATGTCTACTTAATTAATTTTAAGTACAAAATAATTGTAAAAGACAACTTACTTTCATCCTCCTTGTGATTCATCAGGTTATGCCTGATGAGGTTAGTTTTATTGGAGAATCTGATATTACACTGCAGACATGCATACTGTTTAATCCCCTTGAAGCGATGAGGGTCATTCTTTATATGGTGCTTGAGTTGGTTCAAGGTTTTAAACAGCAAGACACACATGTGACACCTGTACAGGTCATCTGGCTGACCAGCTAAGCTTGGGTGCCTCACAGCTGGGGCCAGGCTATGCAGGGGGTGGGTAATGCTTGGAACACTTTCATAGTTCTTTAAGGTGGGAGATTTTAAGATTTTGAAATCCTGTCCGTTGGTTGGAGATGTAAGCTGGATGAAGTTTACGGACTGTAGTCCTGTAGGGGACAGAATGGGTGAGGTGATGGAAGATGATGTTGGTGATTTGCTGATAGATCCACACGACAGCGGAGCTGCACTCACTTTGGAGTTTGTGAGAACTGTTGCTGTGTTCCCTAGACTCATCACGTTCAGAGAGTTCTGGAGAGACTGCAGAGTTTTTAATGCTGTAGATGACTGCAAAAAGGCGCTAGTGGCATTTTGCACGTTGAGTCCAGGGGGGAGTTGGGAGATGAGAACCAGAGGCATCCCTTTAGCCTGGCTCTGGGATACAGTGGCAGAGTTTTTAGAACTTCCAGACGTGGTCTGGGGCAGACTTGTAGCCAGCTGTGGAGAGGTGGGGGAGTGCTTGTTTGGTGTGACGATTGGGAACACAATGTTTGTCACAAAGATCACCTGTTGAGGGCTAACCTGGGCGGGGTTCTTTGGTGATGAAATCCCTGAAACTGGAACACCAGGTGTTTGTGGTTTATCCTCACCTGAGTGTTGCAATAAATTAGTCTGTGGCTCAGGTTCAACAGAAACTTTAATGCTAGAGGTAGGTGGGTCTGGTGACTCCTGTTTGCTGGGGGAATGTGATGTGTCAGCTTGCAAGGAAGCTGCATTAGATGATTCCAATGATGAGTTAGGAAATGTTTCGGCACTAGCTGATTGATCTGGTGCTAAACTCGTCAACATTCTATCTGAACCATCACTGCATATAGAATTAGAATTTCCTAGTGCAGCACCACTCTCTTGTGTCTGTCTATCACATATATCCTTAGATGTGTCCACAGTAGAGTCTTTTTCATCAACGGGTTCAGCATCAAAACTTAAACAAACACATGAACTTTTAGTAATTTCCGTTGTATGTGCACACAAAATACTTTTCTGCACTGCACAAGAATCTAACTTTAGGGCTACAGTTGCTGTGTTGACTTTGTCTTCTGTGGTATTTTCTAAATGTGTTTGATCATTGATCAACTCAAATGCACTTGTCTCTTGTATTGAATGATTTTGTTCTATCGCAGTTTTTCTGTCAACAACTGAACTAGTAGTTGGTTTGTCAGCAACAGGAAACTCCTGAGTTTTATTTGTTGTAACAATTTGAGAACCTTCTTCATGCAAGTCTGTAGGTTCTGGAGACTGTCTTATATTCTGCAAGTCTGGCACTTCCATACCTGATTCATTCTTAGCTGCTACAACAGATCCATCAGATATCTTGCTGTCCTCATCCAGTGAATGTGTGCTTTGTTGAGGATCAAGTGAGGCTGGACAAGGAACTTCACTGTCTGCAATAGGCACAACTTTCTCACACTGAAGATTTCTTTCTTCATCAACAATCATTGTTTCAACAGGTAACTCAGTACTGTCTTTGTCATCAGAAACTAATGGGGAACCCAATTTCTCATTTGGTGTTTTTGGATGAGAGAGTTCAACTACTTTTTCAGCTAAACACTTTAAAGTTGGAATATATTCACGCTGCAGTGAACTTTCAGCAAACAGTTCTTTCTTTATTGCATTTTCTGACTGTTCCTTATGCTGCAAACTTTGTTCAGAAACAGAATTTTCTTTCAATGTCTTAACCTCTCTGGTACCACACTCAGGAAATGGATCTAGTTTTTCAAAAGAAACAGGCAAATGAAACACCTCCTGAAAATCCTCATTCTCAAGATGGACTCCAGCATGGAATGTGTCGATCTGACAGCTCTTGATGTCGCTGCTGGTCAGGTAGCGGTGGTTGATGTGGACACCCAGATAGTGCCTCTTGAGACTAAATGCATGGTTGTACGCCCCATCACAGATATCACACTTGTAAAAGATTTTTTTACTTTCCGGTGCACAGATCTTGTGCTCAGGCAAGAGAGTGAAGCGGATAGCAAAACCCTGTTGATTGTCTTTTAGGTGAGTTAAAGTGTACATTTGGCTAGCAAGCTGTTTGTTTAAACAATGGCATGTTTCGTCACATTCTTCCTTTAGTTGTAGGTTTTTAAGCTCGTAGGTTTCATCATTGTCTTCAACAACTTTTGCACCTTCATCATTAATTCTAAATATAATAGGTTTTAGAGTTACGGCAGCATTTCCTTTCATACTCCTGTGGGGCCTAGGCTTTCTCCTTACACTGCCGCTGACTTTTTTCTGTGAGTTGGACTTGGCAGTCTTGTCGTTCATAATGTTCTTGTTTAAATAGTGAACGTGGTTGTTTTGATTGACTGAGTCGATACCACCCATTTTTACGCCTCTAGGGCTCACATATGATGGTATAGTTTGTTTCTTGTGCGATTTTTTATCCCTATAAGGTGATGAAGATGTCTGTTCATTTTCTGATCGAGATTTACTGACTGTTTTATCTTTGAGGTGGGACAAAGATTTTTCTTGAAGTTGTTTTGAAATCTTGCTGTCTGATTTTTGTTCAGACAAAGTGCCTTGTTCTTTGCTAGCATTAGCCTGTGCTTGTTTTGTCAGGCGTTGAAGTGTTCTTGCAATGGCTACGGGGTCTTCATCCAAACTGATCATATCGCTCATGACCTTTTTCTTGCGTGCTCGTTTGGTTTCAATAATCTCAGGAACAAACTTCTTCTCATCACTCCAGGGAACTAACTCTGAAATTTTTAAAAGGGTTATGGTTAATATCATATATTTATAAAGAACTACTTGCATACCTTTTCAACAGTAAATATAGAGTTCTAAAATAAGATGCAGCCCATATACATAATTCATTTGGTATTATAAACTATCATAGGGTTGTTAAAAAAAAAAAAACAACTAAATGATATAAAGCTTTTATTGAAAACTAAATGCTACTAATAATGTAAGTATACAGTAGGCCTATGATTAATCTTATTAAAAAATCGTACAACCTATTGTGTAGCCTACAGGCTTCCTTTCCATTTTTGATAAACGTCGTTTGGTCCGTTTCAATAGCTTTGGATCAAACCATGTCAGCAGCTCCTCTCCAGGCTTAATATCCTAAATAAATAAATGAAATTTTGTTTTAAATAGTATTTTAACTTCAAAATAAGTGTATTTTCTACTTCTAATTGAATGTATATTTTTACCTTCATTGCAACATAAAATATGCTAAATCCTTCTTGGGTGGACAGAATGTTCTGTTCTTCATAAAATCTAGCACAGTTGACGTGTCTCATCCAGTTTCCTATTTGACTGTCCATAGCACATACTGTGTGTTTTAAGACATTACTTCTTTTTTCAAGCACCTAAAAAGATATTTGTGTTAAGCTTCCCTTCTTGATTTTATACTATAGTAGAAGGTTTATATCATATGTAGTTTTCTTCATTAAAAAAAAAAACTTATCATCGAAGCTTTTAAACCTCAAATCAACAAATTACATATAAATGAACACATAAATTTAGAACATTAAAAATATTAATGCAAGGAAAATAAAAGACACATTTTTAAAGTTGTTACATTTTCCAGTGACAACACAGAAAAACTTACTTCCCAAGCATATCTATAGTCAATGTATCTTTTGACACCAGCTTTTATTATCTCTCCTTTGTAAGGACCAAATCTTGTATCTTTACTTATCAAACAACAGGCAAAAGCACCTAAAAAATAACACAATAATATAATAACTACAGAAACTAAAATTTAACAAATCTCAAAATATGTTATGACAGTATTATTAGATGATGTTCCCCCTTGTTCAATATAAATTTTGGTATGAAATAATTATAAACCTCCTTGTCCTTTATGAATAACAGATTCTTTGATCTCAATTGATGAAGGAAGCTCTACTGTATTATATTCCATTTTGGAAACAGCCGATGAGCTTTCAGCGGCTTCAGCCATTGTATCACTCTAGTCTGCTCTGAAAAATATAAAAAGCTACAACAGGAAGGGAAAATAATTTATAATTAATTAATTATTTTAAATGCATTGGCCTAGAATTCATAGGAATTTTTTTTTAAAAGAGTGTCCACGATATAGCCCATGAAATAGTCAAAACACTTTCACACCTGATTGTCCACATTTTAAATGAAATAAAACTTTTCTTTCTAACCAGGACCTATGAAAGGATTGCTGCCATATTTCCTTTCTCTGGGTTAGATCATAATGGGCCGTCTTTGCTTGTTCTGGGTACCAAACCAATTGATGTGTAAACTCAAAACATGTGAGTCTAGGAACTGAACTACAGACCTTCAGATTAGCAACCATCTGCTCTACCACTAAACTATGCCATAAGGCAATGGAATTCAATAACCTACATAAAAAAATCAATCCAACATTTAAAAAAATATATTCTTAGATGAAATAGCTACTATTTGTTTTTGGGGCTCCAATAGTGTGCACTTCCATAAATTTATGATAGGTAAGGCGTTAGAATAAGGGCTAGGGTTTTTATTAGGGATGTGCTTGTTTATGTGTTATGGTCACCGTGTCCCCAAATCCCAAATTTCATATTTTACTAACTGAGTATTATGCCTAGCTTGGAGGTCGGGTCGGTTAAGCTCATGGTTGCTAAACCGAAAAGTCACGAGTTCTAACCCCCGGGCAGATAAGGCTTGATAGCTGGGGACAGCCACTAATTTAAGAGAGACAACTCCAAAATCTAACAACTGCTGCCTTGTTTGTTCTTGGTTGGACAAAGACTATGGAAGCATGTCCAAGAAATGAAAGCAGGCTGAAATAGGAGTCAATGGCCTATATTGCACAGTACCAGTTGACATAATACTTAACTGTGTTGGAGAGAATCCCTTCCAACACTAGAATTAGGAACGAAAAAAAAAAGGCTTAACTTAAAATTAAAAAAAAAATGAAATATGAATTCAATTTCTTTATCACTAAAATATTCCTTAACATTTAATCATAACTAAGCCAGTTACTTGTATTTTTATTTTTTTTAAATTTATGCCCTACAGAAAATTTTCGGTCTAAGTTGAATTTATAGTGATCTCTACAAGTTGGGTTTAATCAATATCTAATGTAAGGCCCATAAAGTCCACAATCAACATTTAGCTGTTAATATGTGGACCTAAATGCTGTTACAGTAGTGTCCTGCCTTAATCAATTTTAAAGTCAGTAGGTAGGCCTAACATATATACTATATACAGGCATTAACTTTTTTTTATTTACCAGTTAGCAGGTCAGAGAAAACACTCTAAATTGACTTTTGTCCAAAATTAATCACTGGCCTAGTATCTAAAATAATCATAGCTAGCTTTTCATTAAAAGAAGCAATTAGATTAATTGTTAAGTACAAGTAGTAGTAGGCTTAAAATAAATGCAAAAGTTAATGGTGAAGAACTTTTAGACATCCAAGTATTCAACTTTAGCCTTAGTTTATAAAACAATGATAGCTAAATTAGTCTTATCTATTATTGTAATTTATAGGCCTACATTTTTAAAATCAATCAAATTCAATAATTCATTGGGCCTGAAAAAAAAAACATTTTCACTTTTGAGAAAGGGACATTTCAAATAGGGGCTACTTATTTGATAGAAATATTATAGGGGTGAGAATCGGCTACGTGTTTAACTAAAAAAATTAATTTTGAATAGTTTAATATCTTGTTTTAAATCTAATTAAAAACGGTTAATAACGTTACCTTATTAAGGTACAGTGCACGGGGCAGCCATTTTGCTATATAGGCTACGTACAGAGGGTAATCATAAAGGTAGCTTAAATTCTGCAGAGCCGTCACTACATTTATGCTTGGCAAACCGCATACACTATTCTGGCATATTAGGGAGATGTACATTTGTTCTATCATACAGTTTTAAAAACTGTACCTTGTTCAATCATATAATTGTTTTCTCTTATTAATGACTATACTCTATACTTATATAGTTTGCATGCACAATGCTCTGATCTATGCGCAGTCATGTTGCGCAGAATACAGTTAAAAAGCCTAAGGCTTTGGTATAAGTCATTTTCTGAATACTTATTTATATAAATAAAAAGAAACCAGTACGCTGCCTTTTACCAACACCAACGTAAAATGATTCTGTATAAAGTTGTCAATCTTATTCACACACGATTACACAATTTTACTGAGCCTGTTTTAAGGGGAAAGTTGACTATTTTACATTCATCCACAATCAAGCGCTGTAACTCATCATTGCCCTGACTTAGATCTTATATTCAATACATTTGACCAGAAAAATTATTTGACCTTTTTTTTCTTGCTAGTTAGTTTTATCTCAATATGAAACTAATACATATTACGAAACAGTATACAATCGAATAGACTTACTATATATAGAGAATTTACACCAACAAAGATATTAACACTGAGTCCACTTTTCATATGAGGCGTGCGTTCATTCTCACACGTCTTTCCACAGCCTTGTAACGAAGCGATCGGAAATGGATTAATTCAAAAGGGGTGCTACTTTATACTTGAGTCAAATTTTAAATACGTTTTGGTAAAGTTTTAGTAAAGTAAAGTGTTACATATTTCTATTTTTCTTTTAGATTTTGTTAGAAAATACGTAATAGTTGTATACATATATTTTCGGGATGATTTGAAAGTAGAAATAAAACTAAATTTAAGCTGCCACCCCTCTGATGAATCGAAAAGTTGACTTGTCTTGCCAAGAATATTCCAGTTAAAATGTATGCATTTTTTCTAATAGCTGTATTTCGACCTAGACGACATTGTATAATAAGCATTTAAACTTAAATAGCTATAATAACAATAGGCCTGATAGTTGTCTGATTAAATCATAATTCTAGCTGTAGTTTCGTCCATACATGCATGGGCCATACATTCCAAAATCTAAATATAAACTTGTTATCATGAACGTCATGTAAGAGTAACTTAGGCTAATCAAAGATGTAGAAAGCCTATGTAAACTGGGCAAGAAGGCCCATACATATTAATGAATGTATTACAATATAAATCATAGGTGATATCAATAAATATAAAGTTAAAATAAATTATATTCAATTGTTTAAAAAGATAATTGTTTTAAATTTCCATCTGAATATGCTGGTTAAAAAAAGTATGCTTGCTTTCCAAGACTTAATAAATAACATGTCTTATTCTACCTAACCATCATTCATTAAAACAATGGCAATATATACCTTTGACACTACTTACAAACCATTAGCTACTGTTATTGTGTTTTTAAGACAATATCGGCATTTGATTTTAAATCATGCAGTTCAACAAAGTAGGCTTCACATTATTTATCCTCTTGTAAATGGTGCTATAAAGTTTTATTCCTACTAAAAATAATATTTAAAGCTGCTATATATTTAAATGCATGTTGGTCTGTCAATAAAGGCCTATATGTAGATGTGTTTGAGTAATTCAGTAATCTTTCTTCAATTTTAGTAATTTTATTACTTTTTCTGAGATTCGGTTACAAAATCCTGTTATAAATATACCTAGAAACATTTTTACTTATTACTTTGTAATTTTTTAAAATTATAAAGAACATATTTCAATCTTTTACATTAATTTTATTTTATTAATCCGCACTACAGTAATATTTTCAACTCACAATGTAAAAATATCTGATGTAACATTATCTAAAAATGAAGGAAATCCTAATGAAATTATATATAAACTACAACAGTTATGCCATATCATTTTTTAAAAAGCAATACTGATATTGTCTAGTCTTATTTTAAATATTGTTTCAAGCAACATTTTAGATGCTAGATTCTGGTCTGTGTTTAATTTATTTATTTATATCTTTTAAAAAATAATAGGATTGAAAGCAGTATGGCCTGGAATTCAAATCAAGGACAATTTAGGTCTAAACATTATCTATTATAGACATTACTGTTGATAAATTTATTCTGTAATACTACTAACTACTAGGCTTATTCTGTTTTTTTAATTAAGCATTTTTTAAAATACTTTACTATTGTTAGCTTTCATTCTTCATTTGAAAACAATTTAAATATTGATATTTTGTCTCTCATAAAATAAGGAGAATAGGTCTGGCTAAATCTTCATACTAGATCTAGATCTAGATCTAATTATGTATTTACAGTGTAATATCTGGTCTCTGGGTGTGATGTAATTCAGCTTTAAAATAAAGGGCCAACAAAGATCTAATGACAAAATGTAATGAATACAAGATCTATATATTTAAGTTTATTTATGTAGAGCCAATGAAGACCCGTACCATAAATTAAATACAAATACCATATAGATTCTATATCTAGAAGTATATAGAAATCTATAGGCCTGACACCAAAAGAGTAGACTAGACTTTGAACTAAACCTTATTAATGACAAAGAACTGAAAAACATTTTTTTTGCAAGATTTTTAATATATAATCGGTAATCTATCGCTTTAGCGTAATCAATTCGGCCGTCACTAGTAATGTAGGGATAAGGTAACTAATAAATATGGCTTAAATATGGATATATTTTTGCATATTTTACTAAAATACTAAAGATAATTGAATATTAAACCACATTTAAGGTTTAAATCAATAAAAATGTCAGGAAATTAAAGTTTAACAACGATGTTACAGATACTAAATTTGCTATTAAAAACAGCGGCCATCTTAAGAAAATATTATTTTGAGTCATTTCCCTTTAATTTCTATTTGTATGGAAATGTATTGATGTTTGCTGTTAAATAGGTTAGTCTTGTGTTTAAATACAAAGCATGCGTTTTTTTTTAAAATTCTGCCCTTTAAACAATTTAATTGACTGACAATAAACATCAGTTCTATAATTAAAAATTATTATTATGAGATGCAATTTTTATACATTAAGATACTCCCTATTTTTATAGAGCTACCACTACATATCTAATGTTTATTTAAATATTAGTTTGAGTTCATTCTTATTGTTTGTGTTATTGTTTGTTTCCTATTTTCATTTAATATTTTCATGTTTTTTTCCTTTAATTAGTGATTTAATCACAAATGACGTCCCGTTTTTGACCTCTCTTCACCTTAACCCCCCCCCCCCCCCCCACCCCCATTTTTGCCGTCACGAAATAGTCGTAATGTCGAAAATTACCTTTTTGCCCTGTCTATTAAAAAGTCAAGCCATAATTCTAATGAAAAATATTTTTAGCATTTTTGTATTAGGCGAAATACACAACGTTTCACGTTTCTTACCCCTCCCACTTCCCGCGTAAAACGTCGTCTCAAAACCAGTTACTCCACCCCTTAAGTGTGCGATGTCATTTATGGTAGATGTCAAGTCCTATATACATTTTGAATAACCTTTGTTGTCAAAATGTTGATACCAAATACCCAAAATGAGTTATATGGGGTTGCCCATAAACGATGTCACATATGCAATGCTAATGTGACGTCAACTTACGCAGGGTGGTCGGGGGGGGGGGATGCGTGACGTCTATTTTGGAATCTTCTATAAAGTTGTGCTCAGTGAAAAATGGGGAACATAAAGCGTTCGTTTTCATGCATACATTTGTTCATAACTATTGCATGCATGTTGTACTAAGCGGTGTTAAACAACCTCAGCACATCATCCCCGCCAAAAAGGGCCTGCCACTAAATGCCTACCGACGAAAATAGGCCGCACTATATTGACTCCAAATGAAATAACTTCTGACAACAAGGCTCAAACCAAGTAGCTCCCGTCAACAATATTCGACAAGTATTGACTAGCAGGTAAAATGGGACAAATCGAAAATTGAAAGTTTGTCGCCTCTGGGGGGGTGACACCATTAAGTGCCGCACCGGGTGACACTCGACCTCGCTACGCCACTGAGCTAATGTAAAGCCACAGCTCAGTATAGGCTTGAATTTAACATAAAATAATGTTAGCAGTGGACAGCCTCTAAGACTGTGCATTAGGAGTACGGCCGTCGGCAAAACGCCAGAGTCCGACGATACCTGTACATCAATTTTGTCTTTTATGAAGTGCTGAGCACCTTTAAGACCTGAGCTTGGCCCCTGTTGACACCACCACTAGCGCCGCTTATGTCCACATATTAATCACACGTTTTGCGTGGAGCTTAATGGACAGACGTTTATAGGTGGGACCGGGAGCCTAAATGCATTTACCGAAGCCGCTGTATCACGGGCATTTTAGAGCCGAACGTCTCAGGGCAGCAGGTTGCAGAAATTAAAAGCACGTGAATTTGTATAGTAGAGGGAGAACATCATGCCACTGTAATAAATTAAACACCAAAATAATTCACCGAACTAAAGTTATTTAGATCTATTCTTCAGGCTAAACGTCGTTAAAGTCTCATCGCCATAGTGATTTAGGGCCTGTTTTGATTTTCTTTTAATTACGCGGTATCTTTCTTAAACATTAGCCTAATGACAAATGACGTCACGCGCGCCGCGAACTTTGTGACGTTGTGCTTAGTGGGGGATGAAACGGCGTGGTTGAGAAAAATGACGTATTTCTTTTTTTTTTTTTAACAGACGAATAAGTGATAGATTCTAATTTTCCTACGAACTATACGTTGATCTAGTTTTTTTTTTCTAGAGTGGGATATCACTATATTGTGATGGGCGATTTATATATAATCTCAATATATTCTGATCTACTACTATTCATACGGCAACTATTATACTCGTGAGGAGGACGGGAATCACTCTTATGTTCCGCAGACACTAATTAACAATGTCAACAACTTAGTTTATGAAATAACATGAACTTAATTAACACACACTTATAGATCATTTTCACAATATCAAATAATACATCCGTCTTCTACTATATCTAACCCCCAACTAACTTCACTGCTGCGTCTTACGTCATCGGTACATTGTCGCGCCATGCTCACGTCACACTCACGCCACACATATTTTATTGAACACGCGCACAATACTCTCGCACCAAATCGTCTACCGTCAAGTTCGTACCGTCCTTAGTAACCTCTACTCGTCTAGTCTAATTCTATATATCTACGCTATGACACATATAGTGGGTGTTTTTTTTTTTTTTTTGGTAATAATGGATGGTGGGGAGGGGTAAACATTGACTACTGAAGAAATCAAAAACTGATGACAGCAGAAGGCAAAGAAAAACAAAAACCATGTGGTATTCAAATGTAACTAATTAAAATTTGAACCTATTTTAAAAAACACAATAATCTTAATTCAGAAAAAGTGTAGGCCTAAGACTAATGTCTACAGACAAAATAAACAACTAGACTTAATTAAATGGATCGCCCATAAATGACGTCATACTTTTCCCGACAATTTCCCTCTCACCCAATAGTTACTAAAAGCAAGATGATGATTTAATATCATATCGCAGTTCTACTATGCCCGAACCCTTAATCACAATTTCTAACGAAAACGAATATATTCTTCATCATTTTTGAAAAAAATATTTTACACCGTCCCATATTTTGAGTCCAACGTCATTTATGAGGAATATGGACGACCTAATAATTGACAAGTTAAGGGGTCATCCATAAATGACGTCACGCTTTTTTAATACGATTTTTACCTCCCCCCCCTCCCCTCCGTCACACGTCGTCACAAAAAGTCAGACCCCCCCCCCCCTAAAATGACTTCACATATCAGCCTACAACCCCCCCCCCCCACCCCTCTCAAAATTGCAGTTGATTTTTTTTTAAAACATCGATATTTTTCCAAAATCTTGTCTGAAATATGTCAAAATATAGTATTTTAATCAATTCCTATTATAATTTATTAAAACTGTTTTTTTAAAAAGCTAAATAATGTCTAAAATTCGTTTTCTAACTTTTCTTATCTATAAAGCAAAAGTGTGACGTAGCACCATCTGAACCCCCCCCCCCCCCCCCTCCCCGTCATCACACATCGTCACAAAATTACCGACCCCCCCCCCCTCCCCCCTACGATTGTGACGTCATTTATGGACGACCCCTAATCAGTACAAAAGGGTTTAGTAAATGTTGGACCTCCCAAAATTTTTTGAGATCTTGGATGTACATACATACATAGCCTTCATTTCACTTGAAAATGAAATTAAAGATAAGAAGACGGCCCTCTGTCTTACTTATATTAAACAAGACAGGTATGTATATTAAACAACAAAGTCAACACAATATACATACGCATAGACATTTTTATCCAGGGAAACTACTCTAAATTTTATTTGGAAAGATGGCCGCTGTTTTTTTTTCTACTAATATTTATCTCAAACACCTAGTTTAAAGTTAGTTTCATGTTATTTAAATTGTTTTGGTCACTGTTTGTTATTTTAAATCAATTATCTGTGATATTTTGTAAAATTTGACTTAAATAAACTTATTTAAACAAATATATTCATCAGCTACCTCTCCCGCACATTACTATTGCAGCCGAATTGATTACGCTAAAACGATAGATTACCATATAATCTATGGCCAAGTATTGATAAAACAAAATAAACGCAATTTTTTTTGGGTCGACTCGCGAAATCGATTTCGAGCAAAACGAACGCATTAGGCCTACATAGAAAATAAATAATTTGGGGCATATTCAGTTTTTTTTCACTGTTGGGAGTGCTAGGGTCTAGGACAAGCCAAATTTCTTAGCAGGCCTAACTTTGATTGGGCGACAGAGTTACTGGACCTGAAAAGCGCAGCAATACGTTTATGGAGCCCGGATATTAGAATATATAGTTCGCCTGATACAATGTTAAGCTAAAAGATATCTATACATTTAACATAGTATATTTAACATATAATATTTCACATACATTGTGAAATATAAATATATTTTAAAAATTAGAGTTATTTAATAGTTAACCAAAACGATTTACTCGCGAATGAATATATTGATGACGTAATTATTCCCATAGTTCCCAAAATCTGGTTTCTTTCGATGTTTTCATATGGTTATTTTATGTATCGATACCAATAGTCTTCGTAGAATGAAAAAAAAACAACAACCCATAGGTTTATCACTACTAGATCTATTAATTACAAATTGTATGTAGGCCTACATTTAAATGAATAGGGTTTTCAAAACAATAATACTAAATTATAATCAACATAACACTGTTTCATCCTTTAAACGTTTTAAAATTAAATGTGGTTGTAATTGATTATGTCATATTAAAATTCACCTAAACAGACTCATATTTTGCCTAAAACTACACGTTTTATCTATTCGTAGATTGCGTCGGTAGACCTAGATCTATGCTTTCAGTGGCGTTGGTAAGGGGGGAGGGGCTTTACTTACGTTAACGCTACAGCGATTGAATAGCGTAGGTGTGTATATATGTGGGGTGGGGTGCAGCCCATACCGAGTGAATGTTTAATGTGTTCAATGGAGTGTTTAGAATACGACGCAACTTACATTTTGCTTCTCTTACAAATACTTGTGACATTAAATTTAAAGAGGGGGTGGAAAGTGGTCTGCCATTGTGTACTATGGATGGAGTGAAGGAGATTTGTTATTCATCTGGCGCTTAGGGTGGATTATTAACGTTACTACAGTTTTCCTATAACCAGTGTTTCAATTTATATAACCAAAACCCGGCACCCAGGACAAACCAGCACCATTGCTATATCATTGCACTTCAATGGAACTCGTCCATTTCAAGATAAAATGACTGGAAAAGCCATACGCTTTTCGAACACAGTTGAGTACACTTTCAACCAAGTGATAATATTAATAAGTAGGTCTTGCGTATTGTAAACTTATATAGGCCTACACACATCTGTTTTTAAAATTAGCTTCATAACCTAACTTTGACTGTAGCTTATTTCATCCCAGCTTTTTAATATGGCAACCCTTAAATTAAAAATATTCTTGTCTTACAAAAAGTATGTTTTAAAAAATAAAAAATAAAACGATTTAAATAACAAACTTTTAAAAATGCACTATGAAATGCACAACTATTTAAATATAAAAAAGAAAAGTGTGGGTCGTTCTATGAATCAGTGTTTCTTTCAGACATTTTTTTGGGGGAGGGGCACTTCAAACTTTCGGGGAGCGGGGGGTGGTAGGGGGGGGGGGGCGGGCATACTGGCTGAAGTATATATTTTGTTTTTACATTATATTTTGTTTGAGGGGGGGGGGGGGGGCAGGATGTTTAGTGTGTGTTGGATGGGAGATAAAGAAACCGATATGAATGCCCTTATAATATATTTATGAGCGACCCATGCTTTTTAAAATTAATATTTCAATAATGGTGCATTATTATTGAAAGTCATTTTATTTTCTACTTTTTTGTGCATAATTAAACGTGTTTTACAAATTAAAAATTATTGTTTCCTCTACAGAGGAATCAAGTTAAGAAAAAGCTTGTAAAATAGACTAGATTTACTTTTAAAACTATGACAAAGATATCAACGTCAAATAGGCCTAAATTCGTTGAAAATTGTAACTTTTCAACAAACATTTGTATGCAGATTTTTATCACATCAAAAGATTCATATTAAATATAATTTATATTCCTACAGGCGCCACTAGAAATGCTGCGAAAATGTGTTTTTTTTATATTTCTTGTCCTAATAATCAGATTGTCTAGATATCACATAAGCTATTTTTTTCGCAAGGGTTTAATTATTATAGTTATTTTAGGTTACTCAACTTTGGTTTGCTGGGCGAGTAAAATGGCATCGAGCAATGTAAATGCTTTCCGTATCGATACCCAATTGGGTATGTTTTTTCCGGTTTGTTCCGATTTCATTCACAAGGACAGCGCTGTCCACCATCTTTTCTTCCATGATGGCTGAGGTTTCTACTGTAGTATCTTCGACAATGAAACGCGATTTTAGTAGGGTTGTGTTAACATTAGATAATGTATTAATTCCTGATGATAAATTATCAGAAACACCATCAATGCTAGATGGTCTGGAGAAAGAGGTTGAAACAGATCTTAGAATATTAGGATGTGAACTTATTCAAACAGCCGGAATTCTTCTAAAATTGCCACAGGTTTGTCATTGTCTAGTCTACCTACCGACTTAACATTGTCTAGAAATCTATGAGCTAGCTAATAATTAGATCTAGAACTAGTCTAGATGTAGATATATAGACTAGATCTAGATTCTACATATTAGAATCTAGAAGTTTAGATTTACACCTATTCATTTAAATACATTTAACCACGTTTGGTACTCAGTTTCACGGGGAGGGGGGGGGGATCCTAGACATTTAGACAACCAGTTGTAATAAAACTCAATCCAAGCTTGGTGTTCTAGAGGTCTAGGATATAGAGTATAGATTTCTAAATCTAAGCATAAGATCTAGAGCAGTGGTTCTTAACCACTCCCGTTTCATATGCACATCCCCGAACCCCCGTTACAGACTTAGAAGTACCCCTAGGGTTTGCTCAAACACAAACTCAGAACCAATGATGACGGATTTAAAATCATGATCTTTTATACCAGTGTCAGATATTAGAATGTTCATAAAAAGGGCGTTACACACATGGCCTGTAGATGTCATTGCTGACCCCAACCCTAGTCATACCCTGAACATACAGACTCTTCCGAAAATAGGTGTTAAGGTTGGTAGTCATGATATTGTACTCCACTGGTTTTACTGTTAGAAATTAGGGTTAGTATTGACATTAGCAAGCCATGTGTGTATTTTTAACTACCACTAAACTAACACCCCTTTTTAAAGATTCTATTATCTGACACTGGTTAAAAATATCCTTCAAATAGTGTAGTAGCAGCCTAAAGATGGAAATGAGCATAAAGCAGATAAATATAAGAATCATTTTTTAAGTAGGCATATCTTGATATATGTAGGTGTAAAAGTATTTTCTCTATTTTGTATGTCCTAAGCTAATTTTTTTTAAAGTCATGTTAAAATACCTAGTGTTAGGTTCCATATAGGCAATTTATAGGCCTATAAAAAATAAAATTGATTACGACTTTCAATTTATATTTTTCCCTAGGTGGCAATGGCAACTGCTCAAGTAGTGTTCCAGAGATTCTACTATTCAAAGTCCTTTATAAAACATAATATGGAGGTAAGCCTGTTTGGTTTAAATTTTTCTTTATATAGACATTCTTTTATTTCAATCTCATACACTGGTTTCAACTTGTAGACACAGTTGAAGGGTTTCATTAAAGGTGTTTAAGTTTCTGATTTAATGCACAATTACTGACTGTTGGCAGGTTGTGGCTATGGCAAGCATAATGCTGGCCTCCAAGATTGAAGAATGTCCTAGAAGAAATCGTGATGTTATTAATGTGTTCCATCACATTAAGCAAGTACGGAATAAACGGTAAGAATTAAAGCTTTACCTAAGTTATTTTAAACTTTTTTTTCCAATTTTTGTTACTTGTACTATCAATATATATGCTTATTGTTGAATGTTATGCATAAAACAATTAAAATATTTGTCTAATAATTTTTTTGCACTAAATAGCAATGAATGATTTTCATTTTTTTACAGTAAGATCATTTTCAGTTTTGGAAAATTAATTTGCTTAATTAAATAATTGTTCTAAAGTAGATCTTAGTTTTAACACATTTCTTTTTCTTCCTCCCAATCTAACTGGATGTGCTACAGATTAAATCTGAGTGTTGTGTGGCCTTGGGTTGGAGAAGTGGAAAGCTGGAGATAGACAAACACAATCTTGTACACTCTAGTGTATCAGTCCGTCTGTCTCCTCCACCTCCTTGCTCAACCAGCAAAGGCTTGACTGGTTCCAACATAACATCTTGGGTACTAATGGTTTGTATGAAATAAAAAAAAAGACCAAAAAATGTAAATGTTATAAAAAGGAAAAAAAAAAGGTTTCAGTGGCTGATATTGTGGTAATTAATTTGAGAGCTTTGCAGCCTCCTTAGCTGAGGTGTCAAGTACAATTTGTTTTAAATCATACTTTACATCATTTATATATTAGCACCATGGCTTATATTTTGTGCATAAAATGTTTGTCATAAAAATGTTCATGTACTCAGCTTAAAACTTAATTTAATGCTTATAAGATTAGCCTAGCTTGTGTTCACTGTATAGATATAATTAAGAGCAAAAGTAATTCCTTTATGTTCATTAAAAGTTGTATCCTAAAGATACATTCTTTAACCTCAGATCTACCAACATATTCACCCCATTTTTCCTCTATGTGCTCCAAGGACTGACAGACACAATCAAGTTGAGGAATTTGGAGCTGCAGGAGCTTGACCCTTTAAAGCTGTGATTGATATATCTGTTGTTCATGTGTGTTTTGTTGGTTAACCATTATATCTGTAAGCTTAGATGTTTTGCAGTTTAGGTTAAGTTATATTGTGGCCACAATTGTCATTTGGATACATCAAACCAAAGAGCTGTCAAATTTCACCAATTGCTGAAAATACGCTAAAAGCCTACCATGGATTAGCTAGTTATAGTAATTTTTCTTCCAGTTGATTTTCTCTCTATTCTTTGTGTAATAGCTAAAGCTACATTTTTACCCAAAGTACCAGTTGAAAGAAAATGTAGTTGGCCTAAAACACAATCATTCTGAATCCAGTCTTACTTTTGGTCCCCACAAACTCCTTGTATCAGTTACCCAATGCTCACACAATTTTAAGTGACACAGGATGTCTAAAAAACTAAGGTACATAGGACTGTTGGATGTAACCCAGTTTCATGTGTGGTATAATGAAATTTTTTAATGTCACATAAACTATTAGGATTCTTACTCATTTTACCTTCATATAAGGAGAGGATTGTAAATGTTTTGTTCTGGGGAAATCGTATCTCTAAGTTTGCATTTTCTGGATGCTACATTAATTTTTGTCACACTGCAGTTGCTGTTTCTAGGGAAATAAGGTGATGAATAATGGATACATTTAGCTTGGTGCTAGTGTGGTCACTATGAGCATTTTCTGAAGATTAAAATAAGGATTTAAGTTTTTAAGCAAGCATTTGCTTTAAATTTTGGTCACATTATGTTACAACATACGGTGGTAATTTTTGAAACTGGTGTGTTTTAATGAGCTTAGTGTGCATTAAAAATTAATAATTTTGGTGCTATTTTTTCAGGTAATTGATCAATTACTACAGTTTGTCGACTGATCAACTTTTCCAACTTTTTATTTGGAACGATCAAGCCGTGTTGATAAATACTATCAAGATAACATGTGGGATGTATTTTTATGTGAACAGAATGTCTGGTTAACTGAGCAAAGTTCTAATTTTACAAGGGTTCTTTTGATTTCCATAGGAAACAACTCTGCTTGCAATGTTCAGCAAACACATTGATTAAAAATGTTTTTCTATACTGTTATTGTAATTAATACTTGACAAAAAAAGCAATACTCTCAAATTTTTTACCCGATCAGTCATTTGCTACTAACTTTTTTTTACTAATAAAGCTGTAGCACATTCAGTTACGTTGTTTGATAATGTACATCAGTTTAAATTGTAATCAGCCATCTTGGATGCATTATTAAACAACAAGGTTCCCACCATTGTAGCTTTCTATGCAACCCTTTGGAGATAATTTACACTTTATTCCTCAGGAAATAATCCACACATTCTTTGACTCAACAGGGATTTGAACAGATATCTACTTAATGTACTTATTAGGACATGTATTTGTAAATGTAATTGGTGTTTCAGGAATATACACCCACTTGTTTTGGATCAACATTATATCAACCTCAAAAATCAGGTCATAAAAGCGGAGAGGAGAGTTCTAAAAGAGCTGGGATTTGCTGTTCATGTGAAACACCCTCATAAGGTAGCTCACATTTTTATTGAATACTTTAATCAGTTATTAATTATTTATTATGATAACTCATTTAAGTTCTTGTGATTAATATACATTGCCACCCTGACTTTCAGATTATTGTTATGTACCTGGAGGTACTTGGCAGTACAGGGAACAAAAAGTTGGTTCAGTGTGCTTGGAATTTCATGAATGACAGTCTACGTTCTGATGTGTTCATGCGGTTCCACCCAGAATCTATAGCCTGTGCTTGTATCTACTTGGCTGCTCGACAATGCCAGATTCCTCTGCCTAATAGCCCACCTTGGTTTTGGCTGTTTGCTGTTGATGAAGAAGAAATTCAGCTTATTTGCATGTCTATCTTGAGACTGTATGCTAGGCCCAAGGTGCGTATAAATTCTACTTTCTGGTTGAAAACTATTAACTATTTTTTAGATTTTTGTGGTTTTAATTTTTTTTTGTGTATTTCAGCCCAACCTGGAACAGTTGGAAAAAACAGTTGAAGAGCTCAAACGCAAACAACAAGCAGCTAAGTCTAAAGCCAAAGGTCTTGTGTCCGATGTTGATACTCCTAACTCCACATCCAGACAAAGTACGTTTTTTCTTATTTTCCTGAAGTTCCTAATTAGGTGTACAATGCTATTTTATACTACTGAAGACCTGTCTTGTCTTTGTTTAAATAAAGAACTGTTGTCAAATCTTTTATAGACTCTCCTAAAGTGTTCAGCCCCACACCAACATCTTTACTGCAATCCATGAAAAAGGAAAAAGAGAAGCTGGAAACCAAGCAAGTAGATAATGGAGAAGTTGGTAGTGACAGGTCAGACAATGATCGTAGATCAGGGAAGAAACGAAGCCATGAGCACAGTGATGATAGTGAGAGGAGCTTATCCAAGTCTAAGTAAGTTAATTCACCCTTTTGTGTTACACATTTTGATGTTAGTTTTAGCACATTGCCAACAATTTCTTGAAATTTTATTTCAGTTCTTCGAGTATTTCTAGTCAGCACAGCCCAAGGTCTGAATCACCGTCAGCTAAAAAACACAGACGCTCCCCAAGCAGTAAAAAAGTTAAGAAGCAGGAAAGTTTTGGACGTGGGGATAAACACAAAAGAAAGTACAGATCTAGGTCGCACTCTTACAGCAGATCACCAATACGAGCTCCAAAACTTTCTAAAAAGTCTCGTAGAGCTGATTTCAAAGATTCAAGGGACCAATACAAAGAAAAAGATTATTATAGGGAAAAAGATTATAAAGATCGTGATTATTACAGAGAAAAGGACAGGGATTATTACAAAGAGATGAAAGAAAGGAGATCGTACAGTCCAGAAAAAGATCACCGTAGTAGGTCTAGAAAGCATCGTAGCAATGGTCACAGAGAGAGTCCTATCAGAGAGAAACTTGATAAACACAGAAGGTAACCCTAGTTTGTCATAGGTTACTACAGGGAACACCTGCAATCATTCCATTTGGCTGTGATTCTCAGAGAGCAATGGTTCTACAGAATGACAATTCTTGTTATGTACAAACACTGAGCTTGTTCCTCGATTGTCTACTTAACATTAACATTACACTGTTTACAACTTCAGTATGCAAACATGAAATGGTCCACGTTGGCGGTTCACAGCAGCTGCCATATGTGGTGGTAGCTGCCCTCACTTTCAGGAATAAAGATTATGTATATATTTGTATTTATGTGCCTTGATTGTTAAGATGACTACTCTTAGTGCTGTTTCTGACATTGCCTCTAGTAATACATTTTTTTATCTAAAGTGTAACACTATGAAAATTTCATTATCCTGTGTAGTGTAGAGGTTAATTTCAGTTTTTATATAAACTGGACACTTCAGGCAACATATATCTAGCTAGTTCTTAATTTTAAACATTTCCAGAAATAAGATTTTTTAATTGAAAATTTCTTGTAGTTTTACAAAGCACTAATACTAATTGCAGCTAATGTAGTGCTCTTTAATCTGCTACAAATTTACTTACAAAATACTAAGGGATATTTTCTTGTAACTGCTCAGTGACAACTTACTGATAAATTTATGTACATGTCTTTTTTTTAATCATGGTGGTATCAGCAACAAATGTGTACAGTTTTTGACATGTGTAAATAAGTTTATAAATAATAAAAATGTTTTTAAAAATCTTTCAGTTTTACACATTCTTTGTTTTAATTTATTAAATGTGGGACTTGTGTAAATGAACAAATACACGTTAGTTTCACATACCTGAGGGTTGGAAGATCTTCCAAGCACATCTTGTAAAATTATTGAAGCAGCTGTGGATGATTCTGACTGATTAATTGAAAGTTTTTTTGTGCATGAGAAGCTAATCATTGAAACAAAATGGAGAACATGTAGTTCTCATAATTTTTGAAGCTGTTTTAAGTTGTACTAATGCATTGAAGTATTTGAAGAAAATGCATTTATGAAAGTTTCACTGTATTTCCCTAAACTAAAGATGTAGTGTAAATAATGCTTAGCACTTAAAAAGGAGTTATGAACTTCTATACATTTTCAAATGTATTGTGGTCTTAACACGTAACGCGTCTAATGTTTATACTTATGCAAATTCTAAACATCCTCACTGTTGAAGAAAAAGTTCAGCTGTTGTAGGCATACTGTCATGCGCAATTGTAATGCTAACATTTGAAAACTGTCTATATTAATATGCACAATTTTAGACAAGTTTGTCAAACAGATGGTGCCCTATTTGGTTTAGTTACCAAATGTTTTCTCTTCAGCCTGACAAGGTTAGCGAGGGTGGTGTGGGCAACTTCAGGCATAATGGGCACAACATCCCACTTCTTGTTTTAAGTTATATTGCAGCAATAAGCGACTGTTGATCCCCCTAATCAGGTTGTCTTGTTTGGTGTGTTCATCACTAGGCCTAGCCACTTTGCTTTCCCTAACGTAAATCAGGCTGGGTGAACTCTGACGATGTGCACTCGTGACTCGGGTTAGTAGCGCTTGACGCCGTCTTTATTGTTGGGGCGGTGGCGATGATTTGAGGGGTGGTAGACGATATGAAAATTGTCTTATCAGACGACTTTCCTAATGATAGTCTGAATAATGTAATTAGATTCTACCCCGGTGAGACAAATCAGTTGTTTTTCCAAACTTTTAAGAATTTATTGATTCTAATAAATCTAACCCGATGTACAATTGCTCTGTTGAAGAATGTACAAAATTGCACCCTTCAGACATACAAAATATAAACCATAGAGCATACATACAAACCACGCTAAATCACAGAAAAACAAACATTTTTTTTTTACATATGCAATGACTGCCATTAGTACACACATACCTACAATACAAGGCTTACTTGGCAAATCAAAGAAAAAATTGACCTGGCTAAACAAATAGGAACTTGATGTGTTATTGTGACTTTGTATGGTTGACCGATTGATTACTACAAGCGGTCAACCATACAATGTCACACACAAGGGGAAGGAAGAAATCAGACAATGGTGGATAGGGGGAAAGCTGTTAAGAGTAAATCAGAAATCTTTTACACATATATATATATATATATATATATATATATATATATATATATATATATATATATATATATATATATATATATATATATATATATATATATATATATATATATATGAAAAGACTAGCTAGAGACGCAGCAAGGGCCCCCACTTAAAAATAAATATATTTCGCTACTAAACACCTATGCCATGACACAGATAAACAATTCTCTAATTAAATAATTAGTTAGTTGTGTTTGGATTTGGTCCCATACAAATAATCAATCCACCGGCTGGCCGCCTGGTGGAATATGGCGTCCCCGTCAATGATGGCCATCTCCTGGATCAGGGCGATGTGGGTGAGGTGGTAGTCCCAGCGCGCGCGGTTCGGCTGCTCGTGGTTGATCACGTGACGCAGGTCGTACAGCGTGCCCGTCCCCGAGTCGTACATCCCCAGCATAATCTTTAGGGACCGGAGGCCGGAGGACCAAAGCCGCTCAGCCAGTCGTTGGCCCTCCCCGTCTGCTGTTTTCTGAAACAGGAAGTTAGCTTCTAATTAGCTTCCAATTCTCTTATGATTCTCTTCTAATAAGCTTATTAACCGTCAATAGATACCGTGGCGTAGCGAGGTCGGGCGTGCGTCACCGGTGCGTCACTTAATGGTGTCACCCTCCCAGAGGCGTAGCGACCCTTCCCGGGTACAAACTTTCAATTTTCGATTTGCACCCCCCCCCCCCCCCTCAAACTTTCGATTTGCACCCCCCCCCCCCTCAAACTTTCGATTTGCACCTCTTAAAAGACTATTTAACACTCGAATTAATTACTTAATTAAGTGGAATTAAATTATCATTTTTCTCTATATATTTTGCTATTTTTTTGCCTTGGTGTCACCCCCCTAAATGGTGTCACCCGGTGCGGTCCGCACCCACAGCCCCCCTCGCTACGCCACTGAATAGATATATTAGTTTCTCAAATAGTTTATAAAAAATAAAGTTTTATTTTGTTTCTAAACGTTTCTTTATAAATATAACCCCTAGCACTTCCATCTCACCCCACCCCATTAAAGTTTCAAGTGCCCCCCTCCCCCCCCCCCGGAGAAAAAGTAAAACCCATGGGGTCGTTGAGTCGCATGAAGGAGAAAAGTCCCACAAAAAATACTGTGGCGTTATAATAGGCCCTGTCATTGAGAGCTTCTTATACCATACCATGAATTCTCATGGAGAAAGTGAAACCGCACACGGGGACGACATAAATTCTCATTATAGAGAAAGTGAAATGATACAATGGCGTCATTTTACTCCATCATGTAGATAGTGAAACCATACCATGACGTCATATAGCCCCATCATGTAGATAATGAAACCATACCATGACGTCATACAGCCCCATCATGGAGAAGATAAAACCGTTGAGGACGAAGGTGCTGGTCGGTGTGGTGGGATACTCCTCGTACCAATCCAGCTGTCCCAAAAATCTGGCTCGAACTCCTCCTTCTTCAGATCCAAGCTGGCAACACAGAAATACACATGGTAGATTTAGAGAAACAAAACAGCACATCCAAGTTACCAACACAGAAACACATGGTAGATTTAGATAAACAAAAAAAAAAATAAATAAAAAAATAATTTCATCTAAAAATATACACCTCACAACCCCCCCCCCCCCTCCCCCAGAAAAGAATGTGGAAAAAGCATCGTTTTCATCGTAAATTGAATGACTTATCAGTTATTCAAAATACTCAATAAAACATTTTTTTCCTCTAAATTTTGCAGTTGATGACATTCCCCCCCCCCCCCCCCCCCCCACACACACACACCGGATGATAAAGATTTTTTAATAGTAAATATGTTTATCTATAGTCTGTTATTAATACAAGCGGATTAACTATTATTAATCATTAATTGAACTAGCAAAAAACATATTTCTTCTATTAATTTTGCAATTTTAAAAAAAAATCCTTGGCCCCTTGGACACAGCCCGTCCACCCCTTCTCTTTTGGCTTACAGATATAATTTAGAAATTATTTTTTTCTACTCCAATTGTGCCCGACTCTTGGGCTGCAGGGTCCACACATAGCCGACATATTGTTTGTATGTTTTATATGTGGTGTTCTGGTGTACTGAGTATGTAGAAGTGTAGTGTTGTATGTATGTAAGATATGGTGTGGTGTTACCTCGTATAGATGGAGGCCTTTTACCGCAACATCGACGTAGTGCCGCTGTCCAGTGAGATTATAGGCACGGATTAGAGTGGACATGGCCTGACCTTGACCCATAGCTGAGTACCAGCCGGGCTTGAGCTCAATGTCGCCCGTCCTCATGCCGATACTTGTGGGCCACCCACCGGCACTGTCCTGGTTGCTGACCTGAAAGTGTGGGGGTGGGGTGTGTGAGATGGTGGGAGGAGGTAGGGTAAGAGGGTGAGTACAGGAGAGACGAGAGGGTGGGGGGAGGTAGGGTAGGAGGATGAGTACAGGAGAGATGAGAGGGTGGAGAGGGTGGAAGAAGATAAGGTGAGGGTGTGGATTAGAGGGTGGGGATGAGAGGTGTTGAGAATGACGGTAAGTCGGTGGTTACGACGGGGGGGGGGGGGGGGGGGGGGGGGGGAAGGGAGAGGTAGAGGGTGGGTATGAGAAGGTGGGGATTAATGAGATCAGAACGTGGGAGGCGATGATAAAGAAATATTTAGTGATGAGATAATTCCGATAAGAGGAATATATATATATATATATATATATATATATATATATATATATATATATATATATATATATATATACAATATGTCTACCCTATGACACAATTTGTGCCCTAGAGACGCCGTTAGTGCCAAAGATACACAAATAGAGGTAATGAAATGCTGACCAGCCAGTTCGCTGCGTCTATCAAATGGTCAAAGTGGGCTGATGACGAGAGGGTGACGTTGTCCAGGTAACCTGACCCGTGGAGCGTGACCTCAACTATCTCGTGGAAAACCGTTGGGGCGTTGTATCTCACGTGGTCCAGTCCTAGCCAATGACATACAATTCAGTTCAATTTTTTCTTAAATTTAAATAACATTTTATTTAATATGAATTAACGTATTCAACTCAGTTCAAGGGGATCATCCATAAATGTCGTTACACTTTTTTTAAAATGATTTTTACCTCCCCTCTGCTATCCGCCACACTTTAGCCTACAACCCTAATCAAAATTGCAAAATTTTTCTTAAAATACGATATTTTTCCAAAATGTTGTCTGAACTCTGTCAACATAGAGTATTTTAATCAATTCCTATTACAATTTATTAAAAGGCTAAAATGCGTTATCTAACATTGCTTTTTAATAATGCCAAAGTGTGACGTCAAACCACCTGAACCCCCCCCCCCCTCCCTCATCACACACCGTCACACAATTACGGACCCACCCCTCCCCCACCAGAGTGGCGTCATTTATTGACGACCCCAATAGAAATGTTTTCTCAGCGTTAGATTATGAACACTTAAAGCAATCACGAACAAAAATAAAATACAATCAGGCATATACCTTTATACCAATCGACATCCAAGTCCCTGGCCAGATGGTGCCAGCGCCCCAGGTGGCGGCGCCCCATGCCGTAGACCACATGGTTACTCTCTATGTACATGTACTTCTCCTCTTGGCTAAAGTGGACGTAACCATCTTTTCCTTCTTTTGTTCTAATTTTCACGGTTACTCCCCCTGGACCGTTCATGTAAATATCGAAACACAAAGTCTGCTGCGTTGTTTCCAAGTTGAGTGTTGGACCAGGGGAGGTTAGCGATTCTAATTCAAAAGAAAAAAAAAACATACATAAAATGCATTTTTAAATTAGATCTATATGCATTAAGCATAAACATTTACAATACAGGTTTCCAAGTTTCCAAAGTTTATTTCAACATTTATCTGCATTTTTTGAGTTAATTAATAAAAAAAAAATCTTGTTTACCAGGGGAGTTAAACGATAAAACTTTTCTACTGTTGCTGCCGACTTTGACTTCTGCTATTGAGATGGTGGAGTCTCCATCAGGGACTATCCAGTTGTAGGGGTCAAGGTTACCACTGGATACAACCTGGTGTAGAACAAGGAGAAATTTTAGTTCAATAAAACATTTTGGAGGTAATTTCGCACAAAGTTAATACTATTTAATTAAAAGTCGTGATAATTAATGATACCCATCTAAAATTAAAAAAACAAAATTTTTGATGTTATGTAATAAAAAATGTTAAAAAATTAAAAAGATAAAAAAAACGTAGCTGTGATTGTAATGCTCTAGGTTTACATACTGTCCAGACCCGGCCTTCTATATGAGCCTGATCAGCTCTAATAAGTACCGGGCTCATTTTATTGGAAACTATAATGCATGTGTGGTGTGGTAAGACCGGGAATCTTCCCCTCATTAATTAAGGCTGATAACGAGATTCGACAGCATAACTGTTGAATTGCTCTCAGTTTCATTTTGTTATTTAATCATTATGTTACATATATCATTATGTTATCTACATCATTATGTTATCTACATCATTCTGTTATCTACATCATTATGTTATCTACATCATTATGTTATCTACAATCTACATCATTAAGTGATATACATCATTATGTTATCTACATCATTATGTTATCTACATCATTATGTTATCTACATCATTATGTTATCTACATCATTATGCTATCTACATCATTAAGTGATATACATCATTATGTTATCTACATCATTATGTTATCTACATCATTATGTTATCTACATCATTATGTTATCTACATCATTATGCTATCTACATCATTATGTTATCTACATCATTATGTTATCTACATCATTATGCTATCTACATCATTAAGTAATATACATCATTATGTTATCTACATCATTATGTTATCTACATCATTATGTTATCTACATCATTATGTTATCTACATCATTATGTCATCTACATCATTAAGTGATATACATCATTATGTTATCTACATCATTATGTTATCTACATCATTATGTTATCTACATCATTATGTTATCTACATCATTATGTTATCTACATCATTATGTTATCTACATCATTATGTTATCTACATCATTCTGTTATCTACATCATTATGTTATCTACATCATTAAGTGATATACATCATTATGTTATCTACATCATTATGTTATCTACATCATTCTGTTATCTACATCATTATGTTATCTACATCATTATGTTATCTACATCATTATGCTATCTACATCATTAAGTGATATACATCATTATGTTATCTACATCATTATGTTATCTACATCATTATGTTATCTACATCATTATGTTATCTACATCATTATGCTATCTACATCATTAAGTAATATACATCATTATGTTATCTACATCATTATGTTATCTACATCATTATGTTATCTACAACATTATGTTATCTACATCATTATGTGATCTACATCATTATGAAAAAACAATTACCGTTGGTTTTGGATTGCCGCTGAGGATCCCTTTGGCATGGTGGCTAAGACCGTACTGGGCTACCGAGATGGCATAATAGTAGCCTTCTGGATCCCATTGGCTTGCCAAGGGCACTCCTGATGAGAAACATAAATCATTCGTTAATGCTCTACTGTATCTATTATATCATATATAAGTTTTGTGCTGACATCTCACATACTCATGGTAGACAAGTAGAAATCCCCCCTCCCCCTAAGCCTTATAAAAAATACAAAATGTTTTAAAGAAATAGGAAATAAATTGGGTATTTAATTTTAATTTTAAAATCAAATACAAAATTTAGGAAGAATCTTTTTTTCCTTCAGTTTTAATGGAATTATTGTTCGCCTCTGGTTGAATTGTTATACCATTACCTTTATCAAATATTTAATTTAATGAAATATGAAATCCAACATCATTTAAGTATTCATATTATATATATATATATATATATATATATATACTAGCCGTCCCGGCCAGGCCCTGCTCTGGCTTCTGTGAAAAACCTTTCTGTTAAAGACCATTACCTGTGTGTTTAGTAATCATCATAAACCCGGCATTGCCCACCCAAACCACAACCAACCAAAACCAAAACAACAAAACGCAAACATAACGCTAACACAATTACAAATACAAACGAAAACAAAAACTTAACAACAAACACAACCACACCCACAAACACCAATACATACACAAATAAAAAACAAACAAAAAAGCAAACGAAAACAAAAACCTAACAACAAACCCAACCACAAACACCAATACCAACAAAAAAAAATCAACGAAAAAAGCAAACGAAAACAAACCAAATCCAAACGCAAAACCAACCAAAAACACAAATACAAACCCAAACAAAAAAAACACAAACAAAAACGAAAAAAGAAAGAACAAAAACGAACCAAATTAAAACGCAACCACTAACGCAAACCCACCTAAACACAAAGAAAACACTAACGCGAACATAAACGCCCGGGGCGGAATCACCTGTTTTAGCTTAATGAACGACTATAGTACCCCAACTTATTCACAGTCTTTTGCACTCACTTAAACGAACGCGCCTGTTTCAATTTAATAAACAATTTTAATACTCCAAGCTTATCCGTAAAATACCTACATTTGCACTTGATTAATCCCCGCTAATTATGTAATTATTTTTTTTCCCAACACCAAAACAAAGTAATTAAAAAGTAAATTATTTTCACGGAATGCAATGGTTTTATAAAGTTATAAAGGGAAGTAATTGTGTTTTTCCTAATTTATCAAAGGGAAGTAAGTGCTATAGGACTAAATAAAGACATAATTAGAATTTTTGTAAAAGATGATATTTTTTTTAAAACTTGTGTTTAATGAACATGCCGACAATTATTACTATAATTTGAAAAATGAAAATTATTTCCCAACACTTTCAATAGTAATTTTTTAGCTCATAAATTTAGACAAATGCGCACGATAATTTTCTAACTTTTAAATTCGTACACTTCCAACGACATACAGATTACATTCAGAACTGAGCTTTATATATTAGATATATATATATATATATATATATATATATATATGGCTACAGGACATTACCCCCCTGGATATTTCCCCCCCGGACATTTCCCCCCCCCCCCGTATTTACCCCCCGGAGCAATTACCCCCCTGTCAATTACCCCCTGTCAATTACCCCCCCCCCCCCCCCCCCCCCCCGGGGAATTACCCCCCCCCCCCCCCCCCCTCTCAAGTTAAAATCCTAACTCTAACTAGAATTTTATACCTATATACTACTTTAATCCAAACCTCAAGAAAAAGACCAAAACCTAAGCATCCACCTTAGCCTAAAACTTCACACAAAACCAAAACCAAAGCTAGACACAACCCTAACACTAGCTCTATCCCTAACCCTAGCCCTAGCCCTAACCCTAATCTTAACCCTAACCCTAGCCCTAGCCCTAATCCTAATCCTAACTCTAGACCTAGCCCTAGCCCTAGCCCTAACCCTAACCCTAGCCCTAAAATCTAACCCTAACCCTAACCCTAACCCTAACCCTAACCCTAACCCTAACCCTAACCCTAACCCTAACCCTAACCCTAGCTCTATCCCTAACCCTAACCCTAGCCCTAGCCCTAGCCCTAGCCCTAGCCCTAGCCCTAGCCCTAGCCCTAGCCCTAGCCCTAGCCCTAGCCCTAGCCCTAGCCCTAGCCCTAGCCCTAGCCCTAGCCCTAGCCCTAGCCCTAGCCCTAGCCCTAGCCCTAGCCCTAGCCCTAGCCCTAGCCCTAGCCCTAGCCCTAGCCCTAGCCCTAGCCCTAGCCCTAGCCCTAGCCCTAGCCCTAGCCCTAGCCCTAGCCCTAGCCCTAGCCCTAGCCCTAGCCCTAGCCCTAGCCCTAGCCCTAGCCCTAGCCCTAGCCCTAGCCTTAGCCCTAGCCCTAGCCCTAGCCCTAGCCCTAGCCCTAGCCCCAGCCCCAGCCCCAGCCCCAGCCCTAGCCCTAGCCCTAGCCCTAGCCCTAGCCCTAGCCCTAACCCTAATCCTAATCCTAATCCTAATCCTAACCCTAACCCTAACCCTAACCCTAGCCCTAACCCTAGCTCTATCCCTAACCCTAGCCCTAACCCTAGCCCTAAACCCTAACCCTAAACCTAACCCTAAACAAAACCCTAGCCCTAGCCATAGCCATAGCCGTAACACTAACCCTAACCCTAACCCTAACCCTAACCCTAACCCTAACCCTAACCCTAACCCTAACCCTAACCCTAACCCTAACCCTAACCCTAACCCTAGCCCTAGCCCTAAACCTAACCCTAAACCTAGCCCTAACCCTAACTCTAACCCTGTCCGGGGGGAGGGGGGGGGGGGTAATGTCCTACTGGGCGGGGGGTAATTAACAGGGGGGTAATTACTCTGGGGGGGGGTAATGTCGGGGGGGGAAATATCCGGGGGGTAATTGACAGGGGGGAAATACCCTGTTCCCATATATATATATATATATATATATATATATATATATATATATATATATATATATATATATATATATATATATATATATATATATATATATATATTATATATATATATATATATATATATATATATATATATATATATATATATATATATATATATATATATGTGTGTGTGTGTGTGTGTGAATGTGTGTATATACATAGATTTTATAGTCATCTAATTTGTGTAGAATGGAGAGCAGGTTATGACATTACTAAGCCAACCTACCATCACAAGCAGAGACACATTTGATTTTGTCCCTCCCCTCCACGTTGTACTTCTCAAAGTTGAGGAACACTCCCCCGGGGTGGTACTGCGGCTGAGGGGGGTAGATCTTGCCGTAAGAGTACTGGAACTCGTAGATCCGTTGGTTGTCCTTGTTCCGGAGACCGCCGTACACCTGTGGGGTAGGGGCATGAGATACTTGAGAGCCGCCCTGTTGTGATTGCACCTTCTGCAATAACATGACTGTCGTAGAATACCCGCTCCCCCACCTCTCCGGAAATTTTAAATCCGACCCCCGGAAGTCTTAAACGGCCTTACTAGAACGGGTGTCACCCGGTGCGGTTAATGATTTTCGTTTTGGTGTCATCACGCTTGCCTACTATTTCATTTTTAAACAGGATAAAACGTTGCTTTAATCGTAATTTTAAGATTTTTCGAAGTGGTGTCTTACCCTAAAAGGTATCCCCCAACACGGGCTAAATCTCCCCTCCCCCGACTTGTGACGCTCTAACTCCGGCCCCCTTCCCCCGGAGATAAATGTCTGAAAGAAACCCTGGCCTGAGGGGTGTTAGAACACCCCCTTCCCAAATGAAAGATATTTCTCTTAATGTTACAGCTATTGTCGACGATGTGCTCTTGTCGTTTTGTTTATAATTTCAAATACTAGAATGTCATTAACTCCACAATTTTACGTCCTTATCAACATTATGTTTTATTATTTTCATTATCATTATTATCATTATCATTATTATCATTATTATTATTATCATTATCTTTGTAAGAAGTTCTGGACGACACCACGTTCTGAGAGAAAAAACCAGGTAACCTTGACCTACATAGAGCATATGGTGTAGAGCACCCGATCGCGTCAAACCACCAGGAATCAGAATTGGAAACCCCCCCCCCCCCCCAACAAACCAACTTACATCAAAAAATTTATTGATGAAGGACACGGGCATGTAAACTTCCGGCCCGTCCCTGCGGCACTCGATGATCTCGGCATTGTTGATGGAACAGTTGATGACGCTCATGTCCTGCACGGGAGGGTAGGGCTGGGGGACGTTGTCCACGTCAGCCAACTCCGGGCAGGGGGGGCAGGTGGACACCTGCTCCTGCATGAAGCTCAGATGACTGGACATTGACAGCTGCTGGGGTGGGGCGGCCTCGTACGACCTACGGGCAGAGTGCAAAACATTTCATCACGGGACGGCGTGCTGGTCATGACATTATTTTAAATAATACGAACAGAGGTTTTAAAATTATAAGTTTGTTGAGTCAAAACAACGTAACGATCTAATATTCTAAGGGCCCTCGATATTTTATGATCTGAAAAGTATAACTGCTAAAGCAGACTCAACGAACCCAGTTTTCTTTATACATGCCGAGGATATTTTTCTATCATCATTTTTAAGATTATTCCGTTATATTTTTGCAGTTTTTTTTACTAAGTAGACAGGTTGAATTTTTAAGCCCCAGACCACGTAATATCTATGTCTAATTTTACTTTTTGTTCTTTCAATAAAAAGTTCTTTTAAAACCAATTAGCAAATACTCCACTCCACTCACACACGAACAATAGTTTGATCAACTTTTCAATGTCAATTAAAGCCAAACACCCCTTCATAAGTTGATTTATTTGTAGCGGCACAATTCAATTGGATGAAGAGACACCCTTTTAGATATTGACGTACGGTATACACAGTAGGTATTCCTCATATACCAAAAAAATCGAAACTGACGACTTAAAAGGCTGTTGAAGAGTGACAAGTAATCGATGGTTGATTGACACACTATAGTGAATCAGTTTGGTATTTGTAGGCTGACCTATTGAAATTCCTTTTGGTCATGTTTTAATCTGTATTAAATAACCCAAAATATCCAAATCACTATGTTTATAGCTTTTGTTGAAAAACGATAAGACTAAACTGTCTGAATAAAGTATTAGATATTTTTCCGTTTCGTTATAAAATCCCAAATTCATAGAAACACGAAGAAACTGCAGCAACAAACACTCCCCCCCCCCTCCCACGCTTGGCTACAAGGCTGATTTAGGAGCTATTGTAGAAGTGTAGTGAAGAGCACAGACTTTTTGTCTTACAAGACAATACATTTTGTAGTATAATATTAAGGTTTTGCTTACAGAGTAAATCCGCAGCTAACAATATGCAGAAAACACATTACTACCACCATACTGAAGACCAGCTGTGTATACTTATGAAATGTACACGATTATAGTAAAAATTAAAATATTAACATTATATGTGTGTGTGTGTGTCCAGAGGCGTAGCGACCCTTCCCGGCGCCCGGGGACTTATGTCCCCCCCTTCTCCCCCATCGCTACGCCTCTGTGTGTGTCTATATGTCTGTTTCTATCTGTGTGTGTGTGTCTATGAGTGTGTGTGTGTGTATGTAGGGATTGTGGTCAGGAACTTAAAAATTAAGCTAGTCTTCTTAGTAAAACACTTCAAAAATATAACGAGATAATCATGCTAAAATGACGTCAGTATAAATTCTCTTCCCACTACTCGGAAACTTGGTGCAGCCCCTTCCCCTTCGTGTTGAAGGGAGGTACATTACCCCCATAGGACCAGGACATCTTGTACACTCACCTGTAGCCCATGACAGTTCTCCCATAGGACCAGGACATCTTGTACACTCACCTGTAGCCCATGACAGTTCTCCCATAGGACCAGGACATCTTGTACACTCACCTGTAGCCCATGACAGTTCTCCCATAGGACCAGGACATCTTGTACACTCACCTGTAGCCCATGACAGTTCTCCCATAGGACCAGGACATCTTGTACACTCACATGTAGCCCATGACAGTTCTCCCATAGGACCAGGACCAGGACATCTTGTACACTCACCTGTAGCCCATGACAGTTCTCCCATAGGACCAGGACCAGAACATCTTGTACACTCACCTGTAGCCCATGACAGTTCTCCCATAGGACCAGGACATCTTGTACACTCACCTGTAGCCCATGACAGTTCTCCCATAGGACCAGGACCAGGACACCATGCTGAACAAGAATCCACCTATCACGAGCGAGACACCGAGCCGCAACAGCCAATCCAGTTTTCGCACACTTCGTCTGACCGACATGAGGAAAGGTCGGACAAATATCTGAGGAGTATTTAGTTAACATAGGTCGGACAAATATCTGAGGAGTATTTAGTTAACATAGGTCGGACAAATATCTGAGGAGTATTTAGTTAACATAGGTCGGACAAATATCTGAGGAGTATTTAGTTAACATAGGTCGGACAAATATCTGAGGAGTATTTAGTTAACATAGGTCGGACAAATATCTGAGGAGTATTTAGTTAACATAGGTCGGACAAATATCTGAGGAGTATTTAGTTAACACAGGTCGGACAAATATCTGAAGGAAATTTATTTAACATAAGTCGGACAAATATCTGAGGATTATTTAGTTAACACAGGTCGGACAAATATCTGAGGAGTATTTAGTTAACACAGATCGGACACATATCTGAAGGAAATTTATTTAACATAAGTCGGACAAATATCTGAGGAGTATTTAGTTAACATAGGTCGGACAAATATCTAAGGGGTATTTAGCTAACAGACATGAGGCAAAGTCGGACAAATATCTGAGGAGTATTTAGTTAACACAGGTCGGACAAATATATGAGGAGTATTTAGTTAACACAGGTCGGACAAATATCTGAGGAATATTTAGTTAACATAGGTCGGACAAATATCTGAGGAATATTTAGTTAACATAGGTCGGACAAATATCTGAGGAATATTTACTTAACATAGGTCGGACAAATATCTGAGGAGAATTTAGTTAACATAGGTCGGACAAATATCTGAGGAGTATTTAGTTAACACAGGTCGGACAAATATCTGAGGAGTATTTAGTTTCACTTTGAGTTAGCAAGCGTACGGTCTAACATCATAACACATACTTTAGTTTTATTTATTGTTTATTGAATTTTTAGCTCTAGAAAATATTGATTGGTCATAAATTTAATCCACCGTAATGCGTTTAAAAGAGTGTTATATAACAATTAAATATAACACCCTATTTTCTAGTGGTAAATAGACTTGAAAAGCGTGTCACAAATAGTTCCAAATGTTTTGTTGCCAGAAAGCATATTTTTCAACCAAAATTGAATAATTTCTAACATTTGTGTAACAAGTACAAAATTACTACCGGTTTCAAAAAAATAATTACTAGTAATATAATAGTAATTTAGCAAACAATTTTCTTTTTAATTTGGATTAGTAGAGTAATGCTGTTGTGGTGATTGGGATGTTATATTACTTAGTATAAATAAATTACTAGGCTCTACCCCAGTCACCACTATTGTGTATTTTTATTATGGAAAACAATTGTTCTCATTTTATTTTACTCTCCAAGGAGAGGTTGAGGTCAGTTTTTGAAAATATTTGAATTGATAAAATAATTCTAAACGGCTTTTCAACGGCTTATATTCAATACAAAAATATAAAAAAATGCGTGTAATCGATGGTTCCCAAACGGCTTTAATTTCTGTAATGTAGCTATAATTGTATCGCTTGCCATATTTTAAAAAAAGATTTTTATTCAAAAATTTAGCATAATTACATAGACTTTTCATGCCTAGTTTGAAAGAAGTTGTTTCGGTGTGAAATTTGGTAAGAGAGAAATATTAAGAGTTAAAATGGCTAGAGAGAAAGATAGGAAGGAAATGATAAGAGTGAAATAGCTAGAGAGAAATAGTAAGAAAAATGTAAGGAGAATGATTTTATGTGATTAAAAGATAAGAGAGGAATTGTAGTAAATGCTTTTTTAGAGATTAAAAGTTATGAAAAATCAACACAAAAGATTGAAATAGTAAATGAGAAATGGAGAGTATGCATAGATATTGATATGTAGATATAAAATGTACGCCAAAACGTGTATATTATTTTTATAACCAATAATTGTATTGATCACAGAAGGTTGGAAAACACATAAACGTATAACCGTGTGTTTATGTGGGCATATATATATATATATATATATATATATATATATATATATATATATATATATATATATATATATATATATATATATATATGTATGCACTAAAATTATTATTTATTTAAAAATATAACATTAAAATGTTATAAATAACTTATGAAAAAGTAGTCACCCTTACGCGAATGTTCATTCTACACAATGGAAAATTTCCGCTGTGCCTTTTGTATAAACTGTCACGAATGTTAAGAAGAAAATGCTTTACTTACTGAAATGACCGTACCCAAATTGTTAAATCTAAAAAACAAACTAATAAAAGAGAACTGATACATTTTTATACTTACTCTTGTGACTTTATCCGGTGTAAACCCGCAAATAAAACTTGAAATAATAATGTGATCAGGGAGGTGGACTATATATTTTTTTTACAATATCTTCATATCAGCTCATGGTAACTCTTAATTGTTACCTCCCCTGGATGAGTTTCTTCCCTTCAGCCGGAGCGCGCATACAAACGTCAATAGGCTGTACTAAGGGGAGACAATGACTATAAAAGTTATAGCCAGATTTGAACATTATACTGAGGTTTTTTTTATTAGAAAAGATAATTAAAAAAAAAAGGTTAAGCGACCGATTCAGTGTATTGATTGAGGCGTTGTATTCAAATGTTAAAAAGTTTCATGATATAATTTTGGCCTTACTTATGGTAAAATTAACAATGAAAAATATAAGTTACATTTTTAATATTGATTAGAAATATTTTTAGATGTTTTTTTTGGGACATCAATAATACAACAATATCATACAACAATTTAATGTTTGTATTTGGTTTGGAGAAAAGAGTTAGGATTATGATTAGGACAGAGTAAATGTTAGGATTAGTCCCAGAACAGGATAGGGTCGAGTTCCGTTGAAGTTGTATACCATCAATGCCTTGGTTAGTATATATATATATATATATATATATATATATATATATATATATATATATATATATATATATATATATATATATATATATATATATATATATATATATTGGCCTATACATATAATATGCCTATATATTCCTATATAATATTTAGGCTTATATATAATTGTATTAATATATGTAAATGTCTATATATACATATATATCTTCATATGCCCTGTATATATATATATATATATATATATATATATATATATATATATATATATATATATATATATATATATATATATATATATATATATATATATATATTTATATAAATATTGGATGCCACCCAAAGGACACCGGACGACGCACAAACAGCACCCATGTTTAAATAACTAAGGGCGTAGCTCAGTGGGGAGGGAGGGTACGTCAGTCCCGGGCAAAAAATGGGATACACGCAATTATAGCAACGCTATTGGAATTCTTGCTCGCAATGTTATGATGTTCTTGTCTTATCCTAAAGGATTTTTAAAACTTCTTTACAATCCTGCAAAAAAGTTAGTCTCCCTGACTATTAAAATCAGCTAATGCAAAATTTAAAGTGTAATTTAATTGAACGATCAATTTAGGAGTCTACGGCTTATTAGTTTTTAAGCTAATTATGTTGATTTACGATGAGGCCAGATCCTCTTAAGTTAGAAACTTTTTGATGAGATATAAATTACACAACATACACCTTACTCAGCGATCTTGTTTAAGCTTGCATAACGTTCGATTAAAACACCATTATCGACACCCCCCACCCCTCGTCTTCTACCCTTAAAGGACCAGGTATATTTTACCTGAGGTGTTAATCGAGCGGACTGGGCAGGTGTTAAGTGGCAGGTGGAATGACAGGTGATGCAGGTGCTAGCCCAGCTTGTGGCCTTATGGGATACATTGGTGTATAGACAACTTGAACTGGAGGGAGATGGTTGCAGGGTCGGTACAGGGGTACATTGGTGTATAGACAATCTGGTCAGTACAGGTGATACATTGGTGTATAGACAATCTGGTCAGTACAGGTGATACATTGGTGTATAGACAATCTGGTCAGTACAGGTGATACATTGGTGTATAGACAACTTGAACTGTAGGGAGATGGTTGCAGGGTTAGTACAGTGGAGAAATGGAGGACAGGAGAGCTATGACATTCTAGTATGAAAATGCAACAACCATGACAATACACAAACTATGACATTATGGCATATTTGACAATATGACAAGTACGACAATATGTCAAATATGACATGTCAACAATGACACTGTGGTATTTTTGTGACACCACGGTAACTATGACGATTAGGGAGAATCAACAAATATAACAATGACACACTCTAGTGAGAGAGAAGCACGGCATTAGCCTCGTTTAATTACCCCCCCCCCCCCCCCCCCCAACTCCCTTGTAATTACCCGTAATTACCCGTTATCGATTAACTGTAGCAATAATAGGAATAGGGTTAGGGCTAGGGTTAGGTTTTCAGAAATAAGGATAAAGCTGGAATAGGGATTCGGGTTATGGATAAGGATAATTTGTAAAAATTCTGGTTGAAAAAGGCTTGTTTTGCATTTTGTCAATATTGTATTCTTCAGAATGCCCAGAAACTACACAATTCTATGCTGTACACTGTCTATTCCAGGCATTGCATACAATAGTAATGCATTTTCTGCCGTGTTTCTCACATTTACATTGCTAAAACTGCACATAAACTCGTGGCAATCAAACGTGTCCACTAATGCCTCACCTTAACGTCACTCCAATTAAATCGATCGCTGAGTTACCTCCCTCATCGATCTAGATCAAAAGGCAACACACTCGCATCTTCTCAACGAAAGTTTAATGTTATCCTTAATTAATTGTAAATGGCTGTGCATTGTCTGTTTAAGATGGTTCGATCCACGTTTGCAGTTTTAAATAAAATATTGATTTTGTGCGTGTATGGGGGGTAATGTTGTGATAAATCAATACTTAGATTGGCAACTTGAATGAAAGGATGTAATATACTTCATGTGTTATGAGTTTAAGTTTTCTTCTACACAGTGTAGGATTGAATGTTGAGTAGAGTTAGATTTGGGGTAGTCAAAACACAGGATGAGTAATGGGTGGCATGGTCAATATATAGAGCGCATCAGTGGTTACCCAATGGTCTCAAGTTTGAACCTCGGGCTGTTGTCTTCATGGTTTCTTTGAGTTGAGTAGCTCAGCAAAGCTGGAGGGTAAAGACACCAGTACAAGGGGGTGGGGGTGGATGAGTGAGTAGATTAGTGGGTGGAGGGGTGGGGGTGGGGGCTACTCACCAATGCCAGATGGTATGGAACCAGTAAAAAAAGGGGGGGGGGTTGCTCACACATGCCGCAAAATAAAGACGACAGTATAAGTGTTGTGGGTGGTAGATCACAAAAACTGGTGGGTAGAGGCGACAGTATAATGGGGGGGGGGGGGGGTGGGGGGGGGGGTGAGACTTCTGTGTTTGATTTCCTACCTACAGTTATCCTTTAGACCGTCTTGATAAGAGTTTTCAAAACATTTTTGTTTCTGTTTGAACCGTTTATAAATCAGCTACAGATCATGTAGCAATCACCATGGAGCTATCACCAGTAACTTTCACCATAGAGGTATCACAATATTCACCATGGAGCAATCACCTTGTGACTATCACCATTGAGCTATCACCATGGAGGTATCACCATGATCAAAATAACCATGGAGCTATCACCATGGAGCTATCACCATGGACCTATCATTATTATCACCATGGAGCTATCACCATGGACCTATCATCATGATCACCATGGAGCTTTCACCAGTAACTATCACGATTGAGCTATTACCATTGAGCTATTACCATTGAGCTATTACCATGGAGCTATTACCACACCTATAGCCGTTGAAATTAGATCTTTGGTGGTGTAGTAGGTAGAGATGTAAATAGCGGTGTTGACCCTTGGGGATTTTGCGCACACAACGTTTTCCATGCAAATTCGTGACTTTTGAAGGAAAAGACACGATAACATATATGTGTACATGCAAAATCACTACTTCATAAACATAAAAAAAATTTTGAAGAAAATATTACATTGAAAAATCGCCCATTCATAGAATAAATAAAATTGTGTAGAAACTATTACATGCAAAATCACTCATTCTTAGACATGAAACTTTTCTAGTAAATATTATCTATTAACACATTTTTTTTCCATAAGCCGAGGTCACAGAAACAAGTGAACTCTACTTCACTTGCCCTATAGACCGTCAGGTTAGAAAAAGAACGTTACACATTTTTAAGAGAAATAGTTTTTTAAGACACTACTTAGATTTACCTATTGTACAATACCACTTCGCGGTTTGCAACAAAGGTTCAGCCAACCCAAATATGATTGATACGAAGATAAATAACAATCGCAAATTTGTATGAGTTTGAAAGATGGATTAGAAAAATACTCGTGATGTTCTTCACGTTTTATTATTAATGAACGATACAATCTATATATATATAATTCTCCTCTGGGAGACGCTAGAAAACAAGTTGTAAGCGCGCTCCCTACCACCCCACCCCTACTTGGTCTTTTGAGCTGTGGTTCACGCTAAATGTTTACATTCGTAGAGCCGGGTTTAGTGACGGCTATTAGGGGCAGATAATTTAGTTTGAAACGATTTTAAACGTTGGGGGGGGGGGGGGGGAGAGGAAGGGGGGGTATGGTCCTTAACGAGCTACTTATAGTGTTTTAAAGAAATATTTTCAGTGTCAGCGTTGGTACTGTCGAATTCACAAATTATGAATTACTGAAAAGTAGAAAATAAAACAACTAAATAGCGGCATATAATATGCCGCGGGTCGGCTCGTAATAAATAAAAACAATAAAAACTCGCTATTTTATTAGAATATTTAGTTACTCCCTATTTCAATGTAGTTCCTTGTGTTCTAAAACTGAGCTATGTAAATGTAAACAATGTCTGTGTTTGGATCATATTTTTCGGGGCACGGGTTTCCTACACTACCGTCCACCACCATAGCGTACTGTATGAAAGCCTTGAGTGTAAGTTAATCACTCACCGTAATATCACCGTTAATTGAAATAGAAGATGGCATCGCTATTAAAAAGATCCATGTTGTCTTATTTAGCACAATCGGCAACGTGCAAAGATTCATACATTCAAATGTGTATAGCACTTAGCAACATGATGATGATTAAATGCTGAATTGCTGAAAAAGTTGGTTACATGTAACTTGTAACTTAACAATTTGGTTATGGTTGGGGGGGGGGGGGGGGGGGGGGGAGTGAGTTCTGCATTTGGTGACACAGTTTAGAGGGTGACCCCGAATCGAAAACGTGCAAATCATACTGACAAAGAAATTCGATCCATATAAAATATTCGACCTGTCATCTGGTGCTAGGGCCTTGTCGTGGCTTGGCAGCTTGCGTACCCTGACGACCCCCAGAGCTATACCAGCGGGAGTGTTAACTCCTGGCAGGTTCAACCAAGCTGGGAAGGTCTGCGCGGGTAGGGGTCAGACGAAAGCTAGCATCCTGGTCCTCCAGGTTGGGGGTTGAGCATAAGGTCAGCAACCTTATCTCGTAAAACAAATTACCCGCTACAGAAACGCAGACAGAGAGAAACAAAGACAGCTCGGACCAGGGGAAAAATGGATCTCCCGATGGAGAATTTATGAAGCCGGGTGGTGAAAGCCAATATGTATTGGAAACTACCAGGTCGACCACCATTACGTGACCTGGAAGAAGACACCAAGAAGATTGGATACACCTGGGGACAGTTGGAGAGACTAGCCCTGGACAGAGACGTCTGGAAAGCTCTTGTCAGCGGCCTATGTCCCAGTAGGGACGACAGGCAAACATGACATGACATGACAAAATATTCGACTGAGAGAAGTAAATAGACATGCTAAAATTTTTTGGTGGAATGCGATACCCTTATGGGAGGGGGACACCATGGGGAGAGGGACGCCCTGGGGAGGGGGCGCACTGGGGGGAGTGGACACCCTGGAGGAGGGGGACAACTGGACGGAGGGGATACCACGGGGTAGGTGGGCACCCCGGGGTAAGGGGACACCCTGAGTTAGTGCGCAGGGATAAAACCGAGCTAGTGTTTCTCGAGTCAGTTGTTTCAAAGATTCAGTCAACATTAACATAATGCTTGAAAAGTATAGTTCAACCCGAATTAAATGTTACAACAGTTGAGACATAGCCCAAATTTTCCATTTTTTTTACAATCTATCGGTGAGTCCTAATAAACCAAATGTTCAATCGTAAAGTTATAAACACAAGCTACAAAACAAGAGACAACTCCTCTCACATAAAATTAAATCAACTAAATGTTCAATTGTAAAGCTACTATCAACCACATCCTACAAATTTATAGACAACTCCTCCCTAATTCTACAATCGTAAAGCTGCTATCAAGCAACTGCTCAGTCATAAATCTAATCAACTAAATGCTACAGATATAAACAATATATCTCCCAAATTCTACAATCATAAAGGGGTCGGCGTGGTCGAGTCGGTAAAGCTCATAGTTGCGAAACTGAAAAGTCTCGAGTTCGAATCCTCGGGCAGTTGAGGCTCGTTAGCTGGGGACCCACCGAGAATAGTCTCGAAATTACTGTAAAGGCCTATTAAATATTTTTAAAATATTACAAAAAAAAACAACACCCCACGCAATTTGCTATTAAAATACATATGGTTATAACAAATTTGACTTTTTGGTTTTTTGAAAATTGAATTGGCAAAGTTTTGAGAATAAATAATGATGAAATAGGGTTTTGAGAAATCTACCACGGAGTTCCTGTACAGCCAATCAATGTTTGTCTTACGAAAGTTTATAACTTATATTTAACAAAATGAATAGTCTTAAACTAAAAAAAAAATTTTAAGTTCTCTGGATTGGCAATTTTTATAACATTGATTCTAAAAAAATTTAATCTCTGAATAATTTTCAGGCTTAATAAGGTTTAACGATTTTTTAAACGACCGCTTTTTAGCAAAATCTAAAAAAAAACAACAACAACAAAAAAAAGCCACAAATTTTATATCCATGTCAACAAATTGATGGAAGGATTTAGTGAGAGACAATAGCAGCCCATTGTATCCATAGCCTATCGCGCTGTTTAAAATGAACGTAGGCGCCATGGTGCTCACGGGTAAGCCCCCTGCCTGGGAGCCGGAGTGCGTGCCTGATTCGATATAGTCAACAATTATTGTTGACTATCTAGTGTATAGCGTTTTTTATAAACGAACGTAGGCGACATAGTAGTCGGAGCGCTCTGGGTCGCGCACATCGACTTATGGCTGTAACTTTTGGTTCTTTTTTTCAGTCATAATTATAAAAAATTATAATTTTTTTTTTTTTTTTTTAGAAATTATTAAATGTTAGAGATGTTTTTCTCGGACCAAAATTGAAAATTCATTTTATTTGATGAGATTATGTCCTAAATACAGCTAGGTTTTAGCTACTGAACTAGAAATCAAATAATAATTATAAAATATAAGGCATGTAAACAGTTAGCCAACAATCATATTAGTTTTTAAGGTTTATATTTAGCTAAAAACATACACTATGATTCAATACATTGTTTATTACGATTGACTTAGTCTGTGTTACTAACAACCTTTGGGGGGGCGGGGGGGGGGGGGGGGAGGGGGGGGGGGCTTGGTGTTTGGTTTTCTTCTCCCTTACTTTTATTTTAAAATTGTAAATGGGAAGTAACTAGCACACATTTATTTAAAAATATTTTTCAAGCTTGCAATGTGCCCGAACATTTAAAAAAACCCCCAATTATTGTATAGATTTTCATTTATCTTTATGAATATAACTCTTAAAATTCAACATTTTAAAAGTGATTTCTGTTCTTTTGTCTCAGTTTATGTGAACTAAATTTATTTATAATTCATTCGGTAAAAACTAGTAAGCGAGGTGTTTCATTGCCCCCCCCCTCCCTTATTTCACTTGGATTGTAGTAAACAATGCAAAAATAATGTAACTAGTGGCAAGTCTGAGATAAATGTGATGAACATGCTTTTTTGGTACTGAAGTAGAGTGTATAATGAATCTCAAACGTTGAAGTTGTAATTTCACCTTTCTGTCAATTCATAAACTTTTTCTGTACTAAGTAGAGTGTAGAATCAAGCTCAAACGTTGAAGTTGTAATTTCATCTTTCTGTCAATTCATCAACTTTTTCTGTTCTAAGTAGAGTGTAGAATCAAGCTCAGTCTTGAAGTTGTAATTTCATCTTTCTGTCAATTCATCAACTTTTTCTGTACTAAGTAGAGTGTAGAATCAAGCTCAAACGTTGAAGTTGTAATTTCATCTTTCTGTCAATTCATAAACTTTTTCTGTACTAAGTAGAGTGTAGAATCAAGCTCAGTCTTGAAGTTGTAATTTCATCTTTCTGTCAATTCATCAACTTTTTCTGTTCTAAGTAGAGTGTAGAATCAAGCTCAGTCTTGAAGTTGTAATTTCATCTTTCTGTCAATTCATCAACTTTTTCTGTACTAAGTAGAGTGTAGAATCAAGCTCAGTCTTGAAGTTGTAATTTCATCTTTCTGTCAATTCATCAACTTTTTCTGTTCTAAGTAGAGTGTAGAATCAAGCTCAGTCTTGAAGTTGTAATTTCATCTTTCTGTCAATTCATCAACTTTTTCTGTACTAAGTAGGGTGTAGAATCAAGCTCAGTCTTGAAGTTGTAATTTCATCTTTCTGTCAATTCATCAACTTTTTCTGTACTAAGTAGAGTGTAGAATCAAGCTCAGTCTTGAAGTTGTAATTTCATCTTTCTGTCAATTCATCAACTTTTTCTGTTCTAAGTAGAGTGTAGAATCAAGCTCAGTCTTGAAGTTGTAATTTCATCTTTCTGTCAATTCATCAACTTTTTCTGTACTAAGTAGAGTGTAGAATCAAGCTCAGTCTTGAAGTTGTAATTTCATCTTTCTGTCAATTCATCAACTTTTTCTGTACTAAGTAGAGTGTAGAATCAAGCTCAGTCTTGAAGTTGTAATTTCATCTTTCTGTCAATTCATCAACTTTTTCTGTACTAAGTAGAGTGTAGAATCAAGCTCAAACGTTGAAGTTGTAATTTCATCTTTCTGTCAATTCAGCAACTTTTTCTGTACTAAGTAGGGTGTAGAATCAAGCTCAGTCTTGAAGTTGTAATTTCATCTTTCTGTCAATTCATAAACTTTTTCTGTACTAAGTAGAGTGTAGAATCAAGCTCAAACGTTGAAGTTGTAATTTCATCTTTCTGTCAATTCATCAACTTTTTCTGTACTAAGTAGGGTGTAGAATCAAGCTCAGTCTTGAAGTTGTAATTTCATCTTTCTGTCAATTCATAAACTTTTTCTGTACTAAGTAGAGTGTAGAATCAAGCTCAAACGTTGAAGTTGTAATTTCATCTTTCTGTCAATTCAGCAACTTTTTCTGTACTAAGTAGAGTGTAGAATCAAGCTCAGTCTTGAAGTTGTAATTTCATCTTTCTGTCAATTCATCAACTTTTTCTGTACTAAGTAGAGTGTAGAATCAAGCTCAAACGTTGAAGTTGTAATTTCATCTTTCTGTCAATTCATAAACTTTTTCTGTACTAAGTAGGGTGTAGAATCAAGCTCAGTCTTGAAGTTGTAATTTCATCTTTCTGTCAATTCATCAACTTTTTCTGTACTAAGTAGAGTGTAGAATCAAGCTCAAACGTTGAAGTTGTAATTTCATCTTTCTGTCAATTCATCAACTTTTTCTGTACTAAGTAGGGTGTAGAATCAAGCTCAGTCTTGAAGTTGTAATTTCATCTTTCTGTCAATTCATCAACTTTTTCTGTACTAAGTAGAGTGTAGAATCAAGCTCAAACGTTGAAGTTGTAATTTCATCTTTCTGTCAATTCATCAACTTTTTCTGTACTAAGTAGAGTGTAGAATCAAGCTCAACCCGTCATTTGTGGATGTATGAATGTATGGATGAATGGATGTGTGTTCGCAGCTTTAAGTCGTATCTCCTCCTCAACGAAGCAATATCGAGGACTAGTTCCAAAGCAATTATGTTAAGCAAGTTACGAGGATGATAGTGGGCCAAAAAAAATCCGGAATTCCTTCCTGGATTTCCTGGAAAAGCCAAAAAACCTCGAAAAAATGCAGTTTTTGGCCCATATCTCGGCAACCAGACCACTTAGCGACTTGAAAATTTACCAATCGATTACTGCCATAATTTAGAACAATATTGCCAAAGAAATTTTTCAAAAATATCCTTTCGTTCGGTCACAAATTTTTTTTTGAATTAATTAAAATTTGGACCGAATTAGTAGGCATGTTTATCCAACCACACCACACGCGTCATCACGTTCAATAGCTGCGCCATCACGTTCAATGGCTGCGTCATCACGTTCAGTAGCTAGGCGCGCAATGGTTTTTAGTCATGTAACTCTATTGCAGGGGTCGGCAACCTGTGGCTCGCGAGCCGCATGCGGCTCTTTTGATATCAAGATGCGGCTCTCCAGCTCCTTGAACAAATACTAATAATCTTAATAAAAAAAATAAAATGTGGCTCGTTAAAACCAGGGAAATTTTGAAAATTGTAACTTTTGGCTCTTCCGCTTCAAAAGGTTGCCGACCCCTGCAGTCTATTGTAAATAAAACATGTAAAATACTGAAATTTTTTAAAATAAAAAACGTTTTAATAACTAACCAATGGTTTTACTAACCCTGCTCTTGATTTACGCTACGACAGAGCTATTTTTAGATAACATAAGGAAATTGCGCTAAAATTGTCACTAGACTTTTTAATTACCTTGTTTTTTGTATGACGTGTTTCATCTTGAACTTTCTGTCATTGGGTTTATTTCTTGCTCCGGCAATGAAAACTCTCAGTCGTTTTAAAAAAAAGTTTAAACAGTACAACTACTTAGTCCATTTATTTCTATTAAAATTTTCAACTTTATTAAATTTTTCGTTTCAATTATTTGTTCACATTTGCTCTAGATCAGGGGTTCCCAACCCCGTGCGCGTGGGCGCCATGGCGCCCGCCGAACTATTCGTATGTGCCCGCCTCTCACTATTTGGCAGAGACAGAATTTTTTTCATAAACATTATTGAATGGTTGAAGGGGATGGAAATTGAAAGTTTGAGGGGGGGGGGGGGAGGGTGCAAATCGAAAATTTGAGGGGGGAGGGTCCAAATCGAAAGTTTGAGGGGGGTGTGCAAATCGAAAATTTGAGGGGGGGGGGTGTAAATCGAAAGTTGTAGGGGGGGGGGGGGGCAAATCGAAAATTGTCCCCGGGTGACGGGAAGGGTCGCTACGCCTCTGGAAGGAGTTTGTAGATTTAAAATAGGTGGTGCCCGCCACCCTACCGATATTTTAGAATGTGCTCTAGAGTAAAAAAAGGTTGGGAACCCCTGCTCTAGATATTCCCAGGACTTTAGAATATTACAATTTATAATGGACCCACCGAGAGTACTCTTGAAATTACTATAAAGGCCTATTAAATATTTAAAAAATAGTTTTTAAAAAATCACATACGTTGTTATTAAATAAAATATGGTTATAACGAATTTGACTTTTTGAATTTTTGAAAATTATATTGGCAAAGTTTTGAGAATGAATAATGATGAAATTGGGTTTTGAGAAATCTACCACGGAGTTCCTGTACAGCCAATCAATGTTTATAAAAAAAATAATACAATAAATAGAGGTAGCCTTATAATCAAAAAATTATTTCCAAGTTCTCTGGATTTACAGCTTTTATAACATTGATTCTAAAAATATAAAATTTCTGATTTATTTTTGGCTTAAAATTTTTTGATCGGCCGCTTTAAAAAAAAAAAAAAAGCCACGAATTTTATATCCACGTCAGCAATATTGATGGAAGGATTCTCGTCAACACGTTAATGTCCATTGAAGTTAATTCAATATCATCACGATACTTAGCCAGCGACCCTGAGTTGATAGATTTGTTTTACTGATAACTATTTAAAAATCTTATGTACTTTGTCGTTTATAATTTTCTACACAATAATGGCCATAATGAGAATTGCAGTAACTTCCGGTTTTTTATGGGTAGAGACCCACAAGGTATCAATATCAATACAAAGACTTACGCTAAATTCCTTCTTTGGGCAGTACTCTTAAAAGTTGTCAGAATTGTATTACCAATTTAATTGATGATGCATTTTCTGACTAAATTTGCATAGTAAAATATTTTTTCAAATATTTTATTTCGCCTAAGTTATCAACTATTTGAGCATCTTTATGCAATATCCATAGTAAACCAATTTATACCACTTTAGAAAAAATGTATATGCAGTTGAGTAACAAACGTGTTGTAAAGATGTTGAGATATTATCAGCACGTAATGTTTACCGGATCCTAAACAGTTCTAGAATGACAGGATGTAAACAATATTTGTACTCCCCCCCACCCTCTCTCCTTTCCAGGAAGTTTATGTGCAAGAGGAGGATTATTTGACCAATGACTAGTCAAAACTTAAGGTCAGGGACCTTCCATATCAGTGAATGAATAGAACGTCTGACATGTGGATATCCCGCAGAGAATTAATGTTGACCATCCAGAGATGTAACACTCAACAGTTTCCATGTGGACACGCCCCTTTATCTGCCGATTCTTCCAGTACGTTCTCTCGAAACAACGAGTTTTAACTTTAGCACCAGTTCACATTTCTGGCTGCTTTGAAACTACTAACCTATTGGGTCGGCGTGGCTTTAGCTGGTAATTTTTAAATGCATTAAATGTAGCTCGTTTAGCTTAGTTCAGCTAACTTGGCTCATTAATTTTGCACTATTTATTTAGGGTAATTAACATAGCTTGTTTCATTTAGCTTAATTAACATAGTTTGTTTAACTTAGCTCCGTTAAACTCTTACTCGACAGTTTGGTATCCCGGAGCTAAGACTGCAGACCACACTCCGACTACGGACGGGACTACTATAGCCCGAACGGAAGATTTCAATCACACTCGATATCTGTCTCCATTGATATATATATATATATATATATATATATATATATATATATATATATATATATATATATATATATATATATATATATATATATATATATATATATATATATATATATATATATATATATATATATATATATATATATATATATATATATATATATATATATATATATATATATATATATTGGATCTACCTGTTTGTTTTTGCCACTTGGTCTTCGCCCCACATGATGGTCTCAAATAAGCAACACCCTCAACTATACCAATACCGAGAAACAACAGAACCATTCACCATAATGCAACCACATCAAATAACACAGCTACGCCACGTAACATAACCACCCCACATACCACAACCACCCCACTTTACACAACCACTCAACATAACATAACCACCACATAACACAACGGCCCACAAAACACGTCTACCACACATAACACAACCACCACATATAACATACACGTCAACAGTAATATTTTCTACAACTAACCCCTTTACTTTACGATAATAACGAAACACAAACCAGAAACTACATCATAACAGTTTTATGACTTTATTTCTTCCCTTCGTATAAATGAAACATCAATAATTTATACATTAATGTATGATACAACAATAACGTGAACATGTAATCAACTACAACAATCATCCAACTAAACAAAATCGTCCCATCCTGGGTCACAAGATTCTAAGTCCCACATATCTTTGGCTTTCTGAACAACGAATCGGTCCGTGTGAGTCTCTATAAAAACGTGAGTAGAGAGTAAGTTTGTTTCATGTAAATGTAAATATCTCAAGTTTTAAAGTGAACTGTTCTCACACTGTTTATATTTTGAACACCGTTAAGAGAATAACTTCGTGTGTACATTTTGAAGAAGGTTTAGAGATTAAAAAACACGAAACTGTTGTTTTGTTTCGCTCCCGGTGTTTATATTTTCACACAGGTTCGGGTGGGGTTTTGGAGTACTTCGTGTTTTGGATGGCGTTCTTATCCTTACACGGCATGCAGGAAGTCCGGGGCACGCATGCGCAACACGTCTCCCCCAGCGTCTTCCGGAACTGGGTGCTCATGGCGATGTAGGTGATGAAGTTGGTGGCGCAGTTGATCATCGACAGCAGGTCTATGAAGTCCGCTAACAGAGCGTATACGTCTCTGAAAAAACCTTCGACGAAAATACAGAGCAGGATTAAAATAGACTGAGGCAGCTCGGCGATGATGTAAAGGGCAATAATCGCCAATAACATGATTGTTGTGCGTCTCGTTTGATTATTGCCGTTGGTGGCGGATTTCTCTCCCTTGAGCCTGCGCGCGCGCTTGTCGGTTTCCTTCAGCGTGTGAAGTAAAAGCCCGCCAAATATCGAGATGAGGGTACAGGGGATTATTTTCCCGGCCACTGGGTACATAAAGAAGAAGATGGTCTGAAGGGTGTCGCTGTCTTTCTGCCCGAAGGAGGGCTGCTTGAGGTGCCAGTTGAGGACCCCTGTTTGGTTGTTGAAACAGGGTTCGATCTGCGAGACCAGGCAGTTGGGGATGATGAGCAGGGCCGCGCCCAGGTACGTCACCACGATGACGACGATGGTCGAGCGACAGTCGAGGGTCTGGGCGCCCCGGGCGGTCGGGCGGATGAAGAAGTAGCGCATGGCGGCCATGATGACCCCTAGCCAGATGGAGGAGGTGTGTGAGGTCAAGGTCAAGTTCATGTGGACGGCCAGGTAGGTTGTCCAGGCTAGACTGCTTAACTTAAAGCTGTGGGGTAGAAATACAACAGGTGAGTGAATGTGTGGAGACAGGTGAGTGAATGTGGGGAGACAGGTGAGTGAATGTGGGGAGACAGGTGAGTGAATGTGTGGAGACAGGTGAGTGAATGTGGGGAGACAGGTGAGTGAATGTGGGGAGACAGGTGAGTGTGGAGACAGGTGAGTGTGGAGACAGGTGAGTGAATGTGTGGAGACAGGTGAGTGTGGAGACAGGTGAGTGAATGTGTGGAGACAGGTGAGTGAATGTGTGGAGACAGGTGAGTGAATGTGTGGAGACAGGTGAGTGAATGTGTGGAGACAGGTGAGTGAATGTGTGGAGACAGGTGAGTGAATGTGTGGAGACAGGTGAGTGTGGAGACAGGTGAGTGTGGAGACAGGTGAGTGAATGTGTGGAGGAAGGCGAGTGTGGAGACAGGTGAGTGAATGTGTGGAGGAAGGCGAGTGTGGAGACAGGTGAGTGAATGTGTGGAGGAAGGTGAGTGTGGAGACAGGTGAGTGAATGTGTGGAGGAAGGTGAGTGTGGAGACAGGTGAGTGAATGTGTGGAGACAGGTGAGTGTGGAGACAGGTGAGTGAATGTGTGGAGACAGGTGAGTGTGGAGACAGGTGAGTGAATGTGTGGAGGAAGGTGAGTGTGGAGACAGGTGAGTGTGGAGACAGGTGAGTGAATGTGTGGAGGAAGGCGAGTGTGGAGACAGGTGAGTGAATGTGTGGAGACAGGTGAGTGTGGAGACAGGTGAGTGAATGTGTGGAGGAAGGTGAGTGTGGAGACACGTGAGTGAATGTGTGGAGGAAGGTGAGTGTGGAGACAGGTGAGTGAATGTGTGGAGGAAGGTGAGTGTGGAGACAGGAGAGTGAATGTGTGGAGACAGGTGAGTGTGGAGACAGGTGAGTGAATGTGTGGAGACAGGTGAGTGTGGAGACAGGTGAGTGAATGTGTGGAGACAGGTGAGTGAATGTGTGGAGACAGGTGAGTGAATGTGTGGAGACAGGTGAGTGAATGTGTGGAGACAGGTGAGTGAATGTGTGGAGACAGGTGAGTGAATGTGTGGAGACAGGTGAGTGAATGTGTGGAGACAGGTGAGTGAATGTGTGGAGACAGGTGAGTGAATGTGTGGAGACAGGTGAGTGAATGTGTGGAGACAGGTGAGTGAATGTGTGGAGACAGGTGAGTGAATGTGTGGAGACAGGTGAGTGAATGTGTGGAGACAGGTGAGTGAATGTGTGGAGACAGGTGAGTGAATGTGTGGAGACAGGTGAGTGAATGTGTGGAGACAGGCGAGAGAGCGACAGGGGTGAGGTATCGTCCATGAGGGTGGGGCTGATGATTTAAAGGAGAGGGCTGGGGTGACAGTGACAGTTGGGGGGGGGGGGGTGGGGGTATAGGATGAGCTGTAACATGTTTAAGGGAAAACCAGACGTGGGAAATACTTGGAAGTGTGAAGTAGACAGCCGGAAGTGGGAAGTAGAAAGCCGGAAGTTGGAAGAAGAGAGCCGGAAGTGTGAAGTAGACACCTGAAAATGGAAGCAGAAAGCCGGAAGTGTGAAGTATAAAGCCGGAAGTGTGAAGTAAACAGCCGGAAGTGTGACGCACACAGCCGTAAGTGTGAAGTAGACACCTTGAAATGGAAGTAAACAGCCGGAAGTGTTATGTAGATAGCCGGAAGTGGGAAAAAGAAAGCCGGAAGTGGGAAAAAGTGACGTACTCGTTGTCCATAAGGTAGTAGTAGTAGGCGAACGGTATGAGGGACAGCATGGTGATGGTGTCGGCCACAGCGATGCCGGTCAGGATGCAGTTGATGCTGTTGCGCATGTTGGGCTTGGTCAGGACCACGATGTTGAGCACGTTGGTGATCACGCCGTAGATGCAGATCACGAACGTGACGTAGGCGTGAGGTTTCTTGTACGTATCGTGCACCTGAGGGGTGTCAAACATGGTAAGTCAAGGTAATTTTTGTTAAGGTAAATCAAGGTATGTTTTGTTAAGGTAAGTCAAGGTAATTTTTTTTAAGGTAAGTCAAGGTAATTTTTTTTAAGGTAAGTCAAGGTAATTTTTTTTTAAGGTAAGTCAAGGTAATTTTTTTTAAGGTAAGTCAAGGTAATTTTTGTTAAGGTAAATCAAGGTAATTTTTGTTAAGGTAAATCAATGTAATTTTTGTTAAGGTAAATCAGAGGTAATTTTTGTTAAGGTCTTCTTCTTCTTCTTCTTCGTTCTTAATTATTAGTGTTGAAGGGGATCGAGATTTATCTGCCAGTGGGGTTGAACTCGAGACTGTTCGAATTTATCAACCATGAGCTTTTTGCCGACTCGACCACGCCTCCAACACAATTAAGCGTTACGTGTCAACTGGTTATGCGCCATTGAGGCCATTGACTCCGATTTCAGCCTGCTTTTCTTTTTGGATTTGCTTCCATAGCCTTTGTCCAACCAAGAACAAACTACAAGGCAGCAGTTGTTTAATTTTGGAGTTGTCTCTCCTAGAAGAGTGGCTGTCCCCAGCTAACGAGCCTCATCTGCCCGAGGGTTCGAACTCGAGACTTTTCGGTTTAGCAACCATGAGCTTTACCAACTCGACCACGCCGACCCCTTTTGTTTGTTAAGGTAAACCAAGGTAATTTGTGTTGAAGTAAATCAAGGTAATTTTTGTTCAGGTAAATCAAGGTAGGTTTTGTTAAGGTAAATCATGGTAATTGTTTGTTAAGGTAAACCAAGGTAATTTGTGTTAAGGTAAATCAAGGTAATTTTTGATAAGGTAAATTAAGTTAATTTTTGTTAAGGTAAATTAAAGTATGATGAAATAAGGAAAACTAGAGCTAGGCTAAGTTAAAATATGGTAAATCGAAGCTACTTTAATTAAAAGTAAGGTAAATGAAAGGTAATTTAAAGTAAAACGTCGATGACACTTCAACTGATGAAAATAGACGTGTGTTTTATGTGGTGGTATAATCAGCCCATATGAGCACGTTAACCTAACACAACATCCACAAGACCACACCTCGTCTAGTTTTTAAACCTAATGCTTTACAATACACACACACACAGCGGTGCATTCATCCTCACATACATACGCACACATAGTGATATGTGCGGCGTTACACATACACTCGCATACTTTCAGCAACACACTGACACAAACGTGTACCCCCTGAGTGACACATGTGTTAGTATTGTAGACACATTTTACCTAACAAGTAGCCCCCTGCCCCCACACATCGTCCACACATACACTTGTCCACCACAACACGGCGCCACACGTGTGTGTTCCCACACATTTACAGCCACGTGGAGATGTTGCACTTATCACCCCATACCCCACACCCCCCCCCCACTCACCATGTACAAGGTCGACTGTGTGAAGTTGCTGCTAGAGTTATCACCACCACCAGCCCCCCACACACTTACCCCCCCCCCCCCCCCCCCTCACACACTCCCCCACACCCCACTCACCATGTACAAGGTCGACTGTGTGAAGTTGCTGCTAGAGTTATCACCACCACCAGCCCCCCACACACTTACCCCCCCCCCCCTCACACACTCCCACACACCCCACTCACCATGTACAAGGTCGACTGTGTGAAGTTGCTGCTAGAGTTATCACCACCACCAGCCCCCCACACACTTACCCCCCCCCCCCTCACACACTCCCACACACCCCACTCACCATGTACAAGGTCGACTGCGTGAAGTTGCTGCTAGAGTTATCACCACCACCAGCCCCCCACACACTTACCCCCCCCCCCCTCACACACTCCCACACACCCCACTCACCATGTACAAGGTCGACTGCGTGAAGTTGCTGCTAGAGTTATCCGCCACTGGACACAGCTCGATGCCAGGAGACGAGGAGGAGGTCGAGTACATGTAGGCCTCTAGCCCGAGGGTCGTCGACTGGTTCTCCCAAGACATTTCCGGTGCCTAGATCTGGAAGTATACAAGAGGGGAATGACAGGGCGATGGTACCAATGACAGGATGATGTCACTGAATGACAGGGTGATGTCATCAAATGACATAGTGATGTGACTTAATGACAGACAATGAGACAAAGAGACATGAAAATGCAAATAACTAAATGACATGCAGTAGTCGACATTGCCGGGCCAGTAGATCTCATGGTTGATTAACCGAATAGTGCCGTCATTGAACCCCGGGCAGATGAGGCTTGATTGCTGGGGACAGAAACCTATCTAGGAGAGAAAACTCCAAAAACTGTTGCATTGTTATTCGTTCTTGGTTGAACCAAAGGTTATGGAAGAAAATCCAGAAAGAAAAACGGGCTGGAATCGGAGTCAATGAGCCATGACACATTACATGTTAACACGTAATAATTAATTATGTTAGAAGAAACTCCGTCCAGTATTACAATTAAGAGCGAAGAAGAAAAAGGAGAATGACACGAATATGCAATCGTATGACACGGTGGTCTGACCAAATTATTTTTCGACGTGTAAATAAAGAAATATTGCAAAGAAAAAAAATACTCTTCGACATTGTTTTCATGAAACCTAGCTGAAAAAACTCAGTAGGTTATTTATAGTAACATAATCTGATTGGTCTAGGTTGACGTGAGTACTCATTGATGAGGTTTGGGGAAATGGATACATTTCTTTTTCTTATTAATAAACGGTAGAAATGTTACGACTCTCATGGCAAGGTTCCATATGATATAACTCTCCACACCCGCCCCATACTGGAAGACTTCGTAAATCTAGATTGACCAATTTTCTACCGTAGATTGCTTAAGTGTGACATCGTGTAGCCAGACGACTCAAGTATGACAAAAATTTCGAGTCGAAAAAAATAGAAGAATAGATCACCAACCGTGAAATCACTTACCTTTATGTCCCTCTGAATAAGTATCTCGCACAAGAAAGTTTCAATTATGAACGTAGATCGCATGTATAACATCGTATCTCACAGACACATTCTCTATGTTAAACGTAACTATGAGCACAAATTCTGCAACACCAGCTACTTTAAAGCCGGATAACTCTATTATTTCAATACCAAAGCAATTTCCCAGTTATTTCCCTTTTAGGTCTTGTAAAATTGTAATAAATTGTGTTCATATAGTTATCATTTATTACAAAATAGCCCCGGAAATTACTCGTTTGCTGACTTAAGAAAATTCTTTGATTTCATTTCATTAAGAAACATTAACCGTGTTATTATGCTCTAAATCTAATTTCGTCTGGTTTTATTAGAAAAAAATATTTTTATATGTTGGATTTAACCAACAATTCCCATTACAAGTTGAATAGTCTCGACCCAGACATTTTTTTTTTTACCAACAAAACCTATTTCCCTTGCTTTCATGATCTCTTTATCTAAGGACTCCGATATAAAACCGAATATGAACAACGATTTATTATTCATTACCAAGATATGACAGTGTAATATGTAATGATTGTGTTATTTGATTACGAGCAAGATAAAAACGAGAACGTCATTTCATGTTGAAATAGGGGCGGAGACAATGGTCTCTTTGGCAGGAGATTTATCGGAGAGACCTCATCATTCAGACGGCACCAAGTCCTTGGAGAATTTTGGAGGGAATTTCTCCTGCTGGGCAGACGAGAATTATTGACTCGGGATCAGCATGATTGCTACTGCGGTGAAAAGCATGATTGCTACTGCGGTGAAAAGCATGATTGCTACTGCATGATTGCTACTGCATGATTGATACTGCATGATTGCTACTGCATGATTGCTACTGCATGATTGCTACTGCATGATTGCTACTGCGATGGAAAGCATGATTGCTGCTTAGATTGAATAGCATGAATGCTACTTAGATTGAAAAGCATGATTGCTACTGCGATGAAAAACATGATTGCTGCTTAAATTGAAAAGCATGAATGTTACTTAGATTGAAAAGCATGAATGTTACTTAGATTGAAAAGCATGAATGCTACTTAGATGAAAAGAGTGATTGCAATTGCGATAAAAAGCATGATTGCTACTTTAAAGAAATACATGCTTGCATCTGTAAGGAAAATCATGATTGCTACTGCGATAAAACCTCATCCATACACTACATCATCAACCGCCCTTCGTAATTCTAACAAAGGATTGATTTGGAAAAAAAAACACCATCTGAAAGAGTTCTATCCCTTTGTTTTTTTGTGGTAAATATTAATTAACAGCTACATCAAACATAAATTAATAAACAGCCACAGTTAATAAGAAACACCCATGGTGTGCACATTAAGAAACAGCTGCTGTACCAATATAATAAACAGCCACAGTGAACACATTAAAACGGCCACACATTAAAACAGGCACAGTGAACACATTAAAACAGCCACAGCGACCATAAAAACAACCAAACACGCCAGAGGTGTGGGTAGTGTTGTCATAGCAACCTACAACGTTCCCAAAAAATTGTAAACGACCCAGCTAAAGATGACGTCTAGAACAGGTGTAACAGTGTTTCTCTATTAAAAATGAGAGTACTATCATAGTTCATTAGTTTAAAAACGTTTAAATTCTACCCCCCTCCCCCACCACCCTCATCTTATTGTCAATAAAAGACCAAGACAACACTATATCAACAGATTCGATTTGAAGGTAATTTTTTTCTCGTCCTAAGACGATATTTCAACACATTTACTTTCCTTCTCGACTCAACGTTTCTAACCTTTTATCTCATCAATCTCGTTCTTGGTCACAAATCTTTCTCGTATTCTACGTCTCATATATTTCTCGTATTGTTGGTCTCATTTCTTTTAACCTAACATTCTTGCTCTCATATATTTCTCGTATTCCAAGTCCCATATATTTCTAGTATTCAAAGTCCCATATATTTTTCACATACCAGGTCCCATAACTCTCTCTACTGGACACCAGCGCATTAAGTTACACACAATAACTCGCCATGACATTAATAACACCGTTCAACGTCCACTAATTATTAATTAACACAGAAATTAGTCCCACTAAAATTACTCACCATTTTTGTGCTGGTTATCTCGTCTCCCATCTCCACCAAACAATACCCCCCCCCCCCACATCACCTACACTTATAGTTTATTTATTACGTCTAACAGCATAGGGTTTCAACACAAAGTAGAATAATACATGATGATGTTTTGTATGCTTGAAATGCAAAATGGGTTGTCCCCCCCCCCCCTTCCCTTGGTGCCATATGGTACCATTTTATTGAAAGTTTATGTTCTGATACATATCTATCATGTAGGTATGAATACATATACATATATGTTTAGGTTACTATTCAGGATTATCCATGCATATATATATATATATATATATATATATATATATATATATATATATATATATATATATATATTGTGACGTGGCCTAGATGTTCATAGCGAAAGCGTGTAGGCACGGAGAGATTGGGTGTGAGAGTCGCCTCCCCTGACAAGTGTGTGAACTCTAGTGTGTAAGCAGTGTGTGGTATCGTCAACTTAGGGTAGCATGTAGTCAGTGTTTTCGTCAATGTTCACTGTTTCTGTGTTGTTGTTGAAAATTATATTGGATTATTACATTTGAACTGTGTTTTAAATTGTGTTATACCTTGTTCCACTATGAAATGGAAAGCTAACCATAACAAGTGAGGGCTTAAGTCCGGGATTTGAACACAACAAGATTTTTGAGAAGTTTTACCCCTAGACAAAAAGGAAAATATCCAGTATCAACAGCAGCGGTAGAGCCGACATGAAAATATCGAATGTCAACAGCAGCGTCACAACCGACTTGAAAATGTCTAGTATCAACAGCAGCGTCACAACCGACTAGAAACTTGCTAGTATTAACGGCATCGTTACAGCCGACTAGAAAACATCTAGTATTAACGGCATCGTTACAGCCGACTGGGAAGTGTCTAGTATCAACGGCAGCGTCACAACCGACTGGAAAATTTGTAGTATCAACGGCAGCGTCACAACCGACTGGAAAATTTCTAGTATCAACGGCAGTGTCACAACCGACGGGAAAATTTCTAGTATTAACGGCATCGTTACAGCCGACTAGAAACTATCTAGTATTAACGGCAGCGTTACAGCCGACTAGAGAATATCTCGTATCAACGGCAGCGTTACAGCCGACTAGAAAATATCTCGTATCAACGGCAGCAGTCATCGCCGACGTGAAAAGACGTAGTATCGACAGCCACAAAACTTGTGAACAGTGCTGCAGACATCATGGCCATAAATAATGACATTCAAAATACAGTGATAAAGCTAGGAGAGAAGTTGAGAGAACTTGCTAGCTACAAAGTGGACTACATTAGCATAGCAAGTAAGTTATCAAATTTTAGAGCTACAATATTAGCATCTCAGTCCTTGAGCACATCAGAAGCAAATCATTGCGTCGCCACCAACATGAAAGCTCTAGCTACTGTCCCACTTGCAGAAGACCTAGTCAACCAGACACGCAATCTAGGCAACAAGTCAACAGAGTGGAGAACGAGGTCAAGGGCAGCTGAGCAGAAGGTAACTTTAATCCAGAATCAAGTTCATAGTCTTTTTAAAGATACTAATGAGACTTTAATCATAGTTAAAGACTGTGATGTCAAGATAGCAGGATCGAAACAAAAATGTTTGGACTCCAGAGCCAGAGCTGAGCAGAAGAGCCAGAGCCAACGTCAGAGCCAGAGCCCGTGCCAGAGCCCGTGCCAGAGCCCGTGCCAGAGCCAAAACCAGAGCCAAAACCAGAGCCAAAACCAGAGCCAGAGCCAAAACCAGAGCCAGAGCCAGAGCCAAAACCAGAGCCAGAGCCAAAACCAGAGCCAGAGCCGCAACCAGAGCCAGAGCCAGAGCCGGAGCCAAAACCAGAGCCAAAGCCAAAACCAGAGCCAAAGCCAGAGCCAAAACCAAAGCCAGAGCGAGAGCCAAAGCCAGAGCGAGATCCAGATCGACATCCAGAGCCAGAATACTGTACCAAAATTAGAGTGGGGTACGAACTTGTGTTATCTGAATAGCTTCTAGTTTTCATTGTCATCATTGACTAGATTTATTTCAACATATCTAACTTCATAAAACGAAAGGAAAGTAACATTGTTCTGATGTATTGTAATTCAATTCAAATGCTTTATTGATGACAAATGTTTTTTAAAAACCTTGTTGACTTATAGACTAGACGTATAAAGCTATAAGTAGTTAATTCATGCTTACGTCCAACATTTTATTGTAGAGATATAATTTTTACCCGCCATCATTTATTTATAGGGAGATTTAAAGCATGTAAAAGGTCAGATAAATATTGTATTAAAATTTTTACTGTACATGTTAAGTAGTTGTGCAGGATAGACCTTAGAAATGCTGTTTAATTTTAGTAAAAATAAGAAACCTCTTTTTTTTAGGGGGGAGGAGTGACGTGGCCTAGATGTTCATAGCGAAAGCGTGTAGGCACGGAGAGATTGGGTGTGAGAGTCGCCTCCCCTGACAAGTGTGTGAACTCTAGTGTGTAAGCAGTGTGTGGTATCGTCAACTTAAGGTAGCATGTAGTCAGTGTTTTCGTGAATGTTCACTGTTTCTCTGTTGTATTTGGAAAATTATATTGGATTATTACATTTGAACTGTGTTTTAAATTGTGTTATACCTTGTTCCACTATGAAATGGAAAGCTGAACATAACAATATATATATATATATATATATATATATATATATATATATATATATATATATATATATATATATATATATATGTGTGTGTGTGTTTGTGAGTGTGTGGATTTTAATTGCGTTTGCATTGCATTTTCCTCTGTCAGTAATTATCATCGACATAAAACCTTGATTTTTCGATTTTCCAAACCTACTTATTTTGATTGTATTTTTTAAAACGGTAATCAGCCTTCAAAAATTAAAAAAAAATCGGCATAAACCCTAGATAAACCCTACATAAAACTTACATAAACCCTACATAAACTCTACATAAACCCTGCATAAACCCTACATAAACCCTATACAGAGCCAACATAAACCCTACCTCTAATCTTAACCCTACCTCTAGACTCAACACAAAGTCCTAGGGTTCAGAAAAAAATAAATTTTAACCCTTTAACGGCCACACTACCTTTAGTATAATAATTTAATTTTAACGACCAATTAAAAACAACGCATTGTTCTTAATTAACTGAAGTCTTAATATCTGACTGGCGATGATTTAGGGTTTCCCACAATTCCTTCAACATGCCGCTGGTTTAAACTTTGTACTAACGTCATTTCGCAATGTCTCACCGCTGATGCGTTATATAAGACGACGCATCACCTGTGAATTTCCCATAGCTCTTTAAATTTTTGACACCTCTTGCCTAGTCGAAAAAAAAAAACCCGCTTTAGAAAATACTTGGCAAGAAAATACATTTAATTATCCTCTTGTTTAATTAACGACAGCCAGACTATAAGTAGGAGAAGCAGAACGGTAAAGTACACATCAACAGACTGCCAATTTTCTGGTAGGACGACGCTTGTTTCATCAGTGTGATCTGGGAGACAAAGGGTTAACAATAGTCGCTGTATCAATAATGCATACGCCCATCGTGAACGGTAATTAAAAATAGACACGTTTCGGTCATTATCTGAACCTTTAGAAGCAATGGTTGTGCATGCAACACGGGTTTTCGGTAGATGGTCTCATTCAACAGACCACTTGTTAATGGTCGTATCCAATCGACCACTTGTTAATGGTCGCATCCAATCGACCAATGGTTAGTGGTCGCATTCACAAGAACACTCGCTAATGCTCATTCAACAGACGAAGTAACCAGCTCATCAGAAATAATTGGATCGACAGAAGAAGCTCCACATTCGGTCCACTGGACTAGTCTCATACTCCATCTACCCGGGGGAGGGGGGGGTCTGTATTTAGCCACCAAGGACCCCACAGGACAGATAGTTCAGCGTTAGATTGGGAATCCTGAGGGTGGGGCAGGTACCGAAAATAGCACGTCTGACGTCACATGTCGCTGATGTAAAAAACCGTCCCAGGTCGTTCATCAATCGTGACCTTTGACCTAACCCCTATTTCCCCGCCCCGCGGTCTTCCTGACCTGTGTGGTCGAGGTCCACCTTTGGAGTATATTGGCATTGTCCGTGGTCAAGAATCAATCATGTCATGTCACTTCCGGTTATAGAGTTCCCGGAACAAAAATCGAACTTGAAAGTTACCGAAATTACGTAATAGTATAGTGGGCGGTGTATGTTTGGGGATGGGTGGGGAGGGTTGGGAGGGTGGGGAGGAAGGGTGTGAGTGAGGGCAAAAGTTAACCGTTACTCAACCACAGAAGAGTCACTCGGCTGAGCTATGCGTCATAAAACATTAACAGTAACTCGGATCCTAAATCTGATATGTAGAACGCTAAAAAAAATTGCTTCTTGGACTGTCTTGGAATCTCAGACATTAATTTTATAAGCTGGTTAATGGCATTTCTGTGAATCTAGTTTTAATGAGGCATGTTAATGACATACATTACAGCACACACTAGTAGATTTTGATGGCGTGGTTGGATGGTAGAGCGTACGAAAGCTAACCTGAAAGTCTGGAGTTCGAATCCCGGGCTCGAGTCCCTAGGACGTCCCTGAGTACACTCAGCTCTAGCTAGTACCTGACTTATTCAGCGGCTGGGAATTGTATTGATTACTCTATCCCTTGTATTATGCCAAAGTCACAGAAAAAGTTGAAATCTACTTCACCAGTGTACCGTCAGGCTCGAAAGTGAAAACCATAAAAAAAATACATTAACAGGTCACGGCTGACTATTCTACCTGGGCAGGTTTATTTTTCACACAGTTGTACAGAAACTATCTCGATAAATCTAAACAAGACTCTAGTAATAGCCTTTTCCTGTTCGTGCCCAAGACACATCAGGCAGATGAAGTAGAGTTAATCTGTTTGGAGGACCTCGGCATATGAAGGGATAGTGTGGTCAACACTGTGTTCAGCGGCCTTTGGTTTCTAACGTGAGCCAGGTACCCATCAGAGCTGGGTGGACTCAGGGACAGTCTACTGACTTGAACCCGGATTCAAATTCGAGACTTATGGGTTAACAGTCTAGCGCTCTACAGAAGGCCACACCGTACCCTATACATACGCACAAAAATGTATTTGTATATAGGCCTATATGACTATATTATTGGTGTATACAGATACAAATGAGTATCACAACCGTACCAATTCATAAAAACGCCCCCCCCCCCCCCCCTTTTCTAGAAGCTTTCGACACTCTTCCACCCGAGTGACGTCATGCCCGTCTTAAAACCAGAAGTCACGCGCTGGTCTTGTCGCAGACTTGACAGAAGCGTTCAAACCTGTTTGATCTGGGCACCGCACGGCTTAATGACGCCATTCGGACTTTTAAAAAATCTCAGACGGTACCAGCGTCTTCAACACCAACCTATCCAACACCCTCAGAAAAGTTTTCTTGTAGCAGTAATTTCTTTACATTGAACTTAGTCACGCATTCAAACTGGATTTTCCAATACAGCGTTAAGGATATTTACTTTAACAGGAATAAAATTTCTTTAAAATAAATCATGACGTCTGGTGTTTAAAATAAATCGTGACGTCCGGTGTTTAAAATAAATCATGACGTCCGGTGTTTAAAATAAAACATGACGACCGGTGTTTAAAATAAATCATGACGTCGGATGTTTAAAATAAATCATGACGTCTAGTGTCAAAAATAAATCATGACGTCCGGTGTTTAAAATAAATCATGGCGTCCGGTGTTTAAAATAAATCATGACGTCCGGTGTTTAAAATAAATCATGTCGTCAGGTGTTTAAAATAAATCAGAAATAGCAATGTAAACAGAAAGTGTTATTTCAACGCCAAGGGTAGACAAAGGTACAGAATATAGTCCAAGTAAAGACAGAACAGACAGACCCGACGGGGTCCGAACCTACCATATGATTGGCAGAAGTGGTTACACGTCTGACTTGATGCATGGAAGGTGAGGCGATTCGGTGCCGTGTGGAATGGTAGGTTCGGAACCCGTCGGGTCTGTCTGTTCTGTCTTTACTTGGACTATATTCTGTACCTTTGTCTACCCTTGGCGTTGAAATAACACTTTCTATTTACATTGCTATTTCAGTTACAACGCCTGCTTCCACCCCTCACCATGTTTAAAATAAATCATGACGTCAGGTGTTTAAAATAAATCATGACGTCCGGTGTTTAAAATAAATCATGACGTCCGGTGTTTAAAATAAAGTTAGTACCCCACCAGCGTAACACACGCGATGATGATAGACAGCCGTTATTAATTTAGCTTTACTTGATTGAAGTAGCCGGTTGGTGTTCGAACAGAGTGAAGCCCTATGGTGAGTACACATACAGCCTTTGTTGTGTTCGATGTGGGGAAAATCAAATCCCAAACCCCAGACAAAAAGGAAAACCATTACGACATCAAATCTACGACACATACTTGCTTAATAATTGAGATGCATGGCGTATGAAACAAGGATGTGTGTGGGAGGGGGAGAGTGGAGAGAAGGAACAGGGGGGGGGGGGGAGGGAGCTCAGACTTAGTTCAGAACCAGGACGGCCAATGTATTCGCCGGCCATGGACACTCAGCTAATCGTCCATTGGCTAAGACGGCTAGACGGCTAATCCGTTTAATGGCCAGTGGTAGACGCTGCCTTTATAGACCACTGGCCACAGAAACTAGGTAGCTCTAAGACCACTGGCCACAGAAACTAGGTAGCTCTAAGACCACTGGCCACAGAAACTATAAGGTAGCTCTAAGACCACTGGCCACAGAAACTAGGTAGCTCTAAGACCACTGGCCAAAGAAACTAGGTAGCTCTAAAGACCACTGGCCACTGAAACTAGGTAGCTCTAAAGACCACTGGCCACAGAAACTAGGTAGCTCTAAGACCACTGGCCACAGAAACTAGGTAGCTCTAAGACCACTGGCCACAGAAACTAGGTAGCTCTAAGACCACTGGCCACAGAAACTAGGTAGCTCTAAGACCACTGGCCACAGAAACTAGGTAGCTCTAAGACCACTGGCCACAGAAACTAGGTAGCTCTAAGACCACTGGCCACAGAAACTAGGTAGCTCTAAGACCACTGGCCACAGAAACTAGGTAGCTCTAAGACAACTGGCCACAGAAACTAGGTAGCTCTAAGACAACTGGCCACAGAAACTAGGTAGCTCTAAGACCACTGGCCACAGAAACTAGGTAGCTGGTAAGACCACTGGCCACAGAAACTAGGTAGCTCTAAAGACCACTGGCCACATAAACTAGGTAGCTCTAAGACCACTGACCACAGAAACTAGGTAGCTCTAAGACCACTGACCACAGAAACTAGGTAGCTGGTAAGACCACTGGCCACTGAAACTAGGTAGCTCTAAGACCACTCTCACAGAAACTAGGTAGCTCTAAGACCACTGGCCACTGAAACTAGGTAGCTCTAAGACCACTGGCCACAGAAACTAGGTAGCTCTAAGACCACTGGCCACTGAAACTAGGTAGCTCTAAGACCACTGGCCACAGAAACTAGGTAGCTCTAAGACCACTGGCCACAGAAACTAGGTAGCTCTAAGACCACTGGCCACAGAAACTAGGTAGCTCTAAGACCACTGGCCACAGAAACTAGGTAGCTCTAAGACAACTGGCCACAGAAACTAGGTAGCTCTAAGACAACTGGCCACAGAAACTAGGTAGCTCTAAGACCACTGGCCACAGAAACTAGGTAGCTGGTAAGACCACTGGCCACAGAAACTAGGTAGCTCTAAAGACCACTGGCCACATAAACTAGGTAGCTCTAAGACCACTGACCACAGAAACTAGGTAGCTCTAAGACCACTGGCCACAGAAACTAGGTAGCTCTAAGACCACTGGCCACAGAAACTAGGTAGCTCTAAGACCACTGGCCACAGAAACTAGGTAGCTCTAAGACCACTGGCCACAGAAACTAGGTAGCTCTTAGACCACTGGCCACTGAAACTAGGTAGCTCTAAGACCACTGGCCACAGAAACTAGGTAGCTCTAAGACCACTGGCCACAGAAACTAGGTAGCTCTAAGACCACTGGCCACAGAAACTAGGTAGCTCTAAGACCACTGGCCACAGAAACTAGGTAGCTCTAAGACCACTGGCCACAGAAACTACGTAGCTCTAAGACCACTGGCCACAGAAACTAGGTAGCTCTAAGACAACTGGCCACAGAAACTAGGTAGCTCTAAGACCACTGGTCACAGAAACTAGGTAGCTCTAAGACAACTGGCCACAGAAACTAGGTAGCTCTAAGACCACTGGTCACAGAAACTAGGTAGCTCTAAGACAACTGGCCACAGAAACTAGGTAGCTCTAAGACCACTGGCCACAGAAACTAGGTAGCTCTAAGACCATTGGCCACAGAAACTAGGTAGCTCTAAGACCACTGGCCACAGAAACTAGGTAGCTCTAAGACCACTGGCCAAAGAAACTAGGTAGCTCTAAGACCACTGGCCACAGAAACTAGGTAGCTCTAAGACCACTGGCCAAAGAAACTAGGTAGCTCTAAGACCACTGGCCACAGAAACTAGGTAGCTCTAAGACCACTGGCCACAGAAACTAGGTAGCTCTAAGACCACTGGCCACAGAAACTAGGTAGCTCTAAGACCACTGGCCACAGAAACTAGGTAGCTCTAAGACCACTGGCCACAGAAACTAGGTAGCTCTAAGACCACTGGCCACAGAAACTAGGTAGCTCCAAGACCACTGGCCACAGAAACTAGGTAGCTCTAAGACCACTGGCCACAGAAACTAGGTAGCTCTAAGACCACTGGCCACAGAAACTAGGTAGCTCTAAGACCACTGGCCACAGAAACTAGGTAGCTCTAAGACAACTGGCCACGGAGAGTGGCGTAGGCAGGATATGTCGTGTGGGTGCAAAACGGGAACATCGACTAGACGACTTTTTAAGACCATCAGTGTTTCTTTCAGGCATTTTTTTCTGGGGGGGGGGGGGGGGGGTGCACTTGAAACTTTAAGGGGACGGGTGGACATTGGGGTGGCGGTGGGTGGGCTTACACTGGTTAAAGTCTACATTTTGTATACAAATTCTGTTTCATTCAGCGGTGGGGTGGGACCGGTAGATGTGTCCGAAAAAAACCTCTGAAGACCACTGGACACACACACAAACAAGACGGATAAAATACCCAGTCACACCGGCTAGACGGCTATTATAACCACTGTTCGCCATTTAGACCGACCGAAGCACTGCCCTCTAGCCACGCCACATGAAATAATCCCACACTTCCTTGATGAGGCCAAAGATGAAAGAGGTCACGACTTGGTCTACACGATTCGATCGTTCAAATACTCCGCGAATGTCCAAGAGGTAATAGATCTATATATTTTAGGTCTGCCTGTTAGACTGAGTTCATATATATATATATATATATATATATATATATATATACACGTATACAAATTTAAAAAATTAAAAACAAAACATTATTTTTATTTAGATACCTTAGCGAATAACAAAAAAAAAAAAAAAAAAAAAAAAAAAAAAAAAAAAAAAAAAAAAAAAAACAAAAACAACATACTTTCCTCCAACTCTTTTTAAATATTAAGATATATTATTTGATGTGTTTTAAAATGTACGAGCCTACCCGCAGCGTATCGGACGCCGCTATTTAGTTGTTTTATTTTCTACTTTTCAGTAATTCATAATTTGTAAATTCGACAGTTTAAAATCGAACTAAATTATCTGCCCCTAATAGAAACCCTGCTGTACGGCTCTTCGATTTGTAAACATTTAGCTTTGTAAAAATTTAGAGTGAACACCGCTCACCAGACAATGTTGGGGTGGGGTGGGGGGGGGGGGGGGTGGTAGTGATAGTGATAGAGAGAAAGAGAGGGGACTGCAAGGAGGTGCTTGCAGCTTGTTTTCTAACTGATCCCAGAAGAGAATTATATATATAGATATGCTTTTGCTAAGGTGTATGTAGGTGCTTACATTAATAATACCTGTGTATTTTTTTTTAGAAGTCCACAAAAATAAAACGCAGTTGAAGTTATTAAATAGAAAAAACCTCGTGTATATAAAGAAACGGAACCGTAGTCTAAAATCATGTACTTTTGAAAAAAATATAAGGAGTCCATAGTAAGAATCAAATTACAAGAACGGAATACACAGAAAAACAATAGCTTTTTTTTTTTAGAACAACTGAGGCTTGAAAACTGTCATGGCGCTGAGGATGATTAAACGTACACAGGTGTAAATCTATGATATCTGGCGCTGAAAAAACCTTTGCCGCTAAAGCTAAAAGAAAAAAACTGTGTGATAGACATACAGCAGTGGTTCTTAACCTGGGTTCTTAACCCCAGGGGCTCGGTGAGTCGGGGTTAGGGATTTTTGCGGAGGTCAAGACACACACCCGACTTATATTATTTGCAATGGGATTTTGTCAGTGTGGAAAATTAAACTTTAAAAAAAGAAATAGGTGAATGCGCCTTTAAAACTGGCGGGGTTCGGTACCTCCAAAGAGTAGAACCACGGAAATACTATGATGAGGTAGTAAAAAAACTTAACGAGTCGGCACGTGGTATAAATACCCGATCATCAGTCAAGTTTTTTTTTCTCCAGTCAAGAAGGTTGCTCAAGGTGTCATAGTTGCCCGATTGTATCCGGCGAAATCCAGTTTATCCACGAATATCAGACAGGCCGTCAACATCATCCACATAATTTTATATTTATATCATATTTTTATATCTATATTGTGTAATGTCAAGTTATGTATAAGGAATGGCATAGTAAAGATAAACACTTAATTTATCATTCCCTATGTGATTTATGACATATACATGTACACATAGCATTTATTATAAAAGAAACAATGCGCGAAATCTTGACAATTTTATTTACATTTGTTTACGTTATTCATATATTAGTTTGTTTATAAGTTTAAGATTTTTACTATTTTTTTTCCCTTTTAATGATTCAGCATTCCTTAAAAAAGTTATAATGGACCGATTATTTTTAGAAAATCTTATTAAATCCCATGTAACAACTAAAATCTCACGTACCAGTGTAAATGAATTATGATCAATTATAATCAATTACGATCCATTAAAAATCTTACCGAAGTACAGAATTATTGGGAGAAATGTGACCCCCAAATCCACAAAAATCGCAACAGAAACGAGAGAACCGTCATTTTGGAAGTTGTAAAACTGTTGCCCTCCAGCGCTAGGAACCCTTTCTACGCCCCTTCGTCTAATTATAAAATCCCATCGCCACTGCACATATTCCAAAACACTGTAATTATCTTGTCAAACATTCCTTTTCTCATTCGCTCTCCTGTGTCAGAATCTCATGCACTTTTAGACCCGCGCCAATGTTGACAATATTTCTGTTATAATTATTTGATAACTTTCGCTTAATTGAATCTCAGCGCGGCATCTAAGATATTTTAATAACATTCGCCTGTTCCCATCAACTCCCTGAAAGTTTATATTCGCCCGCTGTAGGACGTCTTGGGTTCATTATCAACACGGACGCCTTGACGTGAGATCGAGATATCAATTAAAAGAAATCTACACAAAAATACCGCAGTACAGTAGGTATGTGCGGGGAGGCTGGGGTTCATCATGGCGCTTAATTCAACATGGTGCTCAATTCAACATGGCGCTTAATTCAACATGGCGCTCAATTCAACATGGCGCTCAATTCAACATGGCGCTCTCTTCAACAGGGTACTAGTGCGCATTAGGAAGTCCACAGTATTAAGAGAGAAACAATCAGAGGACTCGAACATTCATTGATGTTAGACCACATGTATTTGCTAGAATAAACAAATAGAAAAAACTGAAAAGGTATGATTTTCTATCTGTATAACTTCATCTTGGAGGCAATATGTATATATATATATATATATATATATATATATATATATATATATATATATATATATATATATATATATGTATATATATATATATATATATATATATATATATATATATATATATATATATATATATATTTAGGATGTTGTCAGTTGTTACATTTGTGCCCAAGGTTGAAGCATCAGTGACCATCACATACAGCTAAAGTTCAAAGGGCCGCTTACTGCTTGTCCCAATGTTTTTAAACAAAAAAAAAAAAGAAAAACTGTTCCCAAAATATCAACTTGTTAAGAGACCTTCACCCCACCCCAACCCATGTTCGCAATCTCCATATATGCCTACTCTTATTTTAAGCTTCAAAACCTGTTTCCTGGCGTTATTAACCCCGGTATTTAAATGCCATTAACCCTGTTTTTTTTCCTAGTTACAATTTCTTCACTTTCGATCTAAATGATAAAAAACACCCAGTTAAAAAAAAGCTAAGAAAGAATTGAACAACCGATAAAACAACATCCATTACGGCCGCCCTAAGTTTCATGGGATATAAAGGTAAAAAAAAAATCTGCATGCACTTCGCGGAGCGGAACAAATAAAACCTTCTCCGCGAAGTAAAGATTCTCCGACTTTGATGCCGCAGGAGAACAGGCTTGCATCCACTTGACCCCATGGAGAACATAGGCTATAACGTCCCCAATTTCCATGCCATCTATTGCTGTGGGCTTGCCACGTGTTAAATAAGGATTTCAACTTGTAATCCCAATGATGTGTTCTACGAAAGCTAAGCCAAAGAAAAGAAAAAAAACGGCGTAAAACAAAATAAACAACAGCCATGAAAACGGACCACTGATTTTAAAAAAAAAAATCTTTCCATCAATGTTATTTTCTTTTGATTTAGGCGGCACTCTACACCTTAAAATTTTGTCATTAACTTTTTTCCCTTTAAACAGAGAAAAAAGAATACAATAAAATGCGCAGTAGATTTTTCTGTTTATCAGAAACCAAACGGCTCTTGTTTTTCCGACATTATAAATGAAGTCACGCAGTGTTCAACTTCTATTTCCCCACATTAGTGGTCCAGTGGTCCACTACATTCCCACGTCTCTCTCCCCACATTACTGGTCCGGTGGCCCACTACATTCCCTCGTCTCTCTCCCCACATTACTGGTCCGGTGGCTCACTACATTCCCTCGTCTCTCTCCCCACATTACTGGTCCTGTGGCCCACTACATTCCCACGTCTCTCTCCCCACATTACTGGTCCGGTGGCCCACTACATTCCCTCGTCTCTCTCCCCACATTACTGGTCCGGTGGCCCACTACATTCCCTCGTCTCTCTCCCCACATTACTGGTCCGGTGGCCCACTACATTCCCTCGTCTCTCTCCCCACATTACTGGTCCGGTGGCCCACTACGTTCCCACGTCTCTCTCCCCACATTACTGGTCCGGTGGCCCACTACATTCCCTCGTCTCTCTCCCCACATTAGTGGTCCGGTGGCCCACTACATTCCCACGTCTCTCTCCCCACATTACTGGTCCGGTGGCCCACTACATTCCCTCGTCTCTCTCCCCACATTACTGGTCCGGTGGCCCACTACATTCCCTCGTCTCTCTCCCCACATTAGTGGTCCGGTGGCCCACTACATTCCCCTACACCAGAACTTATTTTCCTACATCATTATAACGATTTTTTAATGATTTAACATCACATCACATGTCAGAAGTAATTCATGAAATTCGTTGTTAAATTCATGAAATTCGTTGTTAAATTGTAACTTTAGTCTTGACAACATCACTGCGACGTATGTCGAAAAATTAGAGAAACCACTCAGGTTTTTTCTTGTTTACACGTAAAGAGTCTAAAAAAACATTGTATGTGCTCTTGGGAGAAAAACTTGGTACTGGAAATCTGGATCAGTAACGTAATTATTATACTGGTTTGTCCAATGTGGTACTGTGATTAAAAAAAGACGAGTTGTTCAAGAAGTTTACACTTGCGACATGTATACTATACATGTCTAGAAATAAAACACTTCGCAATAAGTGAGTAGACTCCCCGATTATGTTCTGGTAAAATTAACTTATGGCGAAGTTTTTTTTTCTAGACGTGTATAGTATACATGTGAGGGATGGCGTGGCCTAGCGGTAGAGAGTTAAGCTGCTAACCCGAAAGGTTCCAGTCCGTACAACGTCCCTGAGTCCACCCAGCTTACACTAGAATGGAGGCTGGGGCTAGTGCTGACTACACTATCCCTTCAAATCCCTGAAACATATGAACTCTACTTCATCTGCCCCAAATTCAAATGTAAACGCGGTGTTAAAGAAAAATTACATCTTGAGCTTGCAAATCTAGAGACGGTCGTGCAGTTCGTCTTTAATTAACATTGTTTGTGTTGTGGGATTTCTTAAATATAAAATAAAAAGTTTAAAACGACGATCAAGATCAAGAAGTTTCAGAGATAGCAGAGGGACCCCTTTAACACCATTTTGTCTTTTAAAAGAGCGCATTCTAATCGTCACTTTAGATCTCAATTTGTCAAATAAATTAATCTTTGTATTTTGGTTTATTATTTGTGTCTCACCCCCAAGTTGACCCATCCAAAACTAAATAAACATGGGAACATCTCTCAATTGATTATCACTGAAAGATTACCTGACATAAATACCACTCAAAACTTATCTTACGTAATTACCACTTCAAACTAAATAGACTTAGTTAAAATTTAGAAGACTGAGCTGACCTAGTTACCAGCTCATGGTTTCCTGGCCTAGTTAGTACGTCGCGTTAATGGAAACCTGCTTACAAGTGTGTATTTAGAGTGGTGCATAAGGTAGGTGGAACAATTGACTGCTAACCCGAAAGTCTCGAGTTCGAATCCGGGTTCAAGTCAGCAGAACCTCCCTGAGTCTGCCCAGTTCGGATGGGTACATAAATCATGTCAATGAAAGTAAAGGCGGCTGGGTATAGTGCTGACCACACTATCTCTTCTTATGCTTAGGTCACAGAAACAACTCAACTCCACTTACCCTATAGACCGTCAGGTTTGAAAGGGTACTTTAAGACAGTGTCATTCCAAAGAGACACTGTCTTACTTCACACAGTCCATTATATTATTTATCAACTGCTCCCATTTCTTCTAGTTGTTACCAAGTAATAACAACATCACCATAAGTATCAGCGAGAAAGCTTGTTTCTATCCACAATACATAAGAGATTGCCGAACTAAACATTACATAACCTGTTTACTTCTCGTTTTAACAGAAACCTTATACTATATATTTTAAACCCGAGCGCGCACTTAACTTAAGGAAGACGGTTAAGAAAACAGAGGAAATCAAATTACTTGTATCCCCCGGTATAATTTTACTGATTACGTTTTCTAAAGGTTTAAATTGGGCTGGAATGGGGTTGGCCCTGCCAGAAACGGCAACCAGGAGTGATGCGTTGAGACAAATTAAAGAACGTCCTTGACATTCATGACAAACGTTTGAAGACGGCGTACTTTAATGGGGAGGAGAAAAAAGTGACTGGCCTTAACCTAGATCGGTTTCCAATCAAGTCGTGGATTACCTGGGGCTAACTGATCCAGTCATAGAGGGGGAGGGAGGGGGGATCTTGGTAAGAGGCGGTGGTCATAATTGGAGGGTGGGGGTGTGGTGGGGTGGGGTTATTGAAGTAGGGGTGGGGGAGGAAATATGTGGGTGAAGCGTGTAATAGATTTGTGACGAGGGTATCTTTTTCGTCCTTAATTTCTACACGGAAGAAATCTTATAACTTGACGACATAATGATGTGTGTCTGAGGATAACATGAGGAATATCGATACACTCATTTAGAGAGCATTCATCTCTAATTGCGTTCATAGTGTGGTTGTGGGGGTGTGGGTGGTTGGTGGTATTCATAGTGGGGAATAATAATTGGGTATCTAATGGTGGTGGATTGGATACACCTGGGGACAGTTGGAGAGACTAGTCCAGGACAGAGATGTCTGGAAAGCTCTGTATAAATAATGTGTGTGAGATGTGCGCAGGTGTGTGAGTGTGTGGAACATGTGGGGACATCTTTGTGGTATAGCCAGGCAGCAATGACTGTATCGACGTATCCAATGCTTCGTCTACCGATGGACAGAGATCGTATAGACTTATAAATAAACGCCGAATTATAAACGATATTTTAAATGGAAAATTATTATTGGGTTCTTGTAGTCTGCAGTATCAGAGCTACATCCCCTAAGACATGTCTGTAATGCTAGTTACATACTATAATATCTGTCAGATTTAAACCCCTAAATTTTTATTTTTTTGCAAAGCCAGAGTTATATCCCTTAAGATCTGAGTTACTTCACACAATATATCTCTGTAATGTTAGAATTACATCCCCTAAAATCTGTTGCATCTAATAAGATGTCTGAGTTACATCCCCTAAGATCTATTGTGACAAGTGTACCAAACAACTTCCACGGAATTTTTCAAACACCGAAAACGAAAGTAAAACACGATCTATTGGTTTTGTCGCCACACAAATAAACGAAAAGTAACGTGTTATATTGCTAAAAACAAACATTGTGTGCGGACTTTGACAGGTGCACGAGATACTCACATCGATCTGTTTCTTACAGGTAAACGATGGCGTTGAAAGGGGCGGGCAGTTCAGCTCATTCTTTATTTCTGTGGAGGGAGACAGATTTTGGTTGGTTGTGGGAAAATTTTGACTCAGTGGCATCATGGAAATTTTGTTTTTGGTGGGGTTTTAAAACGTCGAAACTACATGTAGCAAAACTGTCCTGTCAAAATGCCCGTCAAATAAACCCCGCCAAAAGGGACAGAGACAAATGAACGTCGTCATATGGGCTTCTGATTATAGGGCTCCCGTCAATAGGACTTATGACAAAATGGTTTCTTTCATCACGACTCTAGACAAATAGGGTCCTGTGATTTAGGACCCTGAAAAATAGGCACCATCATTTTGGCTCTCATCAAAAGGGATCCCGCTAATAAGGCTTCCAACAAAAGGGTTTAGGTCATTAGGACCTTATACAAAACGGCCCCTGTCAATACGCAATTTAGACGCCATAACGGCGTTAGATATTTTTTAGTGTTGGTTAAAAGGGATGGCAGTCTTAGCAGGTAGTTAGGAAACGTTAAGTCTCAGAGTCTGATTGGTTACAGATCAATTGTCATTGTAGTCGTGTTATCAAAACGATGAATATAGCTATTGCTATTTACACAACACACCTAATGCTAGATAAATTTGCGATCTAGCGGACTCATTTTTTCCGCCTATTGAAAAAAAAATAATTTCAAAACATACTTTTGGTTTTATTGACCTTCTATTTATACCGGTAGCAAAAAATGTACCACTATTTTTATGTAAGATGTAAAATAATAATTATTTATTTTCCTCTCAAATATAAACAATTATTTCGTACCAACAAAAGCAATATATCATTTGCGTGCCCGCTATGATACAAAAACAACCAGCCTCTACTCCAGTAAACAACAGGACATAGAATACATAGAGCCCTACTCCAGTAAACAACAGGACATACATAGAGCCCTACTCCAGTAAACAACAGGACATACATAGAGCCCTACTCCAGTAAACAACAGGACATACATAGAGCCCAACTCGAGTAAACAACAGGACATACATAGAGCCCTACTCCAGTAAACAACAGGACATACATAGAGCCCTACTCCAGTAAACAACAGAACATACATAGAGCCCTACTCCAGTAAACAACAGGACATACATAGAGCCCTACTCCAGTAAACAACAGGACATACATAGAGCCCTACTCCAGTAAACAACAGGACATACATAGAGCCCTACTCCAGTAAACAACAGGACATAGAATACATAGAGCCCTACTCCAGTAAACAACAGGACATACAAAGAGCCCAACTCCAGTAAACAACAGGACATACATAGAACCCTACTCCAGTAAACAACAGGACATACATAGAGCCTTACTCCAGTAAACAACAGGACATACATAGAGCCCAACTCCAGTAAAAAACAGGACATACATAGAGCCCAACTCAACAACAAGACATAGAATACATAGAGCCCAACTACAGTAAACAACAAGACATAGAATACATAGAGGCCAACTCAACAACAGGACATAGAATACATAGAGCCCAACTACAGTAAACAACAGGACATAGAATACATAGAGCCCTACCCAACGTTTCTTGTGGCTAATAAAACCGATAAGAGTTTCTTGGCGTCCCCAAGCTTGTTTTGTCGTCTGCTCCGGGCGACAGTTGGTCGCAGATGTGGACAATAAAACTCGTTAAACAAAGCCCTCGTGACACATTGCTTAAGTTAAGGGTTACCGGGGGAGGGGGGGAGCGACGGTCGGGGATGTCGCGCTAAAAATACACCATTGTCAATATACCAAACAGAACCTGTTGGCTTTGTTATCGTATTGACGACGAAAGTGCAATTGGATTGAATATGCACGTACAAAAGATGTCACATGTAGCCACACACACACACACACACACACACACATATTTATATATATATCTATATATATATATATATATATATCTATATATATATATATATATATATATATGTATTTATATATGTATATATGTATATATATATATATATATATATATATATATATATATATATATATATATATATATATATATATATATATATATATATATATATATATATATATATATATATATATATATATATATATATATATATATATATATATGGTGAGAAAGAAGTTGTAGAGATGGCATGAAGGGGACTTGTTGACAGAAATTCTTTGAGAAGTGGGGGGGGGGGTTGTTCGCTGATTGTGTGTTAAAATTTCCGAGACCAGTTTGACATGAATAATTGACACATCCATACTGAGTCTGGGCAGAATACTGAAAGACTCTCTCGTCTGCTTGAAGGTGAGGGGGGGGGGGGGGGGCGTACAAGATGGAGTGAGAGTGGGTGCGGAGTGGGGGTGTTGAGGTTGGTCTAAGACTGTCTTGACTTGAAGTGTACTCTTGGCTGACCGGGGCAGTGTTGGCCGTCAGTTCTGGTAGGCACACCTTATAAAAGGCCGGCATCGATTTTTGTTGCTGTCGCGTCATTAGAGAGGTGGTGATGGATGGCGGAGATGGTATTAAAAATACACGGGGTTTTCGGTTAGCCGTACGCAAATACCTTCATAAAACGTAGGCGACAGCAACACGTTATCCATACATTTAACCTTAACTTTAAACCTCTTTATGTTAGCCTTCGACTATACTTAAATATTAACTTGAAACTTCCTCCTAAGAAATAAAACTCACACTAAAGCTAACTATAGCCCAAATATAAACCGTAATTTTTGACATTAAATCTAACTATAACCCTAACACCTAAGCTATGCATTTTGTCTTTATCAAGAATAATTTAAAAATCTGTTATAATCAAACAGCAATCACCAAATTGAACGGACGGATAAAAAATATTTTCAAAACAAACCAACCTAAACAACGCAATCACATCTGAAAAACTAAAGCAATGTTTACAAATCTCAGCAGATAGCAACGTATCAGGGTTGGTTCGCATGAACACCAACACAATTAATTAGCCTCGCTAGAATTAATTACCTCAGATATGCACCGCCATCTAATGAAAACTCACTGTGCATGTAACACATGCCGTGTGCATCTTTAATTAAACACACCATATTAATTTCTACAAACATTAAACAAAAAATACCATCGTATTACCTTACTGCTGTAGGAATACCTTGGTACTATCATAAAGACTAAATGAGAATCAAAACTTTATTGGTGTATCCGCCCCTCGTTAGAAAACTTGATCAAGTCCGTACGCTTGTGCTGTGGGATGCGGGCTGGCAATGTTCGCCCGATTGGCGAACCATGCTGTCCGACCACCCGTCTTCAACGCTCTACACCGTCGTCTTGTAAACAACTCTGTTTACCACTTCACTACCCCCACCCCTCTAATTCCCCCCACCCCCGTCCCCACCCACCCCCGTATCTAAAACAACCCCCACGATGCGCAGTTTGTCCTTCTCATCGCAAAGCCATCTGCTGCCGTCACACGCCACTACAACAACACCTACATCACCGCCGTCACACGCCACTACAACAACACCTACATCACCGCCGTCACACGCCACTACAACAATACCTACATCACCGCCGTCACACGCCACTACAACAATACCTACATCACCGCCGTCACACGCCACTACAACAATACCTACATCACCGCCGTCACACGCCACTACAACAACACCTACATCACCGCCGTCACACGCCACTACAACAACACCTACATCACCGCCGTCACACGCCACTACAACAATACCTACATCACCGCCGTCACACGCCACTACAACAATACCTACATCACCGCCGTCACACGCCACTACAACAATACCTACATCACCGCCGTCACACGCCACTACAACAACACCTACATCACCGCCGTCACACGCCACTACAACAACACCTACATCACCGCCGTCACACGCCACTACAACAATACCTACATCACCGCCGTCACACGCCACTACAACAATACCTACATCACCGCCGTCACACGCCACTACAACAACACATACATCACCGCCGTCACACGCCACTACAACAATACCTACATCACCGCCGTCACACGCCACTACAACAACACATACATCACCGCCGTCACACGCCACTACAACAACACCTACATCACCGCCGTCACACGCCACTACAACAACACCTACATCACCGCCGTCACACGCCACTACAACAATACCTACATCACCGCCGTCACACGCCACTACAACAACACATACATCACCGCCGTCACACGCCACTACAACAATACCTACATCACCGCCGTCACACGCCACTACAACAACACATACATCACCGCGGTCACACGCCACCACAACAATACCTACATCACCGCCGTCACACGCCACTACAACAATACCTACATCACCACTAGATCTTCAATCAATATTTATTATCTAACACCCATACAAAAGGATCTACTAATCAATCACCAATACAAAACGAATGCTTTTAAAACTAGTTTTAAGACGTTTTTCTGTATAATACCATCCTTACTTATACAAAAATGTAATACTGTTGTTGATTAAAGTAAAGTAACTAAGATCTCTTTAATTTATTTAAGAAAAAAAATTAATTGGTCATTTAATTAATGAATAGATAATGGTATACAATTGAATGGTATTTTAATTGCTGATAGTTTAAGTGTTTATTTTTTTTCATTGACTTTTAGTGGTGGTATTTTTATTGACCAAAATTGGCAGCGATTTAGTGGTGTAGAAGTCGAGTGATTGTATACGTTTTTTGAAGGTTTAAAATTAATTAGTGAGTCACTTTGTTTCAGACATCTCTAAAGTAACATGATGAGGTCTGACTTGTGAAGTGTGAAGTGTGAAATGTGAAGTGTGAAGTGTGAAGTGAATTGAATTATAGTATTGCGAGGTGTGAGACGGCAAAAATTAAAGATGGAGTGACCTTTAACGTGATTTTTGTGTGGCTTTTGGTGGGTTTTTCATTGATCTGTTGTGTAGATTTTGTGGAATATTAAGTGGTTTTTATAAAACCTTTAGAATGGCTTTTAGTTTCAGACAAAGGTAATGGAAATGGCATTTGTCTCGCTGTTGGCTTAAGAATTAAAATACATAACGTTTGGATTGTTTCACTTTTCAAATGTCGAAAAGTATCTTGAAGGTTTGTTTTTTTAAATATTTGCCGTTCTGTAAATAAATAACGTTAATATCGAGGAACTTTCAACAAAGCCTATCCTTGGCGAGTACATCCATCAAACTGATATAAAAACAGCTCAAATTAGCCACAAAATTATACTGTCTTGTAAACACAACTTGTTTTTAAATAATAAGCGGGTATACAGAAACAAAGTGCATAATCTAAAAATATACAACAAAAATATTTCTCGGATGAAACCAGTCACTTTTGTGAGTACTTGGGCGCAGGCGAAATCATAGCACGTAACTGGATTAGTGTAAAGTTGCCCCAAACAAGTTGCCCTCGTCTCGGCATTTCTCGTTCAGCGTTTGATCTCGCGAGAACTGTGTGAGACTTCTGGAGAATTCAGTGCATGTTCAGACAAGTTGTTTTGGAGGGTGGAAGGTAGCGAGACGTGTGAGTTTAAATTACGCATCAATGCTGGATTAATCAAAGAGTTGAAACAAGAATGGATATGGATATTATAAGTGTGGTGGTCGATTTAAAGGAGGGATCTAATCTCATGTTTGTGGTGGAGGTTCGAATCTAAGTGAATTGGGTTCAGTGTTTCTTCTAGACTTTTTTCTCCGGGGGGGGGGGGGGGCACTTGAAATTTTCGGCGGGGGGGGGGGGGGTAAACTTTCTTCGGGGGGGGGGGGGGGTGGGGGGCGGACGCTATTAAAATTATATATTTTCTATATAAATTATATAAATTTCATTTGGTTCGGGGGGGGGGGGGGGGCGGTAAAAATTTTTTCGGAGGGGGGGGGGGGTTAGCCCCCTGAAGAGATGCCTGGAAGAAACTCTGATTGGGCTTTGACTTGAGATATCTTCGATATAATATAACGAAAGTTGAAAAGTTTGAGACTCGGCTATCAAAATATATGAAAACAACAATCACAACAACAAGTAAAATCATTCAGTATTGTTTACTAAATTAAATGTTAATATAGAAAAACTATTCAATAAATAGACAATGTCGATGTAAAGGTTTATATTCTAAAGACAAGCTGAACAGGTAGAGCTCGGGAAAGGTAGAATTTTTACAGGTAAGGTTGAAGTAAGACTCAAGCAGGCAAATCAGACGTCGATTAAAGAGTTATAAACCACATATTGAATTGGTAGAGTTGAAGTCTTAGGAGAAACAAGGGGGAGTTTACCTGCTGAAATCCAATGACCACCCCACTCCCACCTCCCCACACATACCGCGTAATGACCACACACACACACACACACGCACACACACACGCACCACGCAACTAATAAACACATTATCCAACTCTATCTCGCACACACAAGAACCACACACAACAGCACCATAAACTACATCACACAAACACACACACACACACACACACACCGCCTAACCACCACACACACAACCCAACAAGCACACCACCCAAATATCAACAAACACTACCACTCAACAACCACACACCCACACCACCACCTACCAAGTACCCACACACACCACACAATGATTGTACTATCTATTACTTTTGTTTATTCCCGAACATTATTCGCTACTACGCCATCGAATCACCGAAGAACCACCAAAACACCAGGACACTCATATTGTTTCGACAGTAAGCCTTCATCAAAAATAAGAAACACTGATCCCAAAACAAAAACTAAAACCAACCAATCACACTATAAATTTTTTTTTTGGACATCTGATATTTTTCAGATTTCTGAACAGTTACTTTTTCGACATCTGATGTTTTTTTAGATTTCTGAACATTTACTTTTTGGACCTCTGATATTTTCAGATTTCTGAACATTTACTTTTTGGACCTCTGATATTTTTCAGATTTCTGAACATTTACTTTTTGGACCTCTGATATTTTTCAGATTTCTGAACATTTACTTTTTGGACCTCTGATATTTTTCAGATTTCTGAACATTTACTTTTTGGACCTCTGATATTTTTCAGATTTCTGAACATTTACTTTTTGGACCTCTGATATTTTTCAGATTTCTGAACATTTACTTTTTGGACCTCTGATATTTTCAGATTTCTGAACATTTACTTTTTGGACCTCTGATATTTTTCAGATTTCTGAACATTTACTTTTTGGACCTCTGATATTTTTCAGATTTCTGAACATTTACTTTTTGGACCTCTGATATTTTTCAGATTTCTGAACATTTACTTTTTGGACCTCTGATATTTTTCAGATTTTTGAACATTTCTCGACGATTTCCACACCATTTGTTTTACTTCTCAGTTTAAATAAAATCAGTTTCTTTTTTCCCTCAACAACAGAGCTGAACATTAATCAGGCAATTAGGCAAAGTACAGGAAACGGATGAGCCATTTTCCAAATTTTGTCAAGTGGCAGAAACTCAAAGTGAAATACGGTCCATAATTTAATACTGTCTATATCAAGTGGAACTTGTTAAAAGGTTCTTAGTTCCAACAAAACAATGCAAGTAGACTAAACCTAGAAGTTTTTTTTAAAATGACGTTTTTAAAGTGCTTTCAAATTTGGCGTATATAAAAGTGATTTCTACTGGGATAGTTGTTAATAATCAAACCACATTAAACTAGAGATAATAGTTTAATCATAAAAAAATCTAATCAAACGGCACATTAGGATAAATACTAGATAAATAGGATATTAGAATTTATCCTAGAAAATTGGGATATAGCAATTCATAAAATAAAAAAAAAGATGTGAATTTATCCTAGATAAAAGTGATACAATTATTTTTAAGGATAAGATTGATATGTAAATTTAGACCTAACAAAAGGAATACGTGAATAAATTTGAGGAATGGAATGCACCTATAAGAATGGGATGCACCTATATGAATACGATACACCTATTTGGAACGGGTTGCACCTATATGAATGAGATGCACTTATATGAATGGGATGCAACCATTATGAAATAGAATGCACCTTTATTGATGGGATGCACCTATATGGGTGGGATGCACTTATATGAATGGGATGGTCCTACACATCCTAAATGTTCATCAAGGCTACATCGGTGTCTCTACTAGACTTAAACAAAAAAATCGAGAGATTAAATAGTAAAACACACGGTGACTAACCTGAAAATCCCAAGTTTTGGTCCCCGGTTTAACATTGTGTTTAAGGTTCCTGAGTTTACCCAGTTCTAAACGATACCCAACACGAGTTGGTGAGTAAACTCGGTAGAAAACACCATTCCATTTTCATCAGAAAAACACAGACAATGATGAATACTACCAGCTCTAAAGTACTTCACATGTTTTCTTTACGGTACATCGAGCAAACAACTATAACGCCTTGTACAATATATCGCTAAACACTCACCCAAAACAACCTTTCACTCCTCTAAACAACGTACATAATTAATCAGCCGGAGAGCGTTGGTAGCTGTTAAGTTAATTACCTGGAATCACAGTTGTCAATTAAAGAAAACAGTCAGCACTTTGCGTGCAAGTAGCGTCTAAATCATGCTGGATGATTTCCCTTTAATCTGTGCCCCCGCTTTACCGGTGTTTTCTTGCGCCGTGGAGAAACAGGTAAAAAGCGTTTCGGAAGTTTTTTGGCAAGGTTCGGTAGTTAGTCTGTACGGAGAGCATCTCTAGTAGAGCCTAGCGATGTGTTTTATGATCACTTATTGAATATTTGACTACAGTTTTAGGATGGGGGAACACGGTCTAAGTAATATACGCAAGCACTTGAGGGAAATTACTTTTATTTAGACATTTTACATCTGTTAGAAACTGGTGACGTTTTTTCGTTACATGGGTTACAAATTTGCGTGAGATGAAATTTTTTTTTAACATGAAGTAATATTTTCAGTTGGTGAGGAACATTTATATAAAGAACATAAACCATCGTGTCATTGAGTCAGTGCGTCATTGAGTCACTGTGACATTTAGTCACTGTGTCATTGAGTCACCATTTAGTCACTGTGTCATTTAGTCACTTTGTCATTGAGTCACTGTGTCATTTAGTCATTGTTTCATTGAGGTACTGTGTCATTTAGTCACTGTGTCATTTAGGCACTGTCATTTAGGCACTGTGATATTTTTAGTCACTGTGTCATTTAGTCACTGTGTCATTTAGTCACTGTGTGTTTTAGTCACTGTGTCATTGAGTCACTGTGTCATTAAGTTACTGTATCATTTAGTCACTGTGTCATTTAGTCACTGTGTCATTTAGTCACTGTGTCATCGAAGCACTGAGGCACCGACTTACAAACATTCATGATGACATTTAGCTTTCATGATATAGGTGACATTTCTCGCTAATAAATGTATTTTCATCTGAAATGAAGCCTTATCATCATGACATCTCAATAAAAACATGCCACCACAAAAATAAATATAACATTTAACCATAAAAGACACAAATCTTACCTGTACATAAGGCTTACGTATTATGTTTCTAATTACACCGCCAACTAATTAAAATTACAGCTTACGTCACGTAAGGTCTAGTGATCGAAATTTCCCGCAGGCTTAGTCTCAAGGTAAGCTGAAAATCAATAACTTATAAACCCTAAACCCCTGAAAATTAATAACTTATAAACTCTAAACCCCTGAAAATCAATAACTTATAAACTTTAAACCCCTGAAAATCAATAAATTATAAACTCTAAACCACTGAAAATCAATAACTTATAAACTCTAAACCCCTGAAAATCAATAACTTATAAACTCTAAACCCCTGAAAATCAATAACTTATAAACTCTAAACCCCTGGAAATCAATAACTTATAAACTCTAAACCCCTGAAAATCAATAACTTATAAACTCTAAACCCCTGAAAATTAATAACTTATAAACTCTAACCCCCTGAAAATCAATAACTTATAAACTCTAAACCCCTGAAAATCAATAACTTATAAACCCTAAACCCCTGAAAATCAATAACTTATAAACTCTAAACCCCTGAAAATCAATAACTTATAAACCCTAAACCCCTGAAAATTAATAACTTATAAACTCTAAACCCCTGAAAAACAATAACTTATAAACCCTAAACCCCTGAAAATCAATAACTTATAAACTTTAAACCCCTGAAATCAATAAATTATAAACTCTAAACCCCTGAAAATCAATAACTTATAAACCCTAAACCCCTGAAATCAATAAATTATAAACTTTAAACCCCTGAAACCAATAAATTATAAACTCTAAACCCCTGAAAATCAATAACTTATAAACTCTAAACCCCTGAAAATCAATAACTTATAAACTCTAAACCCCTGAAAATCAATAACTTATAAACTTTAAACCCCTGAAATCAATAACTTATAAACCCTAAACCCCTGAAAATTAATAACTTATAAACCCTAAACCCCTGAAAATCAATAACTTATAAACTCAAAACCCCTGAAAATCAATAACTTATAAACTCTAAACCCCTGAAAATCAATAACTTATAAACTCAAAACCCCTGAAAATCAATAACTTATAAACCCTAAACCCCTGAAATCAATAAATTATAAACTTTAAACCCCTGAAATCAATAAATTATAAACTCTAAACCCCTGAAAATCAATAACCTATAAACTCAAAACCCCTGAAAATCAATAACTTATAAACTCTAAACCCCTGAAAATCAATAACTTATAAACTCTAAACCCCTGAAAATCAATAACTTATAAACTCAAAACCCCTGAAAATCAATAACTTATAAACTCTAAACCCCTGAAAATCAATAACTTATAAACTCAAAACCCCTGAAAATCAATAACTTATAAACTCTAAACCCCTGAAAATCAATAACTTATAAACTCAAAACCCCTGAAAACCAATAACTTATAAACTCAAAACCCCTGAAAATCAATAACTTATAAACTCAAAACCCCTGAAAATCAATAACTTATAAACTCAAAACCCCTGAAAATCAATAACTTATAAACTCTAAACCCCTGAAAATCAATAACTTATAAACTCAAAACCCCTGAAAATCAATAACTTATAAACTCAAAACCCCTGAAAATCAATAACTTATAAACTCAAAACCCCTGAAAATCAATAACTTATAAACTCAAAACCCCTGAAAATCAATAACTTATAAACTCAAAACCCCTGAAAATCAATAACTTATAAACTCTAAACCCCTGTCTTTTATCTAAAACAGTCAATGACCCTGTAGTAATAACGTCTCGAAACTCATCATAAAGATTAAACCATCGTCCCCTGATCGAAATGTTTCCTCAGCGGTTGATATCGATTAAGTAAGCAGGGACACACGTCGGAGAGTGTATCAATGACCATTTGGGGAGAAAAAATTTAAAAGCTCTCGCTGAAATTTATAACATTTTAAAGAAAGATTCTGGTCACTTTTTTTGGTACACTCACGTGACCTCGGCGTTCCGACCAATCAAATCGAGCATGGGCATTCAGCCCCGGGCGACATTACGCGCTATAAATCTTTCGTTTGGGTATCATTTCGCACTCGGCCACCCCTCGCGGGTTGCTGCTTCCTTTCCGCCGGCTCAACCCTCCGGAAGATGAATTCAGTAAACATGGGAATCCAGTCGGCCCAACCACCCCCGGGCCGGCAAAACCACCCCCACTTTAAAAAAATCAGACCGGGATTTCAGACGTAATCAGCGATCTCGACCGTAGCTTCGTCCGAACACTTAGAGACGTGGGCTCGTACATTAGGTTAATCTGAGCACCCCCCCTCCCCTGCCAGCGGCGTCTCCCCTCAGATCCCGGTCCTCCCCTGGGGTCTATTACCGCTGAGCTCCTCGCTTCGCCCCCTTCAGCTCCTGTTTTTCTTGTTTCTATCCGTCAATTAAGGGGCGACTTAAGAGAAAAATAAATAAACTCCAAGGTAAGAACCGTTCTGGGCTGGGGCAACAACTCGTGGTTTCTAGTTCAGACGCTGTTTGAGTTACATTTGGTGATTTGATTAACTGAGTTCACTCAGCACTAATCGGTACCAGAGCTGAGTTGGGTGGAGTAAACGGCGATTTGAGATTATAATGGCTTTAGAAACGGCAAGGATACGCATGATAATATTGTCTTTATAAATACCTAACTTATTGCAGTTTTAATTGGATTGAAAAAAAGTTGGAATTCTTTGATAATTTTATTAGTAACCTTTTTGCTAACAAATTTATCCCATTTCCGTTTACTACGACAACAGATTATTTTAAATTTGCAGATTTTAATTTATTTGAAAAACATTTTTTCTCTCACTAGTAATTACCTAACGAGCAATTAACATTAAAACGTTTTAAAAATGATTAATGAAATTAAACCCATCAAATCATCAGTAATTACTTTATACGTGTTGTCGTTTGTTCATTAAAAATGCCATTAGAAAACTTATTTAAGAGGATTGATAAAATCCTCGATATAAAACCCCTAAGCCGTTTAACTTATTTTTTTGCGCACCTTTTTAAATTAATTATTCAGGTCTAGGTATTAGACCTGCCAGCGCTCCATAATGCGTTCAATGTTGCATGTATGCAACAGGAGCTCATTTGTTTTATTCCTTCTATAACCAAGCGTATTTTCTGAGATATCCTTGCTGTCTTCTCGTGAGATTTGCAAGCTGACAAAAACAATCAAATCATAAATATATAGACCTTCATCTCGTAAAAAAATGTGTTTTATTACATTGAAAAAAAGATGCGTGTTTTTTATATTATTTAAAAAAAAATTAATTAGGAAAAAAAAATATTCTTGCGCGTGCTTAGCATCTCGTCCTTGTGTCTAATACGACATGACATTATGTGACATGAGATTGTGTGACATGACATCAGGTGACATGAGATTTTTTGTTGTCATGACATTATTAAAAAAATCAGGTTATAAAAATTCGGAAAACTTTGAAGATGTTGAAATTAATGAGGTTAGCGATTTTTCCTGGCTTATCTTGAGAAATTAACTTCAGCTACTGTTTACTTTTTAAGAGCTATTAACCATCAAATCTCCAGCTTTTAACCGCCACGCCTGTATCTGTTGACCACCAAACCTCTATCTGTTGACCACCAAGCCTCTATCTGTTGACCACCATCTGTTGACCACCAAGCCTCTATCTGTTGAACACAAAGTCTCTATCTGTTGACCACCAAGCCTCTATCTGTTGACCACCATCTGTTGACCACCAAGCCTCTATCTGTTGAACACAAAGTCTCTATCTGTTGACCACCAAGCCTCTATCTGTTGACCACCATCTGTTGACCACCAAGCCTCTATCTGTTGAACACAAAGTCTCTATCTGTTGACCACCAAGCCTCTATCTGTTGACCACCATCTGTTGACCACCAAGCCTCTATCTGTTGACCACAAAGTCTCTATCTGTTGACCACCAAGCCTCTATCTGTTGACCACCATCTGTTGACCACCAAGCCTCTATCTGTTGACCACCAAGCCACCATCTGTTGACCACCAAGCCTCTATCTGTTGACCACCAAACCTCTATCTGTTGACCACCATCTGTTGACCACCAAGCCTCTATCTGTTGACTACCAAACCTCTATCTGTTGACCACCAAACCTCTATCTGTTGACCACCAAGCCTCTATCTGTTGACTACCAAACCTCTATCTGTTGACCACCAAACCTCTATCTGTTGACCACCAAGCCTCTATCTGTTGACCACCAAACCTCTATCTGTTGACCACCAAGCCTCTATCTGTTGACTACCAAACCTCTATCTGTTGACCACCAAACCTCTATCTGTTGACCACCAAGCCTCTATCTGTTGACTACCAAACCTCTATCTGTTGACCACCAAACCTCTATCTGTTGACCACCAAGCCTCTATCTGTTGACCACCAAACCTCTATCTGTTGACCACCAAACCTCTATCAGTGACCAACATCTGTTGACCACCAGGCCTCACTCTAGTATTTGACCAGGCATTTATTTCATCAGTTTAAAAATTAATCTAATCGGTTAAGAAGGTAACACAGTTTCAGAGACTTACGTCCTGTACCGCCTACCACACACCATCTCCACCACAGTAGTTCTCATACCGTGGAAGTTGTATCTCATAGACTTAAGTCCTGTACCGCCTAAAAAACACCATCTACACCACAGTAGTTCTCATACCGTGGAAGTTGTATCTCATAGACTTAAGTCCTGTACCGCCTAAAAAACACCATCTACACCACAGTAGTTCTCATACCGTGGAAGTTGTATCTCATAGACTTAAGTCCTGTACCGCCTAAAAAACACCATCTACACCACAGTAGTTCTCATACCGTGGAAGTTGTATCTCATAGACTTAAGTCCTGTACCGCCTAAAAAACACCATCTACACCACAGTAGTTCTCATACCGTGGAAGTTGTATCTCATAGACTTAAGTCCTGTACCGCCTAAAAAACACCATCTACACCACAGTAGTTCTCATACCGTGGAAGTTGTATCTCATAGACTTAAGTCCTGTACCGCCTAAAAAACACCATCTACACCACAGTAGTTCTCATACCGTGGAAGTTGTATCTCATAGACTTAAGTCCTGTACCGCCTAAAAAACACCATCTACACCACAGTAGTTCTCATACCGTGGAAGTTGTATCCCAACACCCTCGAAACTGACCACCCTTTTAACTTAGAGTCCCATAAGGTGGTGAGAGTTATCCGATAAGGCGATGTGAAAACTATTACATCGGACAAAAGCCATAGTCTAACATGGTCAAATAATTCTTTATTTAAAAAAATCGATATTTAAAAAAAGACAGTTTCCTGTTGCAAAACATTCTTGAAAAACAACCACATTAACACACACACACACATGTGTGTGTTTGTGTATGTGTGTTTGTATTGAGTTTATAAGGCCCTGTCTCTTTTATTATTATTTTTACCCTAGAAATACACTGGCCTCGATCTGGATCTAAGGTTAATAGGTGCACTGGTCAGACGACCCAAGCTTATGTACATAGTATCCGACCGGCCACTGGTCAGCTATTGGGGCCAAATTCGCTTTAACGTCCTTAGGGGGAAAAAAAACAAATGACGTTCAATTGACTGTGTTCCGTGTCACTTTTCTTATCCTTTAACTCGTACAAGGGAAGTAATCCAAAACCTGAAAGTATCAAGGGACACAATTTTCCTTTTAAAGCTGAGCGGACGAGAGGAAAACGAGCTAAATGAATTCGGAGTTTTCTTAAACAAAGAAAAACCTAATAAAAGAAGTTCTAGAACGAGGAGTCCTGTCTTTCAACAAGGAAATAGCTAGCCCACGCTTTGTGCAAAAATCTGTCAGTAATCAGTTTTTTATTTTTTATATTTTTTCTGGGCTTTTAACTTTTTTAAAATAAAATAATTGACCACCCCTGGAATTTGACAAGTAATTTTATTTTAGGGATGATAATTTTGATTTCCTCGAAGAAAAAGCTAGCTACCATTAAAGAAAATCTTCAGGAAAAAAAACAGCGTCTTCTTTATTTAATAGAGATTTGGACACTTGTAAATCCTAAAGAAAAAAAAACACTACGTCCTAAATTTTAACTTCGAAATTGGCAAAAAAAATACCGCAACTTCGTTATTATATTCATTTTATAGTTATAAAGCTAGAAAATTAATACCAAACACAAATGGATATGTTTTATTAAATTCTTCGAATGGAAAACTAAATCATGTACATTATGAGTGATGGTTCATTATTGCAGCACAAAGTCTCCCAAATCTAGCATCAGAAATTGCCGAAATAAAAATTTGCGTTGTAAAGTTGAAGATGCTAAATGCAATGGTAACGTTGTAAAGTTGAAGATGTCAAATGCAATGGTAACGTTGTACAGTTGAATATGCCAAGTGCAATGCTGATTAAGAGCGATGCAGCTGCACCCAAATCAAACAGGTCACATCCGGGTCAGTATATTAAACCAGACCGAGGCAGCTCTGACGGATGGCCGGAAATTCCAGAACCAGTTGCAGACGACTCGCAGAAGACATTACCCCCCGGTGGAGCCATGTCTGCTCGTGGTTTGCTGCGCCATCATTCATTGCAATAAAATTACGTCACTCTTGGAATCTCTTCACACTTGTTCCCCCAACTGCCTGGACCTCCCGCACCACCCCCAAGGGTATCCACCCCCCCCCCCAGTCAACACATTCAACCGCAACACGACGCCATGTTTATGTATTAGACATTTTTATGTCCTCGGCCGAGAAGCATGCAGTAAATTACGTGAAACTGGAACAACTTGGTCTTATTTCATGACAAAACTTTTATTCATTTTGAATCCCACAATCGGAACATTCTTCGATAATTTATCTTCGTCCTGATTTGATAGCAGTATTTTTTTTAAAGACCCCAAGTAAGAAAAAATAAAATTTAAAAAGTACTTAATTTAATTATGTTTAAATCGATTGATATGATTGTCAGCTTACATTCACTATTACTACTTAGGCAGTACCGGTTTGATTTTAATTATTTTTATTTAGTTCACAACGTCCAGTAGTTTTTTATGTGTTGGCTTGCTTGTTTTTGGGTTTGTAACAAATCTTATATCACATTTTTGAATCTTCAGAAAAATTCGTCTCCGATGACAATGCAAGCATATCTAAATTCAAATGTAAATTAACACTGGATTAGTCATTTAAATGTAACTGAAATATTACTAACTTCAATAATAAAATCGGAGAAAACAATATTAAATACTACCGATTGTTTAATTAGCTACCCGTCTGAACTTCATTTAGAATGAATTACAAAAAAAAAAAAAACAACTGGGAAAAAAAATATAAAAATCTTTAATAACCTTTTAAGGGCGCTGAAAAAAACCCAACTAATTTGCTTTCGATAATAAAAGGATTTTTTTAGTCGTTCATTAAATCTCCCAAAGATTTTGGCGAACAATGCTTTTATGAAAGCATATTAGTTTTATTTTCAAATTTTCAGTGCCTTTAAAGTCTTATTATTATGGTTCTTTTTTTTCTGTTTTGATCGAGATATTTCATCCCTCTTTCTTAATCTGTCATGTAATTTTTCTTTCCGGCACGAATTATGTACTCTTTTCACATTAAGTACCTGACTACACTGTAGCGTACTCTCTGATTGTCGTGGAAACACGCACTCTTTCACCCCCAGCGAGGAATTAACCGCACGAGTAACCAGTCCCTTAAAAGTTTTCTAAAATATGAATTTTCCCATTTCCGATAGAGATCTTCGCTTCCGCTTCAAAACTTTTCACCCTAAAATCAGATTCCCGGTTCTCGCTTCAGTAATTTAAAGAGCCTGGTCTTTGCATTTTTTTCTGGAACATTGAATTCGACCTTCGGACTTTTCACATCAAATGGGATTGAGTAAAAGGAATGGTATTCTGAATGACGGAATTATCTCGGTAATACAGGATTTAGTTAAGTAACAAATCGAGGTTCGGTGTATTGGGGTATCTGAGGTGATTCGAAGCTGTGAGCAGTTCGAGGACATAAAATATTGCAGTCTTTAATCTTCTGAAACTGTCCAGTAAATGACGAGTAACTAAAATAATGAACTGAAAAAGTCGGTTAATGAAGGCGTCTGTATTGTGGCTAGCATCATTACTAAACTGTTGGATTTGGGCTGAAATGGTTGGTTAATGAAGTGGGCTATCATATAGAAAGCATGGGATCCGGACAAAAGGCCGACATGGACAAAAGGCCGACTGCCAAAAGGCCGACATCCAAAAGGCTGTCGGCCTTTTGTCCGTGTCGGCATTTTGTCTTGTCGGCCTTTTGTATGTCGGCCTTTTGGCTGTCGGCCTTTTGTCTATATCGGCCTTTTGTCCATCACGGCCTTTTGTCCGTGTCGGCCTTTTGTCTTGTCGGCCTTTTGTCCTACACCCAGCCAGCATCATTACTAAACTGTTGGATTTGTTACATAACTGACGGTGTCACTGTGAGGGTGTAAGGAACCTCGTAGACACAAACATAAAGACAAGTATAAAGACACGACACACGTATAAAGACACGACACACGTATAAAGACAAGACAAGTATAAAGACACGACATACGTATAAAGACACGACACACGTATAAAGACAAGACAAGTATAAAGACACGACACACGTATAAAGACACGACACACGTATAAAGACACGACACACGTATAAAGACACGACACACGTATAAAGACACGACACACATATAAAGACACGACACACGTATAAAGACACGACACACGTATAAAGACACGACACACATATAAAGACACGACACACGTATAAAGACACACCACACGTGTAAAGACACGACACACGTATAAAGACACGACACACGTATAAAGACACGACACACATATAAAGACACGACACACGTATAAAGACACGACACACGTATAAAGACACGACACACATATAAAGACACGACACACGTATAAAGACACACCACACGTGTAAAGACACGACACACGTATAAAGACACGACACACGTATAAAGACACGACACACATATAAAGACACGACACACGTATAAAGACACACCACACGTGTAAAGACACGACACACGTATAAAGACACGACACACGTATAAAGACACGACACACGTATAAAGACACGACACACGTATAAAGACACGACACACGTATAAAGACACACCACGTTTAGGTGTGTTGAGTTTAGGGAACAAATTGTCGGTTTTTACTCATCTGTCTCCGTGTTCTCAGTCCCAACATCAACGCCATACTTCCGCCTCGTTCAAATATAACCTTTGACCCCCAACCACAATCTACAACAGCCATCTACATCCATCGCTTCACACCTCTTTCCTTTCGCTCACAACACAACCGCTGTTACTCGACCAGTTGCTTCCCTTGTTACCCTCGTTCCCTCCGTACAACAACATACACGTCAACACACACGCTGTCACTCGATATATAAAATGAAAATAATTTAAACTCGCTTTTATATTAAACTTTAACTACTTAAACTATATCGAAGTTACATATAAATTATTGCATGAAGAAATGCAATTGAATTAATATTTAAAACTTTTAAAATTCCTTAAAATATTGACCAAATAAAGTATTTTTGTAATCTTGGATATTCCTGTGTATCATTAAAATAATTGTTTCTCTTCATGCTAGGAAAACGCGGTTTGCGTTTTGTTTTTCAGTTGCAACTTAATTAAAACTAGTTTTCAGCAATAACGCATGAATCAATTTAAACGTAACATTGCATCGGCTGATTAAATCTAGTTCAATTTTAGTTCTAATTATAATTTATTATATTTAAATAATTTTAGCTCTAATTATAATTTATTCTAATTAAATAATCCTATTAGGATTTAGCAGATTAGAGACTGCAATATTTCATGTAAATGACGCACTTTCTCCAGTTTATTGAAGCCTTGATCTAAATTATTGCTGCACCGAATGATACGTGTTGTAAATAATTTTTTTCTATTTTAAGAAGTTCAAGTTCAAATCCATCAAAAAAAGGTGTGTGGGGGGGGGGGGGGGGGGGGGGGGGGGGGGAGGAGATTAGCTTGGGAAAAAAACGATGGCTACAGAATTAGGGTTTTAAATAATTCATCGCCTTAACTCGCGGAAAAAATAATCAAAACTGCTTATTAATCTTAAGCGTTCAATTAAATCTAAAGCCGGAGATATCGGCTTCTCTCCCTTCACCCGATGCATAGAATGCAGGCGACGTATCTCTGTATTGACGCGAGCAACGGGTGGCGTCCCTTGAAATATTTATTCTTCTGCACCCCTTGACCCCTGTCTTGACGTGTAGGGGTTAAAAGCGTTTTTGTGTCTTTTCGCCTTCAGGTTGATTGGCAGCACGTAGCAGGCGTGAGCCAACGTTCGGGGCGGTTGTTATGGCCTGTTCAACAGTTTCAATGGCGTAGCTCTCTTGTACGTCCGCGCACCGTTCTCTGGACAGCATTCTGTCGACACAAGGGTCGCTGCTCGGGATCCTGACGGGAGTTGGGTACAATGGTACCGCTGCCGTGCGACAAAAGGTTGTTGGCTGAGCCTGACAGTCTGACATTCAGGGGTTGCAGATTCCCTGGAGTGTTGCCGCCCCGGGGGTGGGGTGAGCCCGTGCGTTCTCCTTAAGTCAAGCTTTACGAGGTTTAATTTTTATGCACGGGGATATGATTTTCCGAGCTTCGGGAATTCTGATAATCCCAACTTTCCTCCCGAGGAATTTTCCTGCTTACCTCAATAATGAAACTATGTAACTGTTTTCTTTAGCTCCGGGTTATAATACTGACATGTAAAGTGGAGGCTGGATCTATTTTTAACTAATAACTTGCATTTCGTCTGTCTTATGAAATAATTGTTAAGTGGCTGATTGTGCAGAACGTTTTTACATTCATAAAGCTGGTAGATTGTATTGAAAGGCATGTTTGCATGAGGGGTGGGGGTGTGGGGTGGGGATAGAGTGGTGGTCTAAACAGAAACATTGTGATTGTCCGGATGTAAGGGATCAGGAGAGGTAACTTGAGAGGTTATGTCGCTGGTTCTAATTGCACCGACCGCCCCCCCCCCACTCCAACCACAGTTCAATGACACATCACAGGACTATTGTAAATTATACTTGGGATTTAAATGTTCTAATATGAGGACTTCACTTCAGGAAGAATGCAAAAATAATGCAATGTATAATAATAGTAACATAAGGACACTGATAGTAATATAAAGAATTGTAAGCACAAAGTAGCGTACAGAAAACTAAGGGTATGGGGTGGATAACAAAGGAGGGGGGACCCAAGTACAAATGTAAAAGAGACTCAAACTTCAACAAAGGAGGAGACCCAACTTTCAGAGAGTCAAACATCAGAATCTCGTGGTGTCTCCCAAACTACGCCCCTCACATTCCGAGAGCCGCTGTAGATGGTGTAGGATGGAGAGAATGGAGAGAGTGAAACCTCACCCCTCTCTCCTCGAGAGCCGCAATAAAAAGAGAGAGTTAACCCCACCTCCCCCCTCTCCCCCAAGAGCAACTTAAGACTGTAGGATGGAGAGAGTGAAACCTCAACCCCCCTCTCCCCCCACAGACTGTGGGATGGAGGACCGATTGTAGGAAAAAAAGTCACAGGAAAAAAAAACACAGGAAAAAAAAACACAGAAAAAAAGTCACAGGAAAAAAAGTCACAGGAAAAAAAGTCACAGGAAAAAAAGTCACAAATATATATTTGCATGATATTTGTTAATACTTTTATGTATTAAATATTTAGAGAGTGCAAATTAACATAGGATTAATTAAATGTAATGTAATGTGTGTAGGCTGTATACACATAGGAATTTTTATAATTCATCTAAAAATATGTATTATGAAGTATGTAGATTGTAATTATTTTAAACTTAAGATTGGTAGCATTTAATAGAATGCCCCAAAGTCCACGGTTTTCATCGTGTTATTTTTTTAAATACCATTAAATTACCGTGAAATGGTAAGTTCATCTGACTTGCTGCCCTCAACTCATGGCAACAATAGTTATGTTTAGTTCAACCACCTGTACTGCCCACATGTATCACGCTCATTACATTACAAAACTTGGGATCAAATCAGACATCCGACAAGGTTCAAAGGCTGTCATTGACGCATAACGTCAACAACACAAAATATGTTCGGACAATGCCTACTGAGGAGAGGCCGACCGGAGAATAGCCTACGGCAAAATTTGCCTGAATTTCTTTTATAATTAACTTTTCTACCGCGTATTTAACTAAATACGTAACAAAAGTTGAGATTGTTGTTTTAATTATCTTAGAATATTTTTACTTACAATTGTTATAAATCATAATGCTTTTAACGTCTATAAATAATTTATGCTATAAAAAAATACAACCCACAACAATAAACATCCACAATTTTACAATTCTTAACAAATTAATAAAAATATTTCTAAAAAGATTTTTGTGACTTTTTTTCTGTGACTTTATTTCTGTGACTTTTTTTCCGATAAAATTTTTCCACTGTGACTTTTTTTCTGTGACTTTTTTTCCTAGCAAAAACTGTGACTTTTTTTCTGTGTTTTTTTTTCCTGTGACTTTTTTTCCGTTTACCGAAGGACCTACCCATCACCTCAAGAACTTGTCTGACAGCTCAGGCAGAGTGGATTGGTTGTTAGACCTCCCAGTACAGCTAACTAGCCACAGTTTGTACTTCTATGTTGAAAACTTTATTGACAATCAGGCCCAGTACTCCTAAGCTGAAAAGTTTATTGACAGTAAGCCCTGTACTTCTATGTTGAAAACTTTATTGACAGTTCGACCACTAACTCCTATGTTCATACCTCCTATCCTAAAAATTTGGTTGACAGCTGATCATATAGGCTTAAGGATCTCCTCCCATATGCTAGCTACTAAAGGCATTTAAACTTATTATATAGTCATATTAAATAAATCTAAATCTTTGTTACGCTGGCAGTGAGTTAAAATATTTTGAATATCCGTCCCCTCCCCCACGAGAATAGGCATATGCACGTGTAAAATTACACTATGATTCATATAACTAGTTTTTTGTTATGCATGTATGATTATGTAGGACATCACTCACGTTATATTTGTGTCCTACAGATCTGGCTTCTAAACCGTATATGACGTAGACAAACTTTGCCATAAAAATGGTAATTAAGAAAGTTATTAGCAGGTAATTAAGACGACTAAAAGCTGATACTAGTTACAAAAGGGTGATGACAATACAACTGAAGACAGCATACAAGACCTTATATTGTATTGTGATCAGAGTTGTGTTAGCGAGTTGATTACATGAGGGATGGGAGAGACAAAGTTTTATAGAAAATTCTGGAACACACAGACAGGATTAGAAACACGACAGGAGGAATAATACACGCATCTAATTTTGTCATTTGTTGAGACGACGACAAGGATAATGGAGGCTGGAGGGAAAAGAAAATGAAACTCGTCTGGCTGGTCTTGATAATGTGCAGACGACAAAGGCGGGATGATGTCATTTTCTGGGGACGTTCATCGGCGGAGACACAATGACGTGGGATAAATAATGACGACAGAGTCACAATGACGACAGAGACATAATGACACTAGACACACTGACGACATATACACAATGACGTGGGATAAATAATGACGACAGAGACACAATGACGACAGAGACATAATGACACTAGACACACTGACGACATATACACAATGACGTGGGATGAATAATGGCGACATAGACACATTGAAGACTGAGAGAAACAATGACGTCAGAGACATAATGAGACAGTGGGACGACAGAGACACAATGACGTCAAAGATACAGGGATAACAGAGCCACAATAACCACAGAGATTTCATGACGTCAGAGACAATGACGACAGAGAAACACTGAAGTGGAAGACACAAACACAACAGAGATACCCTGTGATGGGACACAGTGACGACATACACAAATGGCCCAAGAAAACAGGACGGATATGTGGTATTGTTATGACTGTCATTCTGTCTGTAAACGACATGAAACGGTTGCCGATTTTTGAGATCTTGTGACAATCACCAGTAAACAAAAGACGTCGAAATGAGGACCTCCATCTTTCTTGAAATAACACTACCCAGACAACCGAGTCTGGAGATACGACCAGATTACCCTAGACTCTAGACCAGGGGTCTCCAAACTTTTCAACCCGAGGGCC